>NW_006921709.1:4055420-4075121 GCF_000298275.1 Orycteropus afer afer
AATGACAAAATAAATGAAAAATTAGAAAAGATTCTAAATCTACAGATAGAAATCCAAAAGATTAATACTAAATTGTCAGAAATAGATAACACACTGGAAGGGCAAAAGATAAGAATTGATGCGATGGAAGACAGAATTAATGAGATGGAAGAAAAATACCTGAATACTGCTTCGGAAAGGGATCGATCGGAAAAAAAATCAAAACAAAATGAAGAAAGCCTAAGATTCATGTGGTATACCATCAAAAGGAATAACTTACGTGTCATTGGAATTCCAGAACAGGAAGAGAAAAATAAAACCACTGAAAGAAAAAAATAAATAAATAAAAAATAAAGACATAATGCCCTCTGACCCAGTGATTCCACTTCTGGGTCTATAAAGAGATGTGTACAAGTATATTTGTCACAAAGTTGTCTGTGGCAATAGTTGCAGGTAGCTTAAGTGACCGTCACTAAGGCAATGATTAAAGAAAGGTAATAAACACACAGTACAGACTGTTATGAGCTGGTGGAAGTCATGAACTAGATACTATACATCTCAAAAATATGGTGTTAGGTGAAAAAAATCAAGAAACAGAACAAACTATATTGTCCAAAACCAAGTGAAACATACACACATACATACATTTCCACAGATCACACACATACACACGATCCTACATATTTTAGAAAAACTTACATGTACTTAAGGACACAAGCACTTTAGAAACAAGTGTCTATGAAAGTGGCTATTAGGCACAGAATGGTTGCATAACCTGTTTAAGGACACACAGCTAGTAAATGGTAGATGGAAACATGGAAAATCTGGATTGTGAGTCTTTGCTGTGCTGTTTCTTCTGAGGAGGCTTCAGATCAACAGCAGTATTGATACTAAAGAGGATAATTAATTCTACACTCGGCCCCTGAGGTCTCAAAATAACCAACCAATTATTTTATCTATGTATTATCAAAAGAGAATATCTTGGTAAGCCTTATTGTATTCAACATTCAGTTAATTTCCATCAGAAACTCATCTTTCATGAAAAATATTTTCTTCATTTCCCCTCAGCATAAAATCTAAACCCTGTTAAGTATGTAGATGATGATAGCTGGATTGTGATTATAATCTCATCAGAAACATTCAGGAGGAAGAAGCCAGAGTGTTGTGTGCTTCTTTTATTTGAGAATCATGAAACTTTGGCTTTCTCGAGACATATATAAGCCCCACAGTGGCTCTGGGAGAATGGGTCTTTTAAGAATAAACATAAAGACCCAGAGAAATATCAGAGAATTGAAGGTAGAGATGAATCCAGATAATTGGACAAAGGAAGGTTCTATACCACATATTGATTTGAGTCTCACAGAAGATGTAAAGATGCTTCTTAAGGTAACCAAACCAAAACCAAACACACTGCCGTAGAGTCAGATCTGACTCATAGCGACCCCTTCTTGGGTTTCTGAGGTGATATCACTGTGGAAGTAGATTGCCCAACTTTCCTTCCAAGGAGTGGCTGGTGGGCTTGAACCACCAGCCTTCTGGTTAGCAGTCAATTCCCTTAGGCACTATGCTACCAGAGCTCCTGCTTCTTAAGGAAGGATACTGAAAAAAAAAAAAAGATATTGTTGTCAGCTGCCATTGAGTCAGCCCTCGACACATGGAGACTCATGCACAACAGGATCAAACCATTGTGAGCCACAGAGTTTTCACTGGTTGATTTTTGGAAGATCACCAAGGCCTTCTTCCTGGTCTGTCTGAGTTTGGAAGTTCAATTGAAACCTGTTCAGCATCACAGCAATGTGCAATCATCCACTAACAGATGGGTAGTGACTGCATTTGTGATACAATGGCCAGGAATCAACCCCTAGTCTTGCACATAGAAGACAAGAATCCTACCATGGAATCATCTTTGTCCTCATAAAGAAAACAAGAAGATGAAAATGCCGTAATTCTGAAGACTCTGGTTTTGAGAACACTGTAGTCAGTGAAGGGAAGGGAAGTCGAAGTGAGAAAGAAGGGAAGAATCACCAGCAACCACTGCTGGCTAGAATGCTCCTGTTAACTAATACAGGCATTGTTTTAAGAAACAAATATAAGAACTGGGTGAGGGAGTGGGGAAAAAGGAAAAGTTGGAGAGGGGAAGTGAGGAAAGGATGAAGAGGAGAGGAGAGCGAACAAGAGGAAGGGGATAGAGAAAAAGAAGTGTTCAGATATGAAAGCAGAGGTAGTAAATTACCCATTCCATTCCAAGAAATCAAATATGCGTTTTTCAAAGTGACTAAAAATCTTCTCAGGTTTATTCCTTGGGGAAGTTCTAACAAAGTGAAAATCAGTTGCTTCTATCCACCCCAACCCCCGCCCACACACACCCCCACACACATATATACAAACACCTTTATTTCTTCACTAAATTGACACCCAGAGCTTATGTGCAAATTTAAGAAAAGGGTACTAGAGGCTGCTCCCCTGGGTAATTCATATGTGTGATTTTCACCATCTGTGATATATAAACCATTTCCTTGTTTCTCTCAGATCTATATATTATTGTCTGTCTCTCCTTGGGTTTCATGTGACAGGGGCCTGCCACCTACAGCTTCCAGACTCCCATGCCTACTAGCTTCTGGTTAGTTTCACCAATAAATAGAAGGCAGTGGTGGGAGATTGGCTGAGAAAGTGGGAGAAGACAGGGCATTTATCTCCACTCTCTTCAATAAAGACAGTATCTCCAATAGTGCCTATGCTTTTTCCAAATTTCCAGCTCCAGCCTGGTAAACCTGGTTCCTGGGCTGTAGTAACACCATCTCCTCCTGTTGTCCCTCCACCCTGGAAATGCTACTAGCTTCTTGCAGTAGTTTATCTCTGGGTTATTTTCAGCTCCTGCATCATCTTCCCCTGTTTTCTTTTCAGCTCCTATAAAATCTCTGTTACTAAGTCCCATATTCAATTCCATCTACTGAAATATCTTTCACAGCCCAGTTCTTCTACCTAGACCCTCTCTTATATACTTCACAAGCAAGTTCATATAATATGGCACACAACACATTCATCTTGTTCTCACTTCTGTGTGGCAGACTGAACAATGTCCCTCTCTCAAAATGTCTCTGTTCTGATCCCCAGAACCTGTGAATATGTTATTTTACATGCTAAAAGGGATTTTGCCAGGTGATTAGGTTAAAGATGTGATGGAGACTTATAGTTGAGATTTCACAGGCTCATAAATGAAGAGGAATTTTGCTCCAGAATGGTATATGTTCTAAACAAAGTCTCACCATATTTCATTTAGATGATTCAAAAGATGAGATTTTGGACTTGGAGTTGATTTAAGACTTCTGAGATGATAGGATGGAGTGAAGGTGTTTTATTGGTAGCAAGGATGTGATGATATCCTAGGCATTAGTGAGCTGAAATGGAGTGACATTGGCCATTATTAATTGGACATTCACATGGTCTACTATGCCAGAAATGACAAATAGAACAGGGATGGCATCACATTCATCACTAAAAAGAGCATTTATTTCAAGCTCTATCCTGAAGTAGGGCACCATCAGTGATAGGATAATGCACATATCCCTGCAAAAGGTAACTAAAAAAAGAAAAGACCAAAATGAATGTCAGAAGAGACTCTGAAACTTGGTCTTGACTAGAGAGTACCTAAAGCAAAAGGAAGAAATTTTGAAATAAAAGAGCTGTACAGAAGATTTCAAAGGATAGCTTGAGAAGACAAAATAAAATATAATAAAATGTGCAAAGGCCTGGAATTAGAAAACCAAAAAGAAAGAGCATGTTTGGCATTTCTTAAGGCAAAGAACTGAAGAAAAAAATTAAGCCCCAAGTTGCAATACTGAAGGATTCTGTGGGCAACATATCACACAATGCAGGAAGCATCAAAAGAAGATGGAAGGAATACACAGTCACTGCACCAAAAAGAATTGGTTGACATTCGAACTGTTCAAGAGGTAGCATATGATCAAGAACTGATGGTACTGAAGGAAGAAGTCCAAGCTGCACTAAAGGAATTGGTGAAAAACAGGAATTGACAGAACACCCATTGAGATGTTTGAACAAAGAGATACAAGGCTGGAAGTGCTCACTCATTTATGCGAAGAAATTTAGAAGATAGATATCTGGCCAGCCAACAGATAGGAAGATATCCAGTTTTGTGCACTTCAGAGATCACATTTCAAAGAAAGGTGATCAAACAGAATGAGGAAATTATTGAAGAATATCATTAATTTCACATACAAGCAGTTTTTTTGCTGAAAATAGTTCAAAAATGGTTGCAGCAGTCCATCAATAGAGAACTGCCAGAAATTCAAGCCAGATTCAAAAGAGGACATGGAATGAGGGAGGTCACTGCTGATGTCAGATGGATCTTGGCTGAAAGCAAAGGCTACCAGAAAGACGTTTACCTGTGTTTCAACTGTGCAAAGGCATTCAACTATGTAGATCATAACAAATTATGGATAACATTGAGAAGATGGTAATTCCAGAATACTTAACTGTGCTCATGAGGAACCTATGGATAGATCAAGAGGCAGCTATTCAAACAGAAGAAGGGGATACCACATGGTTTAAAATCAGGAAAGGTGTACATCAGGTTTGTATCAATTCATTATACTTATTCAATCTGTCTGCTGAGCAAATAACCTGAGAAGCTGGACTATATGAAGAAGAACACAGCATCAGGATTGAGGGAAGACTTATTAACAAACTGTGATATGCAGATGATCCAACCTTGATCGCTGAAAGTGAAGATGACTTGAAACACGTACCGTTCAAGATCAAAGACAAAAGTCCTCATAACTTGACCAATAAGCAACACCATGATAAATGGAGAAAAGATTAAAATTGTCAGGGATTTTGTTTTACTTGGATCCACAATCAATGCCCACGGAAGCAGCAGTCAAGAAATCAGACATATTGCATGGGGCAAATCTGCTGCAAAAGAACTCTTTAAAGTGTTAAAGAGCAAAGGTGTCACTTTGAAGACTAAGGTGTGCCTGACCCAAGCCATGGTATTTTCAGCCACCTCCTATGTATGTGAAAGCTGGACAATGAATAAGGAAGACTTCAGAAGAATTAATTATTTGAATTATGGTGTCAATGAAGAATACTGGAAATAGCATGGACTGTCAGAAGAATGGACAAGTCTGTCTTAGAAAAAGACACCTGGAAGTTTCCTTAGAAGCGAGAATGGACAGACTTCATCTCACCTACTTGGGTCATGTGGTCAGAAGGGACCAGTCCCTGAAGAAAGATATCATGCTTGGTATAGTAGAGAGTCAGCAAAAAAGGGGAATGCCTTCAATGAGAAGGATTGATACAGTGGCCGCAACAATGGGCTCAAACATAGCAAAGATCGTGAAAGTGGTACAGGACCAGACAAATTTCATTCTGCTGTACATAGGATCACTATAAGTTGGAGCTCACTCAATGGAACTTAACAATAAAACAGCATACTTTCAACACACTTATCGATCTGTATGCTGAGCAAATATATCTAAGAAGCTGGATTATATGAAGAAGAATGTGGCATCATGATTGTGGAAGACTCATTAACAATCTGTGATATGCAGATGACAGAACCTTGCTTACTGAAAGTGAAGAGTACTTAAAGCACTTACTGGTAGCAAAGACTATGGATTACGCTATGGAATACACTGCTACATAAAGAAAACAAAAATCCTCACAATTGGATCAATAACCAACATCATGATAAATGGAGAAAATATAGAAATTATCAATGATTTCATATTCCTTGGCTACAAATCAACACCCTTTTAAGCAGAAAGGAAGAAATAAAACATATTCCATTGGAAAAATTTGTGCAAAAGACCTCTTTAAAGTGTTAAAAATCAATGATGTCACTTTAAGGACTGAAAAGCTCCTGAATGAAGCCATGGTATTTTCAATTGCCACATATGCTTGAGCAAGCTGGGCAGTGAATAAGGGAGACTGAAAAATTGATGCATTTGAATCACGGTGCTGGTAAAAATAAAAAATATTGAATGTACTATGGACTGCCAGAAGAGGTAACAAATCTGTCCTGGAGGAAATATGACTGAAATGCCCCTTAGAATCTAAGATGGTGAGATTTCATTTCACATACTTTGGACATTAGAAAGGACCAGTTCCTGGAGAAGAACATCATTCTTGATAAAGCAGAGGGTCAGAATAAAAGAGGAAGACCCTCACCAAGATGGATTGACACAAAGGCTGAAATAATGACCTCAAACATAGCAATGATTATGAGGATGGCACAAGACTGGCCAGTGTTTTATCCTGTTGTACATAGGGTCGCTATGAGTCAGAACTGACTTGATGGTACCTAATAACAACAAAGGGTGGAATGTGATGGACTGAATTGTATCCCCTAAAAAAAAAAAAATGTATCAACTTGGCTAGGCCATGATTCCCAGGATTTTGTGGCTTTCCTCTATTTTGTGGTCTGCCTCCATTTTGTGATGTGGTGTAAATCCTAACTTGGAAGGAAGGTTGGTCAATCTACTTCCTTGGTGATACTGTCTCGGAAACCCAAAAAGGGTCGTTATAAGTCAGATCTGACTCGATGACAGTGAAGTTTTTTTGTGTGGTTTTTTTTTTTTTTTTTGGTAAATCCTAACCCCTTTATACATTAATGAGGCAAGATCAGTGTGAGGTATGTCTTGATTCAAGGGCTTACAAAAAGTTGTGACTCAAGTCACTCTCTTATTCAAGTCATATCCAAGTCACAAAAAAATAAAAATAAAAATCTCACTGGCCTCAAGTCAGTTCCAACCCTCCATGGGTTTCCTAGGCAATATCTCTCTAGAAGTAGATTGTCCAGTCTTCCTTCCGAGGAGTGGCTGGTGGTTTTGAAATTCCAGCCTACTGGTTAGCAGCCAAATGCCTTAGGCACTATGCCACCTGCCTTACTCAACTCACACCCTAGTTTGAATCACACCTTTCATCTTACAAGAGGTAAAAGGAGAGAGAAAGGAGCTGAGAAGAAAGGGACCTCACTAATACCATTAAAGAAGAGCCCAGAGTGGAGTACATCCTTTGGATCTGTGGTCCTGCACTGAGAACTTCCCAGACCCAGGGGAGGTTTGACACCACCAAACATGGATATCTCCAAGTAACATCAGACCCACAGATGTTGAGAGGAAACAAGGACCTACTCCTACATGCAGCATGCTGTATTTGGACTTCAAGACTCCTTAACAATGAGAAAATTAAGTTCTGTTTGTTAAAGCCATCCACTTGTGGTATTTCTGTTATAACAGGTCTAGATAACTGAGAAAAGGGGAGAGTACCCTGGTGGGTCCAATATCATCACAAGAGTTCTTATAAGTAAAATAGGTCAGAGTAGGAGATGTGACCACAGAAGCAGAGGTCAGAATGATGAGTTTATTGGCTGAGGGCCAGTTGGAAGTCTCTGGAAGCTGAAAAAGACAAGGAAACATATTTTCCCCTAAAGCCTCCTGAAGGAACACAGCCCTGCTGACACCTTGATTTTAACCTACTGAGATTCATTTTGTACTTTTGATTTCTAGAAACTTATTATTTCAAGATAATAAATTTGCATTATTTTAAGGGACTGAAATTGTTGTAATTTGTTATAGGAGCAATAAGATACTAATTCATCTTGTAAGGACCATCTGGAATAGGGACAGTGCAGCCAGTGTAGGAAGCAGGGGAACCTTAAAGGAAAACATGGACACTCCTGGAAGAATCAAGGACATTACAGGCTCACGGGAGATTGAAAGGAATGGAAAAAGTAATGCCTCCACCAAAAGCCAACCAGTCTCAACACCAGGCTGCAATGTGCACAGATGTGGGAAACCTAATCTAAACTAAGAAATGAGGAAAATTTATTCAAAACCTATATGGCAAGTAAAACATCTAATTTATCAATAATGGAATATAAAAATATTATGAAAGTTGCCTTTTCTCACACTTTACCGTGACTGCTCTGTGAGAAGGAGTCCTTGGATGGTGGAAATGGTTAAATGCTTGCCTGCTAACCAAAAGGTTGCAAGGTTTGAGTCTACCCAGAGGCACCTCAGAAGAAAGGCCTGGTGATCTATTTTCAAAAAACCAGCCTTGAAAACCTTTGACACATGTGGTTGCTACAAGTCAGAACTAACTCAACAGCAACTGTGGATTTTTTTTTTTTTTTTCACAAGGTAATTATTTTTTCTCCAAGTTCAGTGTCAAAAATAGCTATGCTTCACCTATTTGACTGATTTTATTTCATCTGATAGATTGTATGAAACTTGTTTAAGCTATATTTTGCCTTTCCAGTTGTCTGTTACAACTGGTGTAGGGCCAAAATTTTGGCCCACCATGGTATGACATACCTTCTGTAGGCTACTTCACTTCTGACTTGATTTTTCTACCTTGTTTTCCATTTACTTGTATTTCATATTTTTAATTTTTATTTGTGGTATGATGATTAAGTGCTTGGATGCTAACCGAAGGGTTGGCAGTTTTAATATGCCCAGTGACTTCAAGACAGGCCTGGTGATCTGCTTCTGTAAAGATTACAGCCAAGAAAACCCCATGAGGCAGTTCTACTCTTTACACGGGGTCACTACAAGTCAGAATCGACTTAACAGCACAAATTTATCATCCTCAAACTCACTGCCGTGGAGTTGGACCTGACTCATAGCCAGCCCTCCTTGGATTTCTGAGGCAGTATCACCGTGGAAGTAGATTGCCCAACCTTCCTTCTGAGGAGTGACTGGTGGGTTTGGACAGCCAGCCTTCTGGTTAGCAGTCAAATGCCTTAGGCACTACGCCACCAGAGCTCCCAACATTTATCATATACCTCTGAAAAAATTAAATTAAATTTAAAACAAAATAAAACATAAATAAGTGAATGAACAAATAAATTATTAACAATGGATGTAGAATTTGGAAACAGATGTGATGGTTGCAAAACATGATGAACATAAACAATGTCCCTGAATTATGTATGTAAAAAAATGTTGAAGTGGCTAATGTTTTATTACAATTACACTTTTGTCATTGTTGTTAGATGCCAATGAGTCAGCCTCTGCCTTAAGGTTCCAGGCTTTTATTCCTAGTCTTTCTTAATCTGGAAGCCCCACTGAAACCTGTTCAGCGTCATAGCAGCACAGAAGGCTCCCCTGACAGGTGAGTGGTAGCTATGGTTGAGGGGCACTGGCCAGGAATAAGCCTGGGTCTCCTGCGTGGAAGATTGGAATTCTATCACTGAATCATCGCTGTTCCCCTATATAATGCTACCAAAAAGAAAGGAAAAAGAGGGAGAGAAGAATGAGAGAACATCATGAGAGATAGATGCCCCAAGATCTAATGCAATTAGATGTGATTTGAGAGCACAAGAAGAAAGATATATTTTCAGTTAGGTCGGGTTGTATTTTGCAGTGTACCAATGAAACAAAGGAGGAACTGGTCTCCATTGATCATTGGTTAACACTGCAAAGGGCTTGGCTCATCATTGGTTAATACCACAGACAGTAAAAAAGAGCTGCTGGTGAGTAGCACTTAAGAGTTGCAGACACTGGGAAATCCAGGTTGGGACTGGGGGTACTCACAACAGACAAAAGTACTCAGATGTAGGTCTTAGCATTGACCAGAGTAGCCTAAGTATTTTCATTCCTTCCCAGAAAAAAAGACAAGAACATTTATGTATTTCAGGTCATGTTCAAGACTACACATAAAACGTAAGTGCTCTTTAGGACTCCTCCATATCACTTCCTATCTTAAAATGAAATTTTGCAGACAGGCTTTTATATAGTTAAGTAAAAATAACCAAGACCCAAACAGCTGCTATTCCTAATGTTTATTTGAAGATTTATAATGAGCAGGATATCATCACTATCCAAATTAACACTGTAGACTAAAGGCATCAGGTAACTGATCTACAGACCAAAAATATCCTAACAGCAGGGAAGTTAATTGCTTATTTATTCAACTGGTCTGTGCATTCAGGCATTCTGTGTAAACAGATCATTATAACCATTTCCAAGACATTATAATCCATTTAGTAAATTAGACATGCTTTACAAGTCCTAATGACACAGTCTCATGACCAAGTATCTCCAAAAACATTTATCTTATTCATCGCATTAGCAGGCCCCATTTTAAGTGAGCACATTGGGCTAAGAAAACTATCAGGTGGTTCTGTTTTGAGAAAAGGCATGAGCAGAATCTCCAAGTTCAAAGGGTTGATGCCTTCTTTATGCTACTGAACAATAAATGATTCTACAGAACCAAACCCTACATTTAAAGTCACAAAATTAAGACATTTTTAATCACTCCCAAATCAGACTATTCTGTTTATTCATCATATATAGCCAATGGTCATCTTCTGAATTTCTTGAGTACGTTTCATTTTTCTTTCTTGCCACTATGACTACTGATTACTTAAGAACAGTAATTCCCAGGTCTTTTCCTGAATTTTTCTGGTGGTCTCTCAATTGGCCTCCTTGCCTCTGGTCTTTTTCCCTTCATTCATTTTATCCTTGGGGTAATACTTCCTTCAGCACAACTAATATGTTGATTTGCCGCATACGTTCACACATATTTCCTCATTTAACTCTTAAAATAATCTGAGAAAAATTCAATCATTTCCATGACCAAAATTATTCAATAATTCTTCAATGTCTACATTCAACATGACCTTGAGTTTCAGTGTGCCCAGGACGGACTCAATTTATACCCATTGTTACAGCACAAGTCTGAAAAGCATCCCCTTTCAGTCTCAAAAGTGTCCCAGGTTTGGATATTCATTATATTGTTCAAATATAAGGTAAAGCTGAAACTCTTCGGCTTAAAGCTTATATATATCCTGAACAGGAATTGCTCCAAGATTAAATGTATTAAACTCAAGCCTGGGGTCCCAGTCAACCTGAGGGACCTACTGACTTCCCTGCCACCCATCACTCTCAGTACTTATGGAACACAGAACACTGCTCTTTAGAATTATGGAGCCATTCGGCTAGAGGAGACCTTCCAATTTAAAATAGGTCTATTATTTTTTCATTGAGGAAACTGAGGCACAACCAGCTGATGATGGAACCAGAGATTGGCATTTCTTTCTCCTAACTCTTGGCCTAAGGCATTTTCCATTCTGCAAAGACTGTGCATAATCAGGAGACTCTGAATTTCAGGGAGCTTTCTGGTTTTTTCCAGTATTAGGAATCAATTTTAGATTGAGATGTTTACACTCCTGCTTGCCCAGTATCCGTGGCAGTTTTAAAGAGAACAGTACAGGGTTAGGGGTGCAATCTGTTCTTGTGAAGCAGTAAAGCTAAATGACTCAGAGAGAAATCACATTCACAACCTCAATTACATTAGCACCACCTGTGCACTAAATAAAGAAAACATAGATGCATTTTAAAGAAAAAGAAACTGGGACCTCACACTCAACTGCTGCACAAACTAGACTATAAATGGGGCTCCAGCTTTTTTCATGCACTTCTTTCTCCTCTACTCCATGGATTATGAGTAAGAAATTATATGTTCCTCAGTCCCTTATCTGTCTCTTTCTCCATTTGCATCTTTCCACCATGACTAGGACAAACAGCTGCTGAACCTCTGGACTTCCCTTTGGTGCTCCCAGGGTCACACTAGCTGGAAGAGTGATGACAAACTGTGGCTCAGCATAGGCAAATGATCTCACAGTGTGCTTCCTCTTCTGCTTTGAGATTGTTGCAGTCTAGCACTGCAACTGACTTTTAGAAAAGAATTAAAAGTATGAGGTGAGTGTATGTGTCAATTCAACTAGGTTATAGTCTCCATTTATTCAATCAAACACTAATCTATGTGTTGCTGTCACTGAGTTGGCCCCTACCTCATGGCAGTGTTATGGAGAGCAGAGTGAAATGCTGTCTGGTCCTGCACCATCCCCATGATGAGTTGTGGATGGACTGTTATGATCCATGTTGTTGTTGCTGTTGTTATTTGCCATCAAGTTGGACTTGACTCATAGCACCCCCTGCTTGGGTTTCTAAGAAAGTATCACTATGTAAGTAAATTGCCCAACCTTCCTCCAAGGAGTGGCTGGTGGGTTTGAACCACCAGGCTTCTGGATAGCAGTCAAATGCCTTAGGCACTATGGTACCAGAGCTCCTATTATGATCCATAGCATTTCCTTTTAGTGATTTTCAGATGTACATTGCAAGGCCTTTCTTCCTTTCCTTTTTTCTTAGTCTGGGATCTCCTTAACCCCATTGAGTATCATAGCAGCACACAAACCAGCCTGATTCAATCAAAAAGACCTTAAGAGCAAAGTGAGACTTCCATGAAGAAGAAACTCAAAAAAACAAACTCAATGCCATCAAGTCAATTCAACTCAACTCATAATGACCTTCCTTGGATTTCCGAGGCAGTAGATTGCCTCATCTTCCTTCCACAGAGCCACTGGTGAGTTTGAAATGCCAATCTTCTGGTTAGCAGTCAAATGCCTTAGGCACTGTGCCACCAGAGCTCCTTTGCCTGAAGAAGAAGACATCTCAATTATGGAATGCAGCTTCAGCTCATACTCAAGTTCTGCGCTGTCCTTCCTTCCTATGGATTTGGGGCTTCCCTTGGTTTTTGGACATACACCACCACCTCCCAAAATCATGCAATAAATCTTTTTTTTTTATTATCATTAACTTTTTATTGTGATTTGGGTGAAATTTTACAAAGTAGATTCACTTTACATTCAGCAATTCATACACATTTTGTTTTGTGACACTGATTACATTCCCCACAGTGTAACAAAGAGTTCACCTCTTGTTTCCTCCCTGTGTCCTTCTTGCCTATACATTCCTGCCTCCCTACATTTCTCCCTGTGCAAATACTGCCCTTCTAATCTCCCATGGTTGATTGTTCTAAAGAGGGCATCTCCCTGGTATAGGTGTTCAGCTCGTAGGCCTGTCTATTGTTTGGCTGAGAGTTAAGCCATGGGAGTGAGTTCAATTCCAGGCCCCAAAAGACTTGAGGCCGTAGTCTCAGTGGTTTCACCAGTCTCATCAGACAAGTAAGCCTAGTCTTTTTTTTAATTTTGAGTTTTGTTTCACATTTTTCTCCCATTTCCCGTACAGACAGGATCTCCAATTTTGACCTGGTTGGCATTGGTATCCAGGCACCATCTAGTTCTTCTGATCTCAGTGTCATATAAATTGATTTTATCATGGTCCATTAGTCCTTTGGACAACTGTTTCCATACATCTTTGATTTTCTTCACTCTTCTTTGCTCCAGATGAGGAGAGACCAATATTTGCCACTTAAATGACCACTTGTAAGCTTTTAAGACCCCAGTCGCTACTCACCAAAGTAGTATGGAAAACAATATTTTTGTATACCATGTTGTGTCAACTGAGCTTGATGTCTCCTGTGACCATGGTCCCCAGCCCACAGGCCCAGCAACCCACTCCCTCAAGGTGCTTATTTGTGCCTAAGAAGTTATCTTAGCTTTGCCTCCTGTTGTTTAAGCAACATATGGACATTTTTAAAGTACATTCAAATATATATGTATGAATATCACCTGTCAAACCTATGTATGGAACAAATCTCTTAATATATAACTCCTATTTCTCTATTTCTTTGGTTAAACCCTTGACTGATAGAGTGAAGGAGCTCTGGTCATGTAGTGGTTAAAGCATTGGGCTACTAACCAAAAGATTGGCAGTTCAAACCCACCAGCAGAAGAAAGATGAGGTATTCTGCTTCTGTAAAGATGTATAACCTTGGAAACTTTATGGAGTAGTTCTACTCGGTCCTATAGTTGCTATATGTCAGAACTGACTCAATGGCAGTGGGTTTGTTTTTTGTTTAGTACAGTGGCGGGGGGTGGGGGAGGCAAGAGACTTTGGTTTTCTTTCCTTTCTACCTTAGGAGAGAATGAAATACATTTACAAGTGACATGCATTTTGGGCCTAGCCATGCCTTCCAGCAGGTAGTCAGATACCAGTGGAAACAGTTTCCTCACTGGAGTACATCCTCTTCCTTCTTTTCTGCATAAATCCTCAACCATTTATGTTTGCCCAACACAGCTGTAGATGACCAAGGCTTCATAAATGATAGACCAATGATTCTCAATTCTGGCTTCACTCTAAAATCCCCTCGTAAGCTTTAACAACACTGAGACCTGGTCCCACACCATTTCATATAAATGAAACTCTCTGGGGATGATTTTTTATATGCTCCTAGGAGCTCTGATGGCGTAGTGGATAACACATTTGACTGCTAATCAGAAGATCAGCAGTTCAAATACACAAGCTGCTCCACAGAAGGAAGATGGGGTGATCGACTTCAATAAATATTTACAGGCTTGGAAACCCAATGGGGGTCACTATGAGTCAGAAGTGACTCCATGGTAGTGAGTGAGTAGATGACTCTAATGTGAGCTGACAATGAAACCTGCTAGTTTAAACTGGACACTTAAAATTATAATCTTAATGTCAGCTGGAGTCACCCTGCTTTTGAGATGTAGAAAAGATTTCCTGAAATCTCACTCTACCACTTGTGGAAAGTCCAATGCCTCACTAAGATTTCTGTACTAATGGACCTATGAAAATGTTGTCAGATTTAGCAAGGAAAAAGACAGGAGACCTAGTTAAATTTGCAAGTAGGTGTAGCTCAACAGTGAAATTTTTGTAACTTACTGAAAAAGGCTAAATAAAGAACACTTAGTGCATTCTGGGAGCCCTGGTAGGACAATGATTAAAGCACTTGGCTGCTAACAGAAAGGTCAGCGTTTCAAACCAGGAGGCTCTCCATGGAACAAAGATGTGGCAGACTTCTTTCGCAAAGACTACCCATTATTGACTAGTCAATTCCTACTCATAGTGACCATATAAAAACCAAACCAAACTCACTGACATCTAGTCGGTTTCAACTCTGAGCAATCCCCATTGGGTTTCCAAGGTTGTAAATCTTTAAAGAAGCAGAACACCTCATCTTTTTTCCATTGAGCAGCTGGTGGGTTCAAATCACCAACCTCCTGGTTAGCAGCCAAATGCCTTAATCACACACCACCAGAGCTCCTTTAGCAACTCTATGTTGTTGTTGTTAAGTGCCATCGAGTCGGACTCAACTCATAACGACCCCTCCTTGGGTTTCCAAGGCAGTATCACTACAGAAGTAGATTACCCAACCTTCCTTCCGAGGAGTGACTGGTGGGTTTGAACCGCCAACCTTCTTGTTAGCAGTCAAATGCCTTAGGCACTATGCTACCAGAGTTCCTTAGCAACACTATAGGACAGAGTAAAACTGCCTGATAGGGTTTCTAAGGCTGTAAATCTTAAGACATACCAGCCATATCTTTCTCCTGTGGCACAACTGGTAGGTTTGAACTGCCAACTTTCCAGTTGGCTGGTAAGCACTTATCCACTGCACCATCAAGGCTTATCCATAAATATTTACAGCCTTGGAAATCCTTATGGGGCAGTTATATTCTGTCCTAAAATGTCACTATGAGTCAGAGATAATTCAATGGCAGTGGTTGGTTGAATCCTGAATACTCTGTCAGGATTCTGTGTATGTGAATTAAAGGGTACATCTCACCTCCTGTCCTTTGTCGAGAAAAAAAATATATAACACCCTAAGCATGTAGCTAAATTTGTTAAAGGTTTGAAGAGGGAGGGAGGGCTAATATCACAGCAATGCAAACAACTAAAAATTGAACATAAACCACCTTGTTCTAGATAACTGCTGCCACTCCACTATATCACTGGGACTTTTCTTCTTTGTCCTCTCTTTTCCCTTCTCTTCCCTGCTCTTCCCTAAACACAAGTTCCCATTCTCTTCTAATTCAGAATGGGTTAACACTTCTATTTTTGCTTTCTCACCTTCTGTCGGAAATGCCTTACCAAGATATTTTCTAAACAGAGGTGTTGTTGTTAACTTCTGTGTAGTCACCAGAAACTCAAGGCCACTTCATGCACAATGGAACAAGATTGTTGTGATCCATACGTTTTCTTTGGCTGAGTTTCAGAAGTAGATAGCCCGGCCTTCCTTTCTAATCCATCTTAGTCTGGAAACTCGGTTGAAAGCTATTGAGCATCATAGCAACGTGCAAGCCAACATTGAGAGACCAGTGACACCTGAGGTGCATTGACCTGGAATTGAAGCTGGGTCGACTACACGGAAGGCAAGACGTCTACCACTGAACCTTTCTGGCACCACTTGGAAAGACAATTTTTTCACCCATTTCCATATTTCCTATATCAACAAATACTAACTTTAGGCTCTCTGAGTTTGGGAAACCACTTTCTACACTTCAGGTTTACCACTTTCTACACTTCCATCTTACAATTAACCTTGGCCTTCTGGTGAGGACCAATTTGAGCTACAAAAGTTTGATTGTCTAAAACTACATAGTCCCTTAGCCTGAATTGGCAGCAGCATTTGGCACTGTTACTAAGTTAGCTCTTTGGTGTAATGCAGTATTCCAGAATATGGTAATCATCACAATTACCTGGGCCTATTAAAAGCACAGTTTCCTATTCCCAGACCAGACTTACAGAATCAGAATCATGACAGGAGGTGACGTGAATGACTAGCCAAGTTTGGAAAACACTGATCTAAGGACTTGACCCAAAACCAAACCCATTGCTCTTGAGCCAACTCTGACTCTTAGCATCTCTATAGGACAGAGTAGAAGTGCTCTGTGTGGTTCCCAAGTCTATAATCAATATGGCAACAGACTGCCACAACTTTCTCTCATGGAGCAGCTGGTGAATTCAAACCACTGACCTTTTTGCAGATGAGCCACTAACCATTGTGAAACCAGGGCTCTTTTAAGGACTTAAAGACCTAGTTAAAAGGTAAAGGAAATCATTTCTTGTATGGAGAGCGAAATATAAACTAGCTCAGTGAAGGAGTCCTAGAGTGAAGATCCAAAGAAGCAATTTCTGGCTGGACCACCCTTAGCAATGTGGCCATTCACCTTAATATCTTAAATCTAATTCTCATCTGTTCAGTGCCTGGGTTAGGTTATCCCTAACTGTAGTATTCCAACTCTAGTAGTACATGATTCTGAGCTACTATGACACACTCTCACACATTGAAATATAATGTAGTCAGTTGCAGGATAGTATCATTATGCCTACAAGGAAGACTAATTTATATTTCTATTATTCAAATTTATGTATCAATCACTAACGCCAAAGATGAAGAAGTTGAAGATTTTTACCAACTTCTGTAGTCTAAAATTGACTACACATGCAATCAAGATGCATTGATAATTACTACGGATTGGAATCCAAAAGCTGGAAACAGAGAAGAAGCATCTATAGTAGGAAAATATGACTTTGGTGATAGAAATGACACCAGAGATCACCTGATAGATTTTTGCAAGACTAATGACTTATTCATTGCAAATATCTTTTTTCAAAAACGTAAGCAGTAACTGCACACATGGATCTCACCATATGAAATACACAGGAATCAGATTGTCTACATCTGTGGAAAGAGGTGATGAAGAAGTTCAATATCTTCTGTCCAAACAAAGTCATGAGCTGACTGTAGAACAGACCACTAATTGCTCATATGCAAATTCAAGTTGAAGCTGAAGACGATTCAAACAGATCCACAAGAGCTAAATATGACCTCGATTATTTCCCACCTGAATATAGAGACCATCTGAAGAATATATTTGATGCATTGAACACTAATGACTGAAGACCAGACAAATTGTAGGATAACATCAGAAACACCATACATGGAGAAAGCAAAAGGTCAGTAAAAAGACAGGAAAGAAAGAGGAGACAACAATAGATGTCAGAAGAGACTCTAAAATTTGCTCTTGAATGGAAAGTAGCTAAAGTGAATGAAAGAACTGATGAAATAAAAGAGCTGAGAAGGATGGCTGGAGGAGACAAAGTAAACTGTTACAACAAAATGTGCAAAGACCTGGAATTAGAAAATCAAAAGAGAAGAAAACATCCAGCATTTCTGAAGCTGAAAGAACTGAAGAAAAAAATCAAGCCTTGAGTTGCAATACTGAAGCGCTCTAAGGGCAAAATATCAACTAATGCACAAAGTATCAAAAGAAGATAGAAGGAATACACAAAATCACTGTACCAAAAAGAATTGTTCAACATTCAACAATTTAAGAGTGTGGTACTTAAGGTTGTGTGGTCCGTTGGTTGGGCCTGGTTGAGTGGATGGACAGCTATATTTTATTCCCCATAGTGATATTGGTAATTAAGTCCATGGTAGAATCTACTGCAGCAGCTTTAGGGATGTGGGCTGCTTCCAGTATATAAGAAGCAATTTTGAGGAAGGTCTCTAGCCTTTGGCACACTTGACTCCTGCATGTGGCTGAGTCACCATTCAGCATTCTGGCATGTTGTCTGTCGATCTTGGGACTGTCAATGGACTTGAATCGATGGCCTGCTGTGTGGTTTGCTAATATTGGGATTGTGCCTTTTTACTTGTTGACCTTGGGTTTGTCAGCCTCAGCAGCCAGCAGCTATCTGAGTGAAGAAAGCCTCCAGCTTCAATGGGCTGGGAGCAAGAGGCAGAGCTGAAGCTCAAGGTCAAAGGACTTTCACCTAGCCCCTAGAGCCTGGCACTTTGAACTTGGACTTCAAACCTCCAAAACTATAGAAGAATAAACTCCTGTTTGTTCAAGCCATCCCACTTGTGGGATTTTTGTTAGAGTGGCACTAGGTAACCACTTTTGTTGTTGTTGTTGTTATGTGCCATCAAGTTGGACCCTACTCATAGTGACCCCTCCTTGGGTTTCCAAGGCAGTGTCACTACGGAAGTAGATTGCCCCATCTTCCCCCAAGGAGTGCTTGGTGGGTTTGAACCACCAGCCTTCTGATTAGCAGTCAAGTGCCTTAGGCACTCTGCTACCAGATCTCCCAGGTAATCACTAGGAGATACCATATGATCAAGAACAAATGGTAAATGGTACAGAAGGAAGAAAGTTGAACTGAAGGAATTGACACACACACACAAAAAAAAAAAACAAGTCTCCAGGAATTGACTCAATACCCAATGAAATGTTTCAACAAGTGGATGCAGTGCTGGAAGTTCTCACTTGTTTATGACAAGAAATTTGGTAAACACCTACCTGGCTAACTAACTGAAGAGATGTTTATTCATGCCCCTTCTAAAGAAAGATGATCCAACAGAATGTGGAAATTATCAAGCAATATCATTAATATCACATGAAAGTAAAATTTTGTTGAAGATAATTCAAAAATGGTTGCAGCATTATATTGGTAGGGAACTGCCAGAAATTCAAGCCAGATTCAAAAGAGGGCATGGCATGAGGGATATCACTGCTGAAGTCAGATGGATCTTGGCTGAAAGCAAAGAATACCAGGGAGATGTTCACCTGTGTTTTATTGACTATGCAAGACATTCAACTGTGTAGATCATGACAAATTATGGACAACATTGCAAAGAATGGGAATTCCATAACGCTTAATTGTGCTCATGAGAAACCTGTACATAGATCAAGAAGCAGTAGTTCAAATAGAACAAGGGACTACTGATTGGTTTAAAATCAGGAAAAGTGTGTGTCAGTGTTATATCTTTTCATCATATTTATTCAATTCTATGTTGTTGTTGTTGTTGTTAAATGCCGTCGAGTCGTTTCTGACCCATAGCGACCCCATGCACAGCAGAATGAAACACTGCCTGATCCCGTGCCAGCCCCACAATCCCTGCTATACTTGAGCCCATCATCGCAGCCACCGTATCAATCCATCTCCTTGAAGGCCTCCCCCTCTTTCGTCGACCCTCCAC
>NW_006921709.1:4075356-4079017 GCF_000298275.1 Orycteropus afer afer
ATCCTTGCTCCTCAGCACTTGAAACAGTTCCTTCGCAGTTGACTTTCCCAATGCTACACGTCGTCTAATGTCCTGACTGCTGCTTCCGTTGGCATTGATTATAGAACCAAGCAACGTGAATTCCTTGACAACCTCAATCTTCTCTCCATTTATTGTGATGCTGCTTCAATATAGAATTTGTTCAATTCTATATTGAACAAATAATCCAGGAAACTGTACTATATGAAGAAGAACACAGCATCAGGATTGGAGGAAAGCTCATTAGCAGCCTGCAATATGCAGATGACACAAACTTGGTTGCTGAAAGTGAAGAGCACTTGAAGCACTTACTGATGAAGATCAAAGACTACAGCCTTCAGTATGGATTATATTTCAATACAAAGAAAACTAAAATCCTTATAACTAGACCAATAAACTACACCATGAAAAATGGAGAAAAGATGGAAGCCATCTAGGATTGCATTTTACTGGGATACACATCAATGCCCATGGAAGCAGCAGTCTAGAAATCAGATGACTAATTGCACTGGGCAAATCTTCCGCAAAAGACCTGTTTAAAGTGTTAAACAACAAAGATGTCACTTTGAAGACTAAGATGTTTGTAATCCAAGCCACAGCATTTTCAATAGCTTCATATGCACGTGAAAACTGGACAATCAATGAGAAAGACCACAGAAGAATTGATGCATTTGAATTGTGATGCTGGCAAAGAACACTGAAAATACCATGGACTGGCAGAAGAACTAACAAATCTGTCCTGGGAAAAGTGCAGCCAGAATGCTCCTTAGAAGCAAGAACGGCCAGATTTTGTTTCACCTACTTTGGTCATGATGTCAGAGGGGACTGGTCCCTGGAGAAGCATATCATGCTTGGTAAAGTGGAAGGTCAACAAAAAAGGGGAAGGTGCTCAACAAGATGAATTGACACAGTGGCTGTGACAATGGGCTCAAGCCTACCTAGCAAATATTGTGAGGCTGGTGCAGAACCATGCATTGTTCTCTTCATTTGTACATAGGGTCTCAACGACATCTAACAACAATATAATGCATTAAGTTTTCTTAATGAGACTTCCAAACAATAATCCATGGGACTAACACATCAGAGGGAATAAAGCTAGGAAAAGTTCAATTTTAAGAGGCCAAGGAGTGAGTAGGGAGTGAAGCCTTGTTAGAAAGAGCAACCTCAGTCAAGGCACCCATGCTGAGGGAATAAGAATAAGAAGATTATTGACACTTGAGGGAGGAATCAGTGACTAAAAGGAGACATGATGAAATCCAGAGACCCTTGATCTCTGGTCTTTGGGACAGTCTTGCCCAGGACCACCCCCTTAATCTCTTCAGATAAAAATTGTCATTAAACTTGTACAAAAAACACAATGAAATATTATATTTAAAAAAAAATTAGTGGTCAGATGTCTCCAACATTCCTCAAGGATAGGCCAGCCTATTTCCACTGTTAATGAGAGCTGCAGCATGGGTGTTAAAAAAGATGGTGAGGGGTGAGATAACATGGGAGTACTGGTGAAGCAAGCTGTTTCACTACTCAAAATGCCCCAACTTTCTGCTTACAGCTTACACATATTTAATACATACAAGTGGTTGACTTGGCTCTGAGGTACAACATTGAGAAAATGATCTATAGGCACTTTTCAGATATGCTGTGGAGAGGAGTATGTCCGATTAAGGATTAAGGATCCAGAAAGGACACAGACCAAAGGACAATTTAGATGATGCTTATTTATCTTTATGAAAATGGCTGCTGCTCACCTCAGATAGAATTTTTCCTTTTAGTTAGCCCAGTACTTAGAAATGATTTGACTTCTGAACAAATTTTAAACAAATTTAGAAATGAAAGCTTCAAATCACTCATGTAAATAGAAAGATAAGCAACGACTTATCATTTATACCCATTGTTCAAATAAAACTAACACAAGGGGGACATCTAGAATATTAATAGAATTTCCAAAAAAGTAACTGTGAGTATTCCAAAGAAATGCAATCAAGCAATTAAACTGGTAGATAAGGGAACATTTCTGGAAAGTAAATTACACATAAAATAAAGAAATAATAGGATAAGAGGATCAAGATGGCGACTAGGCACAGACCCTCTTCAACAAAGAAAAGGGAAACCAATTAACACAGACACAGAAGATAATCTTGGACCCCTGATCCTTGAAGGGGAGGATATAGAAGTGGACTAAACCCCAACTAGCAGAAGAATTTGCATGAAAATACCAAAAAAGGAGACATACGGAGCTGCGGTCTGGCAGCAATCCTGAGCGATCCTGATGGCACAGACATCTTGGAGATTCCCGCGTGGTGGTAGAACCTAAGAATTAACCAAAAAATCAGCCCTGCTAACCAGGGACTGTACGGAGGACTGTGCACAGTGGCTGGGGAATAAATGGAGAAGGTGAAGAGAAAGGCGGGCTGAGCTGTGGACTTTTGCCAGTCCGGAGGGCATGGCCATTTTGAAGGATTAAAAGTGGCTGACTATTTTGGATATTTAAAGAGACAGTGTGCTCACAGATTCCTGGGGCTTAAGAACACATTCTGCTTTCCAGCAACCCCAAGGTCACTCCGGACCTGCAAGACTGAAAAGGTATCACATTCCTCTTGTTACTCTTATATCCCACACCCACTTGGTGAATGAAGGTGCAGCCATGCCCAACTCCCACCTACCTTCTGGGTCCACAGGAACTCCATCAGAGTCTGTGTGCTCAGACGGAGCCTGGGTGCCCTGCCCTGTCCTCCTCCGATATTTTTTCCTCTTTTTTTAATTTTTTCTTTTTCGCTTTCTTTTTTCTGGTGATTAGTTTCCTTGTATTTGCTGTTTTAAAACAACTATTATTATTAATACTTTGGTCTTTTTTACCATTATTCTTAATCTTCCCCTCTTAGGTCCTAGTTTTCACCATTTTTTTTTTTTTTCCTGTTCCTGGTTGAATTTTTTTTTTAATTTAAATGTTTCCCCTCCCCGTTTTTTTCTTGTGGTTAAACACATTCCTTGTTTTACTTTTTTGCATTTTTCCCATTTTTTTTTCCTTCATTATTCTCCTTCTCTACTTTATTTCTCTTAGTGCCTGATCCCCAGATATTGCAGGGTTTCTTGTTTTTTCTTCTTCTTTTTCCTTTTTTTCTTTTTTTTTTTTTGGTTATTGTTCCTGTGTGATTACATGGTGTGTTTTTTGTCCATGTGCTTTTAGTTTTTTGATGGTTATTCAATTGTAATTTGTGTCTAACTAAGTGGGAGACAACAACAGTCCCCATAAGAAACAACTACACCCACAGCTCCTGCAACTTCACTTACTGAGCGAGAGGCACTACCTCCTTCTCCACCAACGGACCAATAATAAAAAACCACCAAGAAGAGCCTGAATCACTCTTGGCTGCTCTTCACAAACAGTTGACAGAGATCTAAATACAACAATGCCACAATGACTCGGAAAAAACAGACCATCAGAGTCCACACAAAGAAGCAGGATAAAGTGATAGAAACAAGGGAGCAGGATACAGACCCAGAACACATCCCAGAGGAAGAAGCAGCATTGGAACTCTCTGATAAGGAATTCAAAAGATTATCTTTAGGTATCTTCAAAGGATTGAGAGACAGACCAAAGAAAACACAGAAAAAATCCTAGAAGAAATTTGGAAAAAAATAC
>NW_006921709.1:4090223-4108018 GCF_000298275.1 Orycteropus afer afer
AAAAAAAAAAAAGAAAGAAAGGATGAATAATAGGACGGTGTGATTGTGATGTGTTTAAAGAATAAGAATGCACTGGAAACTTTTAATAAAGAGTCTTCCTAAAGGAAAGGAAAGAGTAAATGGAAGAGAAGAAATGAGAGAAGCTGTGCTCTTTTGTGAAGTATCTGGCTGCTTAAGAATGGGCCCAGACCTGATATATGAAGAAGCATGTTCCAGATGCCCCCATGGGAGCAGCTAATAGGCAACCAGAGCAAATTAATAAGAGATCAAGGAGTCTGAAAGCACAAGTTGGAAAGCAAGCTCTTTATCTTTGTGGCTGTGGTCAAGCAACTGGGTTGCTGTGGCTGTTTCCTTATTTGCAGAATGCAGATATAATGCCAAGCTCACAGTATAGTTAAAGGAATCTTGTACATGAAGTTCATAGCATTTAGTAAGTATCTAATTACTAGTACTAATGTGACCAGAAATCCCCATTGTGTTTGTTATTGTTGTTGTCATTGTTATTTACTAAAGATCTTCTGGATAAGTGCAAATTATAAATTATCCGATTATCTATACAGGAGAAATTATATACATCTAGTAATGTATCTAGGAGCTCTGGTAGCATAGTGCTTAAGGCACTTGACTGCTAACCAGAAGGCTGGCGGTTCAAACCCACCAGCCACTCCTCGGAAGGAAGTTTG
This sequence comes from Orycteropus afer afer, assembly GCF_000298275.1. Taxonomy (NCBI): domain Eukaryota; kingdom Metazoa; phylum Chordata; class Mammalia; order Tubulidentata; family Orycteropodidae; genus Orycteropus; species Orycteropus afer. The sequence goes on from NW_006921709.1 coordinate 4,090,907, forward strand.
GGCAATCCTACTTCCGTAGTGATGCTGCCTCGGAAACCCAAGGAGGGGTCGCTATGAGTCGGGGCCGACTCTACCGCACATAACAACAACAACAGTAATGTATCTAGATTATAATTGGAAGCTCTGGTGGTGCAGTTCCTAAGGCACTTCACTCCTAGCCAGAAGGCTGGCGGTTCAAACCCACCAGCCACTCCTCGGAAGGAAGGTTGGGGAAACTACTTCCATAGTGATACCATCTTGGAAACCCAAGGAGGGGTCGCTATGAGTCAGATCTGACTCCATAGCAATGAGTTTGGTTTTGAGAGTAATGTATTATGAGGCTTGGTTTTGCTAATCAAAACCAACATACAAATTTCAGAATTCTAAAGAGAAACAAGACTGACAAATTTTGGTGATAGGAAAGTTAGAAGGAAGAGTGGAAACATATAATACAGTCCTGGTGAGGCTGTGCGAGCAATTGGAAGCCAGAAAGAGGGCTCTGCATATTTAAGAGGAAGAACCACCAAACCAAAATAACGAGGCATTGAATACAAATTTGACTCTCACAAGTGTGCCCCTGGAGAATTTCTGGCAGTTTGCTTTTCTAAGGGCACCAAATACTTTCTGGATTTGAAGCTGTGCCCCACCACTCACTAGCTGTGTAACTGAGGACAATAAACTGAACTTCTCCTATGCCTCTTCTCAGATATAAAATGGAGTGAATGGTAGAAAGTGTCTTGTGGGATTGCTGTGAGGGTTACATGTACCTAGCACAGAGGAAGTCTATAGAAATTGTTGTTGTTATTAACATCATCAGTATTTACTCAGGAATATCCTACAATATTCCTGAGTAAATCTTTTAACTACAGTTTTGAATTAGTTACTCTTCATCTTTAATAAATTAAATATTCTCAATAATTGAATATTTCGAAATCAAAGGTGATGAAGTCTTAACATTTTGACTATAAAACCAAACCAAATCACTCACCATCAAATTGATTTTGACTCATGGTGACCTCATGTGTTCAAGAGAAGTCTCCTTTCCCAAACAATTTTAAAGATTCACACATAATAGATTAATCCTTAGTAATTTTTTATTAAAAAAATATATTAGTTCAACACATTTCCTTAAAGGATAATTACCATTTCCTCATTCCTTTTGTAAAAAAGAAAAAAGAAAAGGAGAAAAAAAAAAAGAAAAAATTTAAAAATTCAAGAAAAAAATTCCAAGAAAACCATCCCAAATCCCAGCACTTAACATAAAAATTACCAACATCACTTTAATATAAATCCAGGAATTCTCCAAATAAGTTGAAGGACAAACAAGTAATTTTAGAGAAATAGTGTTGTGCTAGACATGGGAGAGTATTGCAGGGAATTAGGTTGGTCAGGAAGAAAAGAGACAAGCAGAGACTCATGCTACAGAAATGTGAAATCTCTTCCAAAACTCTCCTTTGTTTTGTTCATAGGTCTTATCAGCAAAGAAGGGATGCCTGTAGTCCGGTGGACAAGATGGAGAACTTTACCACATGCTATCATAGTCACATGTGTTTAAGTGTCTCTCCTCAAAGTTAAAATTGATCTAATGCAGAAGGCTCTGCTATCCACATTAGCCTCAAGGACTGATCCTGACTTCAAAAGGCAGCAGCTAGAGGAGCTGTAAACTCAGCAGTGACCACCTTGCCAAAGGCAACCAACAAAATTTAAAGCACTTGAAGTTCAGTTCAAGACAAATATGTTTCCAATCAATGTGTATTTTCAGAGATCTTCACTGATGTTGACATTTTGGCCTGGAAAGCATTTGGAGTCTTATCTCTAAAGAAGGCAGGTCTGTGAACCCAGTTGGAGGGAGGTGGCCATAGAATTATATGAGCCAAACTGCCACAGAAAGGTAACTACTTTTGAGTTTCACATAAAGAAGGAAGAGAATAGGGTTAGAATGTTGAAAATTATCTGCACATGTATAGAGTCTCTTCTACCATTTTTGGTCCAGAATAGTCAAATTATGTTTTTGTTTTTTATTGTATTGATATACATTGCTCATTAAACCACAATTATAACGCATAAATATAATCTTGCTTTTATAAATTCATGTCCCAAAAATTTTATGGCAAACTAGAGCCCCTTCAGAGTTATACAAACCAGATGCCATAGAGACGATTCCAACTCATTACAATCCCATGTGTGTCAGAGTAGAACTCGACTCCACAGAGTTTTCAATGGCTAAGTCAGAAGTAGATCACCAGGCCTTTCTTCTGAGGTGTGTCTGGGTGGACACAAACCTCAACATTTTGGTTAGGAGCCAAGTATGTTAATCATTTGCATCACCCAGTGACTCTTCTTCAGAGCTACATTGTTGTTGTTAGTTGCCATCAAGTCAATGCCAACTCATGGAGACCCCCTGTGTGCAGAGGGAAACTGCTCCACTGGTTTTCAAGGCTGTGAACTTTGGGAAACACATCACCAGACTTTTCTTCCAAGGCTCCTCTGTCTGGGTTCAAGCCATCAACCTTCCAACAAGTAGCTAAGTGCTTAATCATTTGCATCACCTGGGGACTGGGCACTCTAATCTCTGTAGAGATATCGCCTGAGAAACCCAAGGAGGGGTGGCTGTGAGTTGGAATTGACTTGATGGCAATGAGTTTTTATTATGTTTTGTTTTGTTTTGTTTTGTTTGTTAGGGGCTCCTTCAGAGCTATAAGACCACGCATTATGCTAAGCAAGTTGCATTTTAGGAACTTTTAATGGAATTTTAAAGAATTGTGGTGGTGTTGTGGTTAAAGTATTGGGCTACTAACTCAAAGGTTGGTGATTCAAACCCACCAGCTGCTCCACAGGAGAAAGAGGAGGTAGTTTGATTCTGTAAAGATTTACAGTCTTAGAAATCCTATGGGACAGTTCTATTCTGTCCTATAGGGTCACTATGAGTCAGAATTGACTCAATGGAAATGGGTAGATAATAGAGATACAAAAATTTCTTTTTATAAACACTGGCAAATATATCAGCCATGTGGTGATTTTAAGTATGTTAATGAACTTTTAATAATTTATTTTTTTAATTATCATTTTACTCTCACTGATCTCAAGGATGTATCTCAAAGAGTTTCTGTACCAAAAGGATTGTTTTAAACAATTTTCTGAAAATTTCTCTAGAGATAGTTTTTAAATAAGAGATTAAAAACCTTAATTTTATTTTGCTAGATTGCTCACAATAAAACTTTAAAATGGTGACTCCTGACCACAGGTCAACTGATCACCAATTTTTACAGTCAAGTTCAGTAAAAGAAAAAGATCCCTCAACAAGGAATTTCAATCTAGTATGATAAATGCTATGAAACAGGTAGAATACAGAGGAGAAGAACTTGGGTCAGGAAGGGCTTTGTAGAGTAGCCAACTTCTTAAATGAGACAGAAAGAACATATTTGAGCAGTGTTTCCCAAAATGTGGTCTCAGGACCCTGAGAGATTCTAGGACCCTCTTAGAAGGGTTCCAAGAAGTTTTGCCTTTTCCAACTGCGTATCTGTTTGAGGCAAGATTTTTGGGTGGCTCAAAGGTTAAGCACTGGACTACTAGCCAAAAGGTTGACAGTTCAAACCCACCCACAGGTAGCTTGAAAGACAAGCCTGGTGATTTGCTACCCAGGGAGCAGTTATACTCTGAATACATGGGGCTGCCATGAGTTGAAATCAGCTTAACAGCTATTAATACCACCAATAACCGAAACAACACATTGCAGGGAGGGAATTCAGAAGTGACTACTTTTTGCAAAAATGGAAAACCGTGTCACTCTCCTCACTACATATTTTCATCTTAGTAGATACAGTTATTTCTTAAAATATGTTATTTTAAATCAATCAATGAATAAGTATTTTAAAAAATTTCTTAGTTTTAATTTTTATACAGTAATATTGATAGGAATGGTCTCTATAGGAAGTCTTTGGGATCCATGAAGAGACTTTTTTAATAGTTCGAAGTTCTGAAACAAAAATGATTGAGAATGGGTAGGATGAAGTTAACCAGAGGGAAAAAAAGGTAGAGCCAGGGGAAAAAGGTACAAGACAGAGGGACAGGTATGTCAGGAAAACAAAGAGGAATTGCAAGTTCAATGTAATGAGAGCAGAGAAAGGAAGGGCATGGAAAATGAAAGCAAGATTGCAGACCACCTTCTGTACTTGTTAAGGAGTTCAGTTTTAAGCAAAAGATTGTTTAAAGGATATTTTTTTTTAGAAAGATCCCTCTAAATGCAGTAAAGAGGGTAGATGGAAGGGGCAAGACAAGCAAAGAACTGAAGAAATTAAGTTATCTAAATTAAAAAAAAAAAAACCCTCACTGATGTCAAGTCAGATCCAACTCATAGCGACCCCTCTTTGGGTTTCTGAGACAGTTTCACTGTGGAAGTAGATCGCCCAACGTTCCTTCCAAGGAGTGGCTGGTGGGTTTGAACTGGTCGTTAGCAGTCAGATGCCTTACGCACTATGCTACCAGAGCTCCCATTAAGTAATTTAGAAAAGGTAAAATAATGGTAATGGAAATGGGAGACATATATATATAAATAAGGAGATTATTAATTAAATTGAATCAGTAGACTTGGTGATAGAAGTAAGAAACAGGGAGGTAATTGATTTTGAATAACACACAGATCCAGACTTGGGCAGTTAAATCCTTAGTGGTACAATTTAGTGAAATAAGAGACAGTAGATGGTCAGATTTAGAGAAGAGAAAGTAATGAGTTCAGTTTTACAAATAGTGAACCTAACATACATAAAGGACATCTAAAAGGAGCTGCCTAGCCAGCAATTTATTACAAGAGTCTGGAGGTATGCATTAGGAATAAAGATTTGGGAGACATATAAAGTTTGGTCAAGCCATGCATGGATAAAAGTATTCAGGGTGAATATATGCAGTCCAAAAGAGAGGAAGATCAACTTGTAACTTTTGGAACATCACCATTTATGAGAGGACAGAAAAAGAGTGCTCTTAAGGAAGGAGCAGTCAGAGAAGTAGGTGGAGAGCTGAATAAAGAGTTAAGAACAGTGTCATGAAAGTCAAGAAAATATTTCAGGAAGAAGGTGGTACTGAACAATGCAACAATGTCAATGGCAATGTTAGGTAAAAAAATAATTGAAAGGTGTCCATTGGATTTAATATCAAAGAAGAAGTGATTACCTAGATGATAAAAATTTCAGTTGGGTAACATCATACATGTTTACACTTGTAAACAACTCCTCCCTACTTACTTATGCCCATATGTAGCTAATTAAATTTGTTTATTTAAATGAAGACTGAGGAGCTTTCTGGGAGAAAAGTTTAACACCAAAGCCAAATATGAATAAATTAAAGATTTTATCAACTTCTGTAATCTGAAATTGACCAAACATGCAATAAAGATGTGCTGATTATCACTGATGATTGGAATGCAAAAGTTGGAAACAAAGAAGGATCACCGGCCTTGGTGATAGAAATAACACTGGAGATCTCATGATATAATTTCTCAGGACCAATGATTTATTCATTGCAAATACCTTTCTCCAACAACGCAAGCAGCGGCTATACATACAGACTTCAACAGATGGAGCACACAGGAATTAGACTGACTACATCTGTGGCAAGAGGCAATGGAGAAGCTCAATATCTTCAGCCAGAATAGGGCCAGGAGCTGATTGTGGAACAGACTATCAACAGCTCATATGCAAGTTCAAGATTAAGTTGAAGACAATTCAAACAAGTCTACAAGAGCCAAAATATGACCTTGAATCTATCCCTCTTGAATTTAGAGACCATCTAAATAATAGATTTGATGCATTGACCACTAATGACCAAAAACCAGAGGAATTGTGGAATGATATCAATCTTCTGGTGTGTGTGACACAAAATGGTTAAAACCATTCCATTTCAGCTCCCTAACACCTACAATATGGGTTTTTTTTGGGGGGGGTTCCATTTTTGGGAACCCTTTATGGGTTCCATTTCATTTTTGACAACTTCCAATTTTCCTAGATTCATACTTCTGGCTGGTGGGTTTGAACTGCCAGCCTTCTGGTTAGCTGTCAAATGTCTTAGGCACTATGCCAACAGAACTCCTGTTTTTGTTTTCGTTTTGTTTTTCTTATCAAGAACATCATCCATGAAGAAAGCAAAAGGTCATAAAAAGACAAGAAAGGAAGAAAAGACCAAAATGGATGTCAGAAGAGACTCTGAAACTTGCCCTTGAATGAAGAGTAGCTAAAGCAAATGGAAGAAATGACAAGGTGTAAGAGCTGATTTCAAAGAACAGCTTGAGAAGACAACATCAATTATTATAATGAAATGTGCAAACACATGGAGTTGGGAAGCCAAAAGGGAAGAACATGCTAGACATTTCTCAAACTGAAAGAACTGAAGAAAAAATTAAAGTTTTTTAATTGTGTTTCAGTATTGAAAGATTCTGTGGACAATATATTGAATGATGCAGGAAACATAAAAGAAGATGGAGGGAATACACAGAGTCACTGTACCAAAAAGAATTAGTCAATATTCATTCATTTCAGGAGGTGGCATACGATTAAGAACCAATGGTATTGAAGGAAGAAGTTGAAGCAGCCCTGAAGGAATTAGTGAAACACAAAGCTCCAGGAGTTGGTGGAATACCCATTGAGATGTTTCAACAAACGGATGCCAGGCTAGAGACACTCACTTGACTATGTCAAGAAATTTAGAAGACAGCTACCTGGCCAACTCACTGGAAGAGATCCCTATTTGTACCCATTCCAAAGAAAAGTGATCCCACAGAACGTGGAAATTATCAAACAATGTCATTAATATCACATGTAAGTAAAATCTTACTGAAGATAAGAAAAAAATGATTGCAGCAATATATTGACAGAGAACTTCCAGAAATACAGGGTGTATTCAGGAGAGGATGTACAATGAGGGATATCATTGCTGATGTCGAATGGATCTTGGCTGAAAGCAAAGAATACCAGAAAGGTGTTTACTTACATTTCATTGACTATGCAAAAGCATTCGATTGTGTGGATCATAACAAATTATGGACATCATTGAGAAGAATGGGAATTCCAGAACACTTAATTATACTCATGAGGAACATGTACATAGTCCAGGAGGCTGTCGTTCGAACAGAACAAGGGGACACTGCATGGTTTAAATCAAGAATAGAGTGTGTCAGGGTTGTATCCTTTGACCACATTTATTCAATCAGTATGCTGAACAATTAATCCAAGAAACTGGACTATAGGAAGAAGAACATGGCATCAGGACTGGAGGAAGTCTCACTAACAACCCTGAATATGATTTCCAGATGACATAACTTTGATTACTGAAGGTGAGGATGACTTGAAGCACTTGCTGATGAACATTGGAGACTACAGTCTGCAGTATGGATTATACCTCAATATAAAGAAAACAAAATTCCTCACAACTGGACCAATAAGCAGCATCACAATAAATGGAGAAAAAATTAAGTCAAAAACTATGTATTACTTGGTTCTACAATCAACACCAATGGAAGAAGCAGTCAAGACATCAGAAGATGTATTGCATTGGGCAAATCTGCTACAAAAGACCTCTTTCAAGTGCTGAAGAGCAAACATACCTACCTCCTTGAAGACTAAGGTGCACCTAACCCACACAGTGGTATTTTCAATCACTTCACATGTGTATGAGAGCTGGACAATGAATAAAGAAGACCAAAGAGGAGTCAATGCTTTTGAGTTGTGGTGTTGGTGAAGAATACTCAAAGTACCAAGGACTGCTAATAGAACTCACAAATCTGTCTTGGAAGAAGTGCAGCCAGAATGCTCCTTGAAAGTGAGAATAGCCAGACTTTGTCTGACCTACTTTGGTCATGCTGTCAGAAGGGACATTCCCTGGAGGATATCATGGTTGGTAAAGTGGGGTATCGCAAAAAGAAGGAAAGTCCTCAACAAGATGGATTGACACAGTGGCTACAACGATGGGCTTAGGTATAGCAAGAATCATGGGGCTGACACAGGACGAGGCAGTGTTTCATTCTGCTGTACATAGGGTTGCTATGAGTGGGAGACAACTCGATGGCACCTAACAACAACACCCTTGTTCATTGCAGCACAATAAACTATAGCAAAGAGATGGAAACAACCTAAATGCCCATCAAAAGATGAATGGATAACCAAACTATGTTATTTTCATACAATAGAATACTATGTAACATTAAAAATCAATAAAGAATACACAAACCATTTCATAATGTGGATGAATTTGGAGGATATTGTGTCTGAGTGAAATAAGTCAATCACAGAAGGACAAATATTGTATGAGTCCCTTATTTTAAAAAGTCAAGGAAAGTTTTACTCAAGGAAGGAAATTCACTTTGTTGGTTATTGGAAATGGGAGAGAGGAAAGGGAAAATTTCAGACTCTTTGGGGGTCATATGTTGATTTGCATGAGGGGAAGGGCAGTATGGAAAGACTCTGTGACCAGCATGGTGACATTGGGGAAAGGTAACACACAGAAACGTGTATAAAAGGTATAGATAACAGAGGCAAGTACTACTACATGCACAATACTGCATTACCACTGTGGTAGTTAAAGTTGTATGTCAACTTGGCTGGGCCTGGTTGAGTGGCTGGGCAGCTGGTGGTAGTTATTCCCCATGATGAGACTGGCAATCAACTCCATGGTGGAACCTACCACAAGCAGCTGAGTGGCTGCTTTAGGGATGCGGTCTGCTACCCATATATAAGCAGAAACTTTGAGAATGGTCTCTAGCTTATGCCATGCTTGAACCCTGCATATAGCCATGTTGTTGTTCGGCACCCTGCCATGCTCTGCCAACCTTGGGACTTTCAATGGACTTGAATTATTGGCCTGCCATGTGGTTTGGTAACATCAGGACTGTGCCTTTTTACTTATCAACCTTGGGCTTGTCAGTCTCAGCAGCCAGCAGCTGTCTGAGTGAAAAAAAGCCTCTAGCTCCAGTGGGCCTGGAGCAGGAGGCAGAGCTGAACCCCAAGGTTGAGGGGCTTTTACCCAACCTCTAAAGCCTGGCACTTTGAACTTGGACTTTAAGCCTCCAAACTGTGAGAGAATAAACTCCTCTTTATTCAAGCCTTCCCATTTGTGGTATATTCCTGTCAGAGCCATACTAGGTAACCAGAACAGAATATGGTACCAAGAGAGTGGGGTGCTGCTCTGACAAATACCTATAATGTGGAAACAGAAGTGGAATGCATCCTTGGCCCCTGATCTCAGAGCTGAGACACTGGCATGTGGCATGAGAGACGGCGGCAGCAGCAGAGCCAAGAAATTGGCAGAGAGATACCAAAAGATAGATCATCATGAGAGGTGGCAGTAGCAGAGCCCAAAGACCAGCATTAAACAGCAGCAGACTTACCAGCCCATGGATGAGAAAGCTGAATGCCATTGGGTAGGTGGCTTCCTGGTGGAGTGGGTTACCTTCAGGCATTGATGGGTAGAAGAGACCAGCATGAAATGGAGTAGCAGGTTGGCCAGCCCACGGAGCAAGAATCCCGGGTGCCTTTGGGGCAGGAAGATTTCCAGCAGAGGAGGTCGACTTTTAATTGGCAGAAGTGGAAAGACCAAGGAAATGGGAAACAAAGCTGCCTCACCTTCAAGGGTAGAACCATGGCTGTTTTGGGAGTGGAAGCACCACAGCCCCATAGGTTTCAAAGAGGCAGATCTTTATCATCTTGGTTCTGGAGTGTGGGGCTGCTTGTTCATGTGAGCTAGTGAGATGGAGTCATAGCCACTGCCCAATAGTGAAGGGGCAGGGTTATCATGCCCAAGAGGGAGAGGAATGGGGCCTGCCAGGCCAAGAGAGTGAAGTCACCACTCAGGAACTAGGGGACTGGAGCCACCCAGTGAAGGAGATCTGTACAGATGCCACCCATTGAAGATTTATACAGGTGCCAAGTTGGCAAGGGGTAAAATTGTGGTAGTTAAAGTTGTATGCCAACTTGGTTGGGCCTGGTTGAATGGCTGGGCAGTGGGTGGTAGTTATTTCCCATGATAAGATGGTAATCAACTCCATGATGGGATCTACCACAAGCAGCTGAGTGGCTGCTTCAGGGATGTGGTCTGCTTTCCATATATAAGCAGTAGGCTTGGGAATGATCTCTAACTTATGGCACACTTGAACCCTGCATGAGGCCATGTCATTGTTCAGCAGCCTGCCATGCTCTGCTGACCTTGGGACTTTTAATGAACTTGAATTAATGGCCTGCTGTGTAGTTTGGTAACATTGGGACTGTGCCTTTTTCTTCTCAACCTTGGGCTTGTCAGTCTCAGCAGCCAGCAGCTGTCTGAGTGAAGACAAGTCTCTAGCTCCAGTGGGCCTGAAGCAGGAGGCAGAGCTGAAGCCCAAGGTTGAGGGGCTTTCACCCAGACCCTAGAAACTGGCACTTTGATCTCAGATACAACTATTGGTCTCCCTTCACCTGGAGCAAAGAAGAGGGAAGAAACTCAAATTTCTCTGGAAACAATTTGTCCAAAAATATGATGGACCATGAGTCTTGACCCCAAGACCAGAAGAAAAGATGGTGGCCAGCTACCAATGCCAACTTCTCAGAAAGGGATCAAATTTGGAGATCCTGGATAGAATGGGAGGAAAAATGTGAAACAAAATTCAAAAACATAAAAATGACCAGAATTATTGGTTGTATAGGGACTGGTGGAATGCCCAAGACCTTAGCCGCAGGTTACCCTTCTGGCCTAGAAATGGACTTACTTCTGTGGATTGGCTCTCAGTCATAGTAGAATGACCTACATGCAAACACCTACTCCAGGAAGATGTACCCACATACTCTAGGAAGATGCACTCCTTAGATCAATTATCCAGGAGACATCAGAGGGGCACAATTAATATAGAGGGAAAGCTGAACAAACAGGAATGCATAGATAAGAAGGGCACAGGGAGGAGTTAATCAGAGGGAGGAGTGGGGAGGAGAGATTTTTATGGTTGGGGATAGTAATTGGGGCCGTGAAATCAAATGTGCATGGATTATTGAATGTAAAACAAATCTGCTTTTTAAATTTGCACCCAAAGCACAATATAAATAAATTAAACTGAAGAAAAAAGAAGAAGAAGGAGAAGAAACTATAAGTCAAAGCGGAATGTTATGTGCTGTGGAGTTGATTCTGATACATAGTGGCCCTATAGAGCAGCATAGAACTGTCACGTAGAGTTACTTAAGCTATACTCTTTACAGGAGCAGATTGCCAGGTCTCCTCCCATAGAGCCATTGGTGGGTTCAAGCCACTGACTTTTATGTTAAGCAGAGTGCTAAACCACTGTGCCAACAGGGCTCATCAAAGTGTCATAAACAATACATAAATATTTCACATAAGAGAAAGTTCAAACTTCTTAGCCACATTCAGCCACCATGAGGGACAGAATTGTTGGACCTGTGGGCTCAGAACCATGGTAATGGGTGACATAAACCTCAATTAGCATAACATACTACACAAAAACATTGTTCTACATTCTACTATCGTGATGAATAGTGACTGGGGTCTTAAAAGCTTGCAAGTGACCATCTAAATGCAACAATTTGCCTCTCCTCATCTGGAGCAAAGAAGAATGAAGAAAACCAAAAATGGATGGAAACAATTAAGTCCAAGAGACTAGTGGATCATGTGAACTTCAGCCTATATGATCATGAAACCACAAGAACTAGATGGTGCCCAGCTACCACTGACAGCCACTCAGAAAGTGGTCAGAGCAGGAAATCCTGGATAAAGTGGGAGAAAAATGTGGAACAAAACTCAAAATCGTATAAAAGACCACACTGATTGGTCTGATACAGCCTGGTGAAACTAAGGACTATGGTGGTTCAACAAACTCTGATTAAGCATTCAATTTCTTATCATCTCACTTTCTTCCATGCACACAATCAGCTTCCCTGTAATGCTGGGAAGCATTTTTGTTGTTGTTGTATAATTGTCACCAGTAGTACTTAGAGATATATGCTTTTTCATTCAAATTCATAGAAGAAAAGGGAGTGAGTGAATTTCTATATCAGTTTTATAAGAAAAAAATAAGAACATTCTCTACTGCTACCAGCAGATGCCCCTTTTGTCTCACTGGCCAAATAAAGGCCACATCCCCCTTCTTGAAACAACACTGAAAAGGGTGATAGGGTACCCTTAGACTAGTCATATCTCCTTTTCCAGAGCTAAGGGCAGAGACAGCATCCCCTGAGAAAATTGGGGTTCTGTTGAGAAGGAAGAAGGCAGGATATTTTGCTGGGTAGGCAATCCATAGCACCACCACAGCTCTGTTTAAAACGCAGATGAGGAGAACTCAGTAGGGGAAAAGCTTAAAAACCCAAAGAGAGGAGTACTTCCAGCTAGTTATTCAGTCCTGAACCAACTTCTCTCAGCCTTCATCAACTCCACAATTGGTTTGGCTCAGGGGAAACAAATCTAATTTTAAGTGGCCAAAGCAATAGGTCATTGTGAAAGTTAAAGTATTTTATAAACAAAGATTCTGTTTCAAAGCTGATGTTAATGACTTTCAGATTATCTGTTGTTTGGTACTCTGCGGACCTCTGCTGCTTCTGCTTATTGGCATCACTGGTGAAGAATCCAATAATCCTTACTCAGCTCTTTTTGCTCCATTTCCAGCAGACAGACGTAGCCCATCTTTATGTTCTATCACTCTGCATTTCCCTCCTCCCCACGCTTTGAAGGCCACAGTAATGAGACTGTGTTCTCTTGTGACTATTTTCCAAACTTCATTTGATACAGATAGGCCATGATCTTGGAGGAAAGAATAAGCTTTTAGGCTCAGGGTTTAGTTTGTGACTAAACAGGGACAATGATGTCCTTTAGTTATTGTTGTGTTTTTCACAAAAACAGCTTGGGTTTTCAAACCCTCAGCATTTAATATTCTAATTTCCCCACATGACTCCTTCTGTAGCAGCCCAAAGGTCAAGATATACAGAAGGAATTGGGACTTCACAAAGTTGTCTCTTCATTGAGCACAATGACACAATGATAGTATACAGTTAGAGTTAGTAATTAAATGAAACAAATTCATTCTGACATGGCTCCAATCGACCTCTTGTTAGACTTGTGGAATTTTAGAGTTAGAAGAAACCTTAGAGACAATCTATCCCTCTGTAGTAGGCTAAATAACACCTTTGCAATGATGTCCATCCAATAGTCTCTGGAACCTGTGAATACTGTACTTTACATTAAAAAAGTATCTTGTAGAAGTGATTACCAACACCCATCTGTCAGTTTATCATACTGTGGTGGCTTGTGTGTTGCTATGAATTGGGATGCTATGCCACTGTCATTTCAAATACTACCAGGGCCATCCATGGTAGATGGATTCATTGGAGCTTCCAGATTAAAACAGACTAGGAAGAAAGGTCTGATGATCTACTCCCAAAACTTAGCTTATGAGAACCTTATGAATAAAGTCCTATATAATGCTGAAGATGAGTCCTCTAGATTGGAAGGCATGACACAATAGGCACAACAGTGGACTCAAACTAAAAATCATGAAGATGGCATAGGACCAGATGACATTTCATTCTGTTGTACATAATATGGCCTAAGGTCAGAGCCAAGTCAACAGCAGCTAACAGCAACAACAGATGTGAATAACTTAGGGAACTTGAGATGGGATATTATCTGATGTTACTGAGGTGGGCCCCATGTACTCACAAGTGTCCTTATAATTGAAAGAGGGGACAAAAGAGTTAGAAATGAAAATGTATCAAAGAAAGTAGAGATGATGCAATTGCTGACTGGAAGTAGACTACAAGCTAAGTAATATGGGAAATCTCTAGAAGCTGGGAAAGGCAGAGAAACAGACTGTCCCCTACAGCATCTAGAAGAAATACAGTCCTGCCAAATCATTTTAGATTTCTGACCTCCAGAACTATAAAGCAAGAAATTGATGATGTTTGAAGCCACTACATTTTTTGTGATTTGTTACAACAGCAGTTGTTGTTGTTGTTATGTGCCGTCGAGTCGGCCCCGACTCATAGCGACCCCTCCTTGGGTTTCCGAGGCAGTATCACTACAGAAGTAGGATTGCTCAACCTTCCTTCCGAGGAGTGACTGGTGGGTTTGAACCGCCAGCCTTCTGGTTAGCAGTCAAGTGCTTTAGCCACTATGCTACCAGAGGTCCTTCCAACAGCAGTAGTGAAGCTAATAAACCCTATATACCTCATTTTATAAATGAATCCTTGCCTCAACACTGACCAAGCACTGAGATGTTTTAACTTCCTTCCGGTATTTCCCCTATTATAGCACTTACCATTTGTCTTAGACTGGGTTCTCTTGAGAAGCAACCAATGAAGTGCATACATATAAGGAGTGTGGGGAGAAATTTATCCCAAGGAAATAGCTCATGTGGTTATAAAGGCTAGCAAGTCCAAGATCCATGAGTCGAGCATCAGGCTAGAGGCTTCTCCTGACTCACATAGTTGCATTGGCTGAGGAACCAACAACCAACAGGTCACAGAGCTGCAGAAGTGGCTATTTTGGTTACCTAATGCCACTCTGGTAGCATAGTGGCTAAGACACTTGCCTGCTAACCAGACGGCTGGTGGTTCAAACCCACCAGCCACTCCTCGGAAGGAAGGTTGGGCAATCCTACTTCCGTAGTGATACTGCCTCGGAAACCCAAGGAGGGGTCGCTATGAGTCAGGTTTGACTCGACGGCACCTAACAACAACAACAACAATGCCACTCTAGGAGCTCTGGTAGCATAGTGCTAACCAGAAGGCTGGTGGTGCAAACCCACCAGCCACTCCTCAGAAGGAAGATGGGGCAATTTACTTCCATTTGTGATAGTGCCTCGGAAACCCAAGGAGGGGTCGCTATGAGTAGGGGCTGACTCGATGGCACATAACAACAACAGCAATGCCACTCTAACAGAAGATACCACAAATGGGATGGTTTTAACAAACAGGAGTTTATTCTTACAATTTTAGGAGACTAGAAATCCAATTTCCAAGTGCCAGTCCCCAGGGGTTGTGTGAAAGCCCCTCAAGTTTGGGCTTCAGCTCTGCCTCTTGCTCCTGGCCCACTGAAGTTGGAGGCATCTCTTCACTCAGGTAGCTACTGGCTGCTGAGGCTAACAAGCTCAAGGTGGACAAATAAAATGGCACAGTCCTGATGTTACCAAAGCACATGGCAAGCCATTGATTCAAGTCCATTGAAAGTCCCAAGGTCAGCAGAGCATGGCAGGCTGCTGAATAGAATTTAAGCATGCCATAAGCTAAAGACCACTCCCAAAGCTGCTTCTTATATATGGGAAGCAGACCACATCCCTAAAGCAGCTACTCAGCTGCTTGTGGTAGATCTCTCCATGGAGTTGATTGCCAGTCTCATCATGGGGAATAACTACCACCAGCTGCCCAACTACTCAACCAGGCCCAGCCAAGTTAACACACAACCTTAACTTACCACACAAGCATATCCCCAAATCAGCAGGTCAGATAGCAGCCTCACAAGGCTGCATAAATTGCTAAATCCCAGAATCAACAAGTCAGACAACAGGCTGGTAACTCAAGTCTCAAGAATTGAAAGTCACGTGATGAGGAGCTGGATGCAGGATTCAGCCCAAGGGAAAGTCTTACCAGAGCATATGTCTATTGGATGCAGGTCACACACCCCAAGGAAACTCCCCTTATATCAGAGTAAGGGTGTGATATGAGTAAGGATATCACTTGAGTAAGGTTGAGACTTGAATAAGGTGGGACTTGAATCATACCCTCTTATAAGGCTGTGATTCAAGATACACCCCACTCTAACCTTGCCTTGTTAACATATCACAAAACAAAAACTCACTACCATGGAGTCGATTCCTACTCATAGCAACCCCTGCTGGGTTGCCCCAGTGGTAAATCTTTATGGAAGTAGCACCCCATCTTCCTTCCATGGAGTGGCTGGTGGGTTTGAACCACCAATCATCTGGTTAGCAGTCAAATGCCTTAAGCACTATACCACCAGAAGTCCTTTCATTAACTTACATAGCTCAGGATTTACAACACATAAAATGGAAGATAATTAGATCAGATCACAAAATGGAGGACAATACACAATATTGGTAATCATGGCCAACCCAAGTTGACACATACCATTAACCATCACACCACAGTAGTATAATAATTTTGTTGTTTGGTAACTATCTCCTTAATAGACACTGAGCAGCTCAAAGATATACTGTTTCATCTCTTTCCATCTCTCATAATAGCTAACCCAGTTACAGACACACAGAAATTATTTAATAAGTATCTAGTAACTGGAAGGAAGCCAGGAAACAAAAATTATATGAAATAGAGGTCCAGTTCCCTAGTAGGTGTAGATGGAAACTAAATCACAAGAAACTAATGACAGTACTCTCCATCTTTATCGTTATATGTTATCATCATGCCAGAATGGGCAATATTTGTTCATTTCAGAAAAATCTATGTCAGATCTTTTTCTGATAAGCGTATAGAATGTGAATGCAGAAATACAGCCTTGTCTGTACACCTGAGAAGAGGAATCATAGGTAACATCTTGTATGGCCTTAACAGAAGCTTTAACTATAGGACCAAATTCTTCAAGAGTAACACAAATGATATGAGGAAGACAATATCCAGTTTTCTCTGCAGAAATAGGTAATACTCTCCAAATCAGATGGTTTCCCAACTCCTCAGCTTCACATGGGAACTGACCGTGTCTTCTTGAACACAGGGTGGGCTGAGCTAATTATAGCATTCCCTCATTCAGAGCACAGGGTTTTGTACAAGAGGTGGGTTTATAATCCCAGCTGGACCAATGCCCTTCTCCAGGGATTTTTCAGATGATTGTTGGGAGAGAACAATATCTTTCTTTCTTGATGCAAACTGGAAGGACATGAGTCAGGGGTACCAGCAGCCATGTTCTCTCCCTACCTCCATGAAGATACTGGGAGAATGAAATCTAGACTCAGAGAGAGAAGAAGAGATGAAAGAGAGAGCCTTGGCAAGCTTCAACCCTCTGAAGTCCCAGGAGTTGCCCTAGTTTGGGTAGTTCAGCCTTGAAATGTGAACTACACTAATAAATCTCCCTGTGGCTAAATCTGCTTGGAGTTGGTTGCCTGTCACTTTTGAAAAAATAAATTTAAAAATTAAAAAGAAATATATATAT
>NW_006921709.1:4108156-4113405 GCF_000298275.1 Orycteropus afer afer
TTGAACCGCCAGCCTTCTGGTTAGCCGTCAAGTGCCTTAGGCACTATGCTACCAGAGCTCCTATATATATTAAGGGATTGTAAGGACTGTATGATTCGGAATCAACTCGACAGCAATGGGTCAATACTGAGCGTGACAAAATTTTCTCTTTTTATCAATTTTACCAGTTTTGTTGCTGTTGTTGTTCCAGAATATCATATGGCAGATGATAAACACAGACCAAACATTCATGAAAGCTTCAAAGAGGGAGGGAGGAAGGAGGAAGGGGAATTTCTTGAACAATACTCTTTTTATTTGGTTAAGGAATGAATCACCTCTTTTGGCTAAAGCAGAGTCATTAACAAAGTTTCCAGCTTCTGAATCCTGCTTTCATTCTCTTCAGCCTCTCCCACTAATGTCTGAGGGCTGTCTCTTGTCCTTAGAATGGGCTTCCCATCCATACTTCCAAGTGCCTACACCCCATCATGTACAAGGGTCCTGCAATGAATTCTGAAGGTGTAATCCCTATATGAGAAGGAAAACAAATGCATAAAAGATGAAAGGAAAATTTCAAAAGGACACTAGAGGCACCTTGAAGTAGCTGAAGTCAATCCTCAAAGAGACATTAAGTAATAACAATGATAATGACGGTAGCAGCTAACATTTACTGAATCCTTATTATGTGCTGGGAGTCTTTAAATGATGTAAATGTTTGTACACTTGGCTGCTAACCAAAAGGTTGGAGGTTTGGGTCCACCCACAGATGCCTCAAAAGAAAGGCCTGGCAATCTACTTCTGAAACATCAGCCATTGAGACCGCCCCGGAGCACAGCTCTACTTTCATACACATGGAGTTGCTATGAGTTGAAAGTTAGAATCAACTTGATGACTACTGTTTGTTTTTTTCAACTATTCCAATTTGATAGGAGAAAATGTTCTAATTTACATTTCTTTGTCAAAGAGCATTAACATTTTCATATTTTTGTTTTCCATTTTTATTTTTCTTTTTAGTGAGCTGTCTTCTTGTGACTTTCTCTACTTTTCTCAATAAATGTTTCATCATCCTGATCCAATTTTCAACTGATGTATCCATCCTCCAGTTACTGGGAATATTCACTGCTATAATGCTCACAGTTGCATTCCTCATTGGTAATTGTCCTCCATCTACAGGGAACTACTTCAGCCATAGTTACTCCTCCTCTCACATGGTAACTCATGACCAATGATCAGTTCATACAAAGGTTTGGCCCCAGCCTGAATTTGGGACAATTCTGAAGGACCATTCTACCTCCAAGACTCACAACAAAATCAGGTAAGTATTCATTGCGATCACTTTGCATGTCAGCTTCTCCCACTTCCCAGTTCTGCCTTACTCACTTCTTCACAATTATATCTCCAGAGAGCACTCCCCAACAAACTTTCTGCACACATCCCTTCATCTCAGAGCCTGTTTCCTGGAGAACCCAAGATAGGGCTTGCAACTATGACCCATTGATATGTCAAAGTGAGACTTATATTTATTATTATTAAAACTTTGAAGTCTCAACTAATTTGTTTTAAGAGAGTTCAAAATGTTCATATTATCACTAATGTATTTTATATCACTCATACTTAGCTAATACTTATGAAGAAACTACTATATTGTTTTTCAAAAGGTGTTTATGTTTACACACATAAACATAAACATAAGATCCCCATGATCTTAACCACAAAGGACATAAGCTCTGGAACCCAGAGCTGTGTATTCAACCCAGATTCATCACTTACCAAAAAAAAAACTATCCTTTCCAGGCTTCAGTTATCTCATTTATCAATTGAGGATAATATTAGTGCTTTCTGCATTATTATTGATTAAGGTAAAAATGCATTCCTACTATATAGTGAATCCTTGTTGTTGCTGTTAGATGCCATTGAGTTGGCTCCAACTCATAGCAACCCTATGTACAACAGAACAAAACACTGCCTGGTCCTGTGACATTCTCACAATCCTTTCTATACTTGAGCCCATCATTGCAGTCACTGTGTCCATCCATCTTGTTGAGGGTCTTTCCCCTTTTCACTGACCTTCTGCATTACCAAGCGTGTGATATATGTCTCCAGGGAATGATCCCTTTTGACAACATGACCAAAGTAAGTGAGATGAAGTCTGGTCATTCTCACTTCCAAGGAACATTCCAGTTATACTTATTCCAGGACCGATTTGTTTGTTCTTCCGGCAGTCCATGGTATTTTCAGCATTCTTCACCAACACCACAGTTCAAAGGCATCAACTCTTCTTCCATCTTCCTTAGTCTTTGTCCAGCTCTCACTTGCATATAAGGCAACTGAAAATGCCATGGCCTGGATTAAGCGCACCGTAGTGTCCAAAGTGATATCTTTGTTTCTTTATACTTTAAAGAGGTATTTTGCCACAGATTTGCCCAATGCAATATGACGTCTGATTTTCTGACTACTGCTTCCATGGGTGTTGATTGTGGATCCAAGTGAAATGAAATACCTGACAGCTTCAATCTTTTCTCCATTTATCATGATGCTGCATATTGGTCCAGTTGTGAGCATTTGCATTTTCTTTATGTTGAAGTGTAATCTATTCTGAAGACTGCATGTAGTCTTTGACCTTTATCAGTAAGTGCTTCAAGTTTACAAGAGACAACAAGGGCACTACATAAATGGAAGGGCCTACCTTGTTCATGGATAGGTAGACTGAATATTGTGAAAATGTCAATACTACCTAAAGCAATCTACACATTTGTTGTGATCCAGATCCCAACAAAAATTTTTAAAGACATGGAAAAACTAATTACTAATTTCATATGGAAAGGATAAAGACCTCGGATAAGCAGAGCACTTCTGAAGAAGAAAAACAAAATGGGAGGTCTCACACTCCCAGATCTTAAGAACTAGTTTACAGCCACAGTAGTCAAAACAGCATGGTATTGATACAATGATAGACAGATGCACCAATGGAACAGAATCGAAAGTCCACATATAGACCCATCCATCTATGGACAACTGATCTTTGACAATGGTCCAAAAACCCATTATATGGGGAAGAGACAGCTTCTTTAACAAATGGTGCTGGCAAAACTGGATATCCACTTGCAGAAAAATGAAACAAGACCCACACACAAAAACAAACTCAAGCTGGATCAAAGACTTAAATGTAAAACCAAAAACTATAAAATTCATCAAAGATAAAAATAGGGGAAAATATGGGATCCCTAATTTACAGTATAAATAGACTATCAAGCATAACCCAGAATGTGCAGGAGATAGAAGAGAAGCTAGATGACTGGGATCTATTAAAATTAAATTCTTACACACGTTGAAAGACTTCATCAAAAGGGTAAAAAAGAGAACCTACTGACTGGTAGAAAATATTTGCCTATGACATATCTGATAAAGGACTTATCTTCAAAATCTATAGAAAACTTCAACACCTCAACACCAAAAAGACAAATAACCCAATTCATAAATGGGCAAAAGACTTGAACAGACACTTCACCAAAGAAGACATACAGGCAGCCAACAAACACATGAGAAATTGCTCACAATCACTAATCATTAGAGATATGCAAATCAAAACAACAATGAGATATCATCTCACCCCAGCAATAATAGAAAAATTCAACAGATCAGAAAATAACAAATGCTGGAAAGGTTGTGGAGGGATTGGAACTCTTGTACACTGCTGGTGGGATTGTAAAAGGGTACAACTGTTGTGGCAAAAGGTATGGTGTTTCCTTAAAAAACTGAAAATAGAGGTACCATTTGACCCAGCAATTCCATTACTAGGAATATATCCTAAGGTGAGCGATAGTGCTCAAACAGACATATGCACACCTATGTTCATCACAGCACAATTCACTATAGCAAAGAAATAGAAACAACCTAAATTCCCATCAATGGATGAGTGGTTAACCAAATTATGATACACACAAACAATGGAATACTATGCTACATTAAAGAACAAAGAAGGATACACTAATCATCTTATAACATGGATGAACCTGGAGGACATTATGCTGAGTGAAATAACTCAATCACAGAAAGACAAGTACTGTATGAGCCCATTACTGTAAAAAGACAAAGAAGTGTTTGCTTGGGAAAGGGAACTCAGTGGGGGATGGGGAGGGAAGGAGAGGAAAGGGGAGGGATTAATTTCAGGCTAGTTGGGGCCCACACGCTGATGTGGGTAAGGGGAGGGATATACAGAAAGGATCTGTGACCACCATGATAACATTAGAAAATGGGAGGACACCAAATTGTGCACATAAGAGATAGATGACATATGCCAACACCAACCAATGTGTCGACAATACTGCATTACCATTAGTACCAAACACCAGGCTACAGATAAATACATAAACACCTCAGAGGATCAGATGGGGGTCAGTGAGCAAGAGTATACTCTATACCACGGATAGATTCAGCTGAGGCTAAACTTGCACAGACACCAGTGATACAAAATACCTGCAATCCTTACAGAAACAATAGAAGACAGACACAGAGTAATCCCTCACAGATACCCAGACACTATAGGAGAGAGATCCAACAGATCTACTGTCTCAGGACCATAGTACTGAGGGACACCAGACTCAATTGGCACAACAAAATACATAAAAGCCTTGTTCCACATCCTACATTGGTGAGTAGTGACTGGAGTCTTAAAAGCTTTCAAGTGGCCATCTAAGACATAGCTAATGGTCACCTAGCATTGGAAGTGAAGAAGAATGAAAAAAAAAAAAAAAAAAAACAAGGGCATTTGGAAGCAATCAGCCATAGGACATGATGTCCCTCCAGACGAGAAGAATTAGATGGTGCCCAGCTACCAATGCCAACCACTCAGGAAAGGATCAAATCTGGAGATCCTAGATAGAGTGGGAGGAAAAGCATGGAATAAAATCCAAAAACTCAATAATGACCAGAATTACTAGTCAGTGAAATCTGATGAGACCCCCAATACTATGGCCCTGGAATACATTCTGTGCCTGAAATAAAACATACCCCCAGGGGCTGGCTCTCTGCCCATTAGTGAACAAGATGTACACGCAGACCTCTCAACCCAGGGTGGCACACCCACATACTCTGTGGTAATACATCCCTTAGAGCAATAGACCACGGGGCATCAGAAGACCAACATTCAAATTGAGGAAATGCAGGACAAACAGGAGTGCATAAATATGAGGGGCACAGGGGGAGGGTTACAGGGTAGGGAAGGGAGGAGACTGAGTTAGGGTTGGACCTGGTAAATGGGGAATGAAACTAAA
>NW_006921709.1:4113685-4130956 GCF_000298275.1 Orycteropus afer afer
CAATCCTACTTCCGTAGTGATACTGCCTCGAAAACCCAAGGAGGGGTCGCTATGAGTTGGGGCCAACTCGATGGCACATAACAACAACAACAACAACAGTGCTGCATCTGTATGTCAAAACATCTCAATGAGTATTCCATCAATTCCTAGAGCTTTGTTTTTTGCCAGTTCCTTCAGCCACTCCATGGAAGGAAGACTGGGTGATATATTTCCATAAAGATTTACTACCTCAGAAACCCAAAGGGGGTCACTATGAGTCGGAACCCACTCACTGGCAGTGAGTTTGGTTTTTCTGTTTTTTTCAATGCAGCTTGGACATCTTTCTTCAATACCATTGATTCTTGATCATATCCTACCTCTTGAATGATTGAACATCAACCAATTCTTTTTGGTACAGCGATTCTGTGTATTCCTTCCATCTTCTTTTGATGTTTCCTGCTTCATTCAATATTTTGCTCATAGAATCCTTTAGTATTGAAACTTGAGGCTTAATTTTTTCTTCAGTTCTTTCAGCTTGAGAAATTCTGAATGTCATCTTCCCTTTTAGTTTTCTAACTCCAGGTCTTTGCACATTTCATTATAATACTTGTCTTCTTGAGCTACTCTTTGAAATATTCTGTTGAGCTCTTTTGTTTTGTCATTTCTTCCTTTCAGTTTAGCTACTCTTCATTTAAGAGCTAGTTTCAGAGTGTCTTCTGATATGCATTTTAGTCTTTTTTCTTCCTTTCCTGTCTTTTTAATGACCTTTTGTTTTCTTAATATATGATGTTCTAGATGTCACTTAACAACTCCTCTGGTCTTCAGTCATTGGTGTTCAATGCATCAAATCTATTTCAGATGGTCTCTAAAATCAGGTGGGATATAATTATATTTCGGCTCTCGTGGACTTGTTTTAATTTTCTTCAGCTTCAATTTTAACTTGCATATGAGTAGTTGATGGTGCCTTCTACAGTCAGCTCCTGTCTTTGTTTTGACTAAAGATATTGAGCTTCTCCATTGCCTCTTTTCACAGATGTAGTCGATCTGATTCCTGTGTATTCTATCTGGTGAGGTCCATGTGTTTAGCTGCCATTTATGTTGTTGAAAATAGGTATTTTAAGGAATAAGTCATTAGGCTTGTAAAATTCCATCATGCACCCTTCAGCATCATTTCTATCACCAAGGCCGTATTTTCCAACTGTTGATGATTCTTCCTTGTTTCCAACTTTTGCATTGCAATCACTAGTAACAATCAATGCATCATGACTGCATGTTTGGTCAATTTCAGACTACAAAAGTTGGTAAAAATCTTCAATTACTTCATCTTTGGCTTCAGTGGTTGGTGCATAAATTTGAATAATGGTAGTATTAACTGGTCTTCCTTGTTAGAAAAAAAAAAAAAAAAAAAAAAACTCACTGCCATCATTATAGGCATATGGATATTATCCTTACTAACACCATTGTTCTTCAGCATAGATCTTGAAACATTCATTTTGATGCTGAATGTAATGTCATTTCTCTTTAACTTGTCAGTCTTGACATAATAGACCATATAATTGTCTGATTCAAAATGTCCAATAGCAGTCCATTTCAGCTCACTAATGTCTAGGATATTGATATTTATGCTCTCCTTTTCATTTTTGACAACTTCCAATTTTCCTATATTTGTACTTTGTACATTCCACATTCCACTTACGGGATGTTTGTAGCTGTTTCTTACCATTTTGAGTTATGCCCTGTCAGGAAATGGAAGTCTCAAAAACTTTGCTCTATTCACATCATTAAGGTCAACTCTACTTTAAGAAAGCAGCTCTTCCCTATCTTATTCTGAATGCCTTCCAACCTGAGAGGCTCATCTTCCAGCACTATATCAGACAATGTATGATGCCTATTCATAAAGATTTCCAGTAATAAATCAGATAGTTTTTCACTGCTATTCATAAGATTTTCACTGGCCAATGTTTTCAGAAGTGATTGACTCCACCCTGCTTCCCAATCTGTCTAAGACTTGGAAGCTCTGCTGAAACCTGTCACTATGGGAGACCCTACTATTATTTGAAATAGCAGTGGCATAGCCTCCAGCCTCACAGCAATATGTAAGTCACTACAGTACAACAAACTGACAGACTAGTTCTAAACCATTAGTAAATGTTATTTTTAGTGATGATAGTGACTGCACATAACATCAACAACAGTGATGCTGATGGTGATGATGACAATGATGATCCTCACAACCTTCAATGAGATAAGCATTTTAATGTCCAAGACATTGTAAGCACCCACCATTATACTAAGGAGCTCTGATGGTACAGTGCCTAAGATACTTGACTGCTAACTAGAAGGCTGGCTGTTCAAACCCACCAGCCAGTCCTAGAAAGAAAGATGGGGCAATCTACTTCTTTAGTGATACTGCCTCTAAAACCCAAGGAGGGGTCACTATGAGTCGGGGTCAACTTGATGGCACATAACATAACATATACTTTCAGAAATACAGGAGATTACATATTTTTATTCATATCTTTCACAGTTCCACAGTATTATATAAACCCATTCAAATCTCATTCCAAACAAAATTCTCTGTATTCAAATAAACTATTAATAATGGAAGACATATTCATAATATACTAAGTTTTTATATATAACTTTGAATTATATGTAAATGTATTTGGAATCATTGTGAATTGTGTTTCAAGGCATTTATGACTCTACATTTTAAATTTATTTTGTGATATGTAAGCTAATCACAGACTCTCAATGTGTGGTGACATGTTGATACTGTTAGTACATCTGTGTATCTCCTAGAAAAGACTCTTCAATGCAGTGACAGCAATGGAACAATTCTCTGAAGTTGAAGACCAAGAATAAGGTTTCTGTCACCAAATAGAGACACCAAGATAACAAATTAATTATGAACAAAGTATTAATATAATTTGCATATTATTTTTGTGTCTGATGTTTCTCCTACCATTCCAAAAATAATTTGTGCAGTTTATGTTCTCAACATTTCTTTATACTTGAAATCCACAGGAAGCAGAAAGGTAAATATCAACATACCAATCTCTCTACATATCAGCATTATAAATTTTCTAGTTGCGTGTTTGAAAATACAGTGTTTCTCACATTTATTTACTGGGAGATATGTATTATAAATCTGGAAATGTTTCACAGCCTGAGAAAAATTCACTCATAGAACCAGTAGCACTTTCAAGCTAGATTTGAGCTTACACAGGCCTATTTATTTCAGTTCTCCAATAGCTAAAGGGAGAGTCATTTCTAATACTCATTTAAATATTCATTAAATTAAGGGAAATAAAATACCACCCCTTGCTGTACAAGTTATTTAACTTCTTGGGCAAGTGACTTAAACTCTCTGTGTATTATTTTCCTAATCTGTAATATGTGAGAGCTCTGGTGGCACTCTTTGAAGGCTAAGGTGTGCCTAACCCAAGCCATGGCCAGGCTTCATCTCACCTACTTTGGTCATGTTGTCAGAAGGGACCGTTCCCTGGAGAAGGATATCATGCTTGGTAAAGTGGAGGGTCAACGAAAAAGGGGAACACCCTCAATAAGATGGCTTGACACAGTGGCTGCAACGATGGCCTCAGGTATAGCAAAGATTGTGATGCTGGCACAGGACCAGGCAGTGTTTTATTCTGTTGTACATGGAGTTGCTATGAGTCGGAGATGACTCGACAGCACCTAACAACTGCAACTAGTGACAGTGGTTAATGCATGCTGCTGCTAATCAAAATGCCAGTGGTTTGAACCCACCAGCTGTTCCATGGGAGAAAGATGAGGCAGTCTACTTCCATAAAGATTTACAGCTTTGGAAACCCTATGGGATAGTTCTACTCTGTTCTATAGGGTCACTATGAGTCAGAACCTACAGCGAAGCATTTGGTTTTGGTTTAATGTGTGGGTAATAATAGTACCTCCTTCATGGAGTTGTTGTGCAGATCAAATGACTTAGTAAATATAAAGCACTTGAACAGTGCCTGGAACATTATGAACACTATGTGAGTGTTATTGTTGGGTGTCACTGAGTCATTTCCAACTCGTAGCAATGTCACCTGACAGAGTAGAACTTCTCTCATAGAGTATTCTTAGCTATAAGCTTTATAGAAACAGATTGCCAGGTCTTTCTACCGCAGAGCAGCTGGGTGGATTCAAACAGCCAACCTTTACATGAGCAGACAAACACTTAAATGTTGCACCACCAGGGTCCCTTATATAAGTGTTCCATTATGATGCTGATGATGATTATGATCATAAAATATCAGCCTTATTCCATGTGTCATATGTATTTAAAATGAAATGGTTTATTTATTTATAATATACAATGATTCAAGACTTTTTCTTTAATTCACACTGACTTTTCTCTGCAGACTTATATAAGTTAGTGAGTTTGATGATTACACTTATTTTTTGCCTAATTCATAACATGACAGGAACTCAATATGAGACTTTCGAAGCCAAATAAAGCCCTATAATTCTTTCTGTGTAAGAGCAAAGAAAATATTTAATTCCATTTTCTTTTTTATTGGAAACATTTATTCATAATTGAAAAATTGTGACACCTGCAAAGCTGGAGAGATTTAAAAATAGAGTTCATTTTACATCTTTCTTAATACCTGCAAAATGCTAGGTATAATGAGACCAAACTCAAGCATAATCACCAGAGCTAATCATAAGTTATAACATTTGAAAAACACATATTTTCTAAATTCATAATAAATAGTTTACAAGTCTTTTAATTTATTTCATGCAAAGGAAACAAATAAATTAACATAAATTATGCAAAAGTCAATGTAGCTTAAAAGTCAATATTCTTTCCTTCATAGGAAATAGTGATTTAAACTTAACAACACATAAGGGCAAGAAGTTAAAACCTCAAGCAGATCATTGTAGCTGACTTGTAGAAAGCGCTCTAGAAAAGAGTGAAGCAGAAGAAGAGGTGGGTAAGTGGTACCACGACAATTAGTAGCAATTTGAAATTGCACCATCCTGTCCCCTGGCACAAGTTATAGGTGACAACAGGCTCCGAAATAGTGATTTGCTTTGAGAAGTTTTAAGGAGATCAAAGAGCAAATTCCTAGTGTCTGAGACCCTGGGCAGTGCTATATAAGACATAAAAGTCTTCAGTCTCACTCTGTTTGCTAAACATTTAGATAATTGGACAGATTCAGTGTGAGATAAAATGGTTAGCCATCGATTATGTCTTCAGTCTTCCCTCTCCATACACTTCACAACCACAATGTTTACTTACTATTTTCCCCATCAAAAAATAAGTTCTGGTGGCATAGTGAGTAAGACATTTGGCTGCTAACCAGAAGGTCAGTGGTTCAAACCTGCCAGCTACTCTGCAGAAGGAAGATGAGGCAAACTATTTCCATAAAGATTTACTTTCTTGGGAACACAATGAGGGTCACTATGAGTCAGAATCAACTAGATTGCAGTGGGTTTCCCATCGATGGGCCTACAAAATTCTGCTGTTAAAACTCCTCTTTCCAAGCTAAAAGGGGAAGGGTCTTATGTCATCTTTTGACCCTGGCTCAAGTTCATTCACACTAATTTTTTTTACCCTCTCATCTGAATTTCCATCTTTAAACTTTTTATCTCTATTTCTAGAGTAAAAATATTTGGCCCCTGCAAAAGGAGTCTAAGAAGCTGTGTTAATTTTTGATTGCTGTTGTAACAAAAGAACACAAAGAAAGAACATTTATTATCTTACAGTTTTGGAAGTCAGAATTCCAAAATAGGCTTTATATGGCTCAAATCAAGGTATCAGCAGAACAGAGAATCTATTCCCTTGCTTTCCCAGCTTCCAGAGTCTGCTCACCTTCTTGGTTTCGTGATTACATCACTCTGACCTGTTTCTGTTGTCACATCTACTCTGACTCTGATCTAACTCTCCTGCCTCTCTTTTACAGGATGCTGCTTATTGCATTGAGCCCACCTGGATAATCTAGGAGACTCTCCCCAACTTTAGATCCTTGACTTGATCACATCTCCAAAGACCATTTGCCATGCCAGATTTCTGGGATTAGGTCATGAACAATTTTAGGTGGTATAGGACCTCTGGTGGCGTAGTGCCTAAGTCATTTGACTGCCAGCCAGAAGGCTGGTGGTTCAAACCCACCAGCCACTCCTTGGAAGGATGATAGGGCAATCTACTTCCGTAGTGATACTGCCTTGGAAATCCAAGAAGGGGTCACTATGAGTTGGATCTGACTCAATGGCAGTGAGTTTGGTTTGGTTGGTTTATAGGGGATATTATTCTGCTTATCACAGAAGTTTATCCCACTCATTAGAATATGCCTCAGCATTGTTAACTTCCTACAACATACGACCTGGAGCCCTCCTGCTTTGGTTCTCTGGTGCCGCCCTAACAGAAAATACCGCAAACAATTGGCTTGAACAAACAGAGATTTATTCTTTTACCAGTTTAGGGGGCTAGAAGTCCAAGTTCACAGCGCCAGCTCTAGGAGCTGGATGAAGGCCCCTCAACCTTGGGCTTCAGCTCTGCCTCTTGCTCCCAGCCCACTGGGACAGCTGGTGGCTGCTGAGGCTGACAAACCCAAGGCTGACAAATAAAATGGCACAGTCCCGAGATTATCAAGAAATATGGCAGGCCACTGGTTCAAAGCTAGAAATAGTCCCAAGATCAGCAGACAATATGGCAGGCTATAGAATGAAGACTAGGCTGCACGCAGGGTCCAAGCATTCCAAAAACTCAGAGACCTTTCTCAAAGCTTCTTCTTATATATTAGAAGCAGACCACATCCCTAAACCAGCTACTTAGCTACTCACAGGAGAGTCCACCATGGAATTGCTTACCAGTCTCATCAAGGGGAATCACTACATCCAGCTGCCCAGCCACTCAAAACCAGGTCCAGCCAGGTTGACACATAACCTTAACCTCACCTCCCTACCTTGACTCTGCTTAGCCTGTTCCCGTATTTGTCTCTTCTTTCCTCCAATGCTTTCCAAATCCTTTTCCCCAAGATCACTAGATATCCACAGCCCAGAACTCCTCAGTTTCCCTGTGTCATCTCCTTTGTCCTATGCCTTTAACTGTGACCTGCTGCCATCCCATCTGCCCTTACCCCTCCAACCCTACCAGCTCACTGTGTGATATTTTCCCCTACTTCTATCTCTACTTCTATCACAGGAGTATAGTATGCAGTGTCATGATGCTGTCCATATTTGGGGCTAAGAAGTGCCCTTACTTGGGGTGAGGATATACAGTTTAAGAACCTTCTGCTTGGAGGAGACAGGAGAAGGAACATTTACAAAAGAACATTAAAGATAAAATGAACCTAAATGGAAAGAACATAGGGAAACTTCCAATCTTGAGCCTTTACCTTGTGCCTTAATGAAAGGAAAAGGTCACCTTTAACCCTACTATACCTACTCCTCACTTATCAACTATCTTGTTATCCAACATCTCACATTTGTGACATCAGTAAAAAATCTGTTATTCAACTATTTCATGCATTAACAAATTATGTCTTGCAGTAATGAACACCAAAGTGTGAGGTGACAGTGACACTTGCTGTGATGGTTAAGGTGATGTGTCAACATGGCTAGGTCATGATTCTCAGTGGTTTAGCTATTATATAATGATATAAGTTGGCAGTAATGTAATGATGTAGTCATCCTCCATTTTGAAGTCCGATGTGGTCATCCTCCATTTTTGCAGAATGCTGATTTTTGCATAATGACCTAGTATTTGGAACTTAACTATGTCAATAACTGAAGAGTGAGTATATTGTCATAAATGCAAAATATTGGATAACAAGATAGCCAATAAGTGAGGAGAAGTTTTATTTTATATCCTTTATGCATTTTTAGCTTTCTAAATACAGCTGTTGTTGTTATGTGCCATTGAGTCAGACCCGACTCATAGTCACCCCTCCTTGTGTTTCTGAGGAAATATCACTACAGAAATAGATTGCGCAACCGACTAAATATATCTACTCATCATTTATCAATGATTTCATTATGCAACATTTAGTATTTATGATAATAATTAAAAAAAAAACCTACTATCCAATTATTTTGCACATTAATGAGATATCTGACAGTAATGAATGTCAAGGTGCTCCTTTCTGGTGCTGCTGTCTTGCTGAATACCCATTTTTTAACTATGGGTATAATGAACTTATTTTTCATGATCTCTCTGACTCATCCTTCCCACCACGTCCTGGATTTCCCATCCTACATTCATGTTTCCCATTGGCCAGGAATCTCCTCTGGTCCAAGCAGTCATTGGCTAAAATTCCTACCTCTCTCTGACAGCTCAAGTTTCCCAAGTCCACACCTCCAAGTTCAGGGACACAGAATTTTGCCTGCTAATAAACTGCTCTCATTTGCCATTGGCTGAAGTGCCTGGAGTCTACTCCAAAGAGTTGGTCAATGAACTTTATGCTCCATCTCCATAGCCAAAAATCATGGCAGTTACCACAGCCACCACTCTGACCCAAGTCCTGGTCAGGGATTTTCAGGAATGGGGATTCAAGGTTGGCACAGAGGCCTAAGAGCATCCCATGGGAGTGACTGGGCACTGCCCAGTGTCAGCTGGTTCTATTGAGCTTCCTTCTTTGGCATGAAAAATGGAAAAGTCGATGCCCATATCAAGGGCACCTGTCAGGTAGAGGCCCATAGAAATGTAGTGAGATGTGGCAGGAACAATGTACATCTGTTAACTGACTGACCACAGGCATGGGTTAGAACTGGGTTTCAGAACCTATATTCTGAATCTCAGGGTAGCTTGGGCTGTGTAGCAAGGGGTCTCCATAGTTTTCTAATATCCTCCCTGGGCTCAGGGTACTAATGGGAGTGTCTACAACCCCACCCTAGTATAAACTTCTCACTCAGAGTCTTCATGGCACAATCGTGGGCCAAGGGGTCGATGCCAGCATGTGTGCCCACTCCAGGCCAGAAAGCACCCAAGGAAATTGGTGGGGAGGGGACAGTTAAGTCAGGAGGCAATGGGGGAGGGGGTAAAAGGAAGGTGGGATCCTTGGGAATGCCCCAGTGAATGGTACAAGTGCTCCAGATAGCCTTTTAAAACTGCAGACCTTGTGCTCAGGACATACTTCTAAGACTGCACTTGCAACCATTTACTTGGCTGGGGTGAGAGAGAAAAGAAACTCATTTTCACATAATGGAGATTTTTGCATAATGACCTGGTCTTTGGAATCTAACCATGTTGTTAAGTGAAGAGTGGTTGTAAATAAAAATCTATGTTAGCTATGAAAATTTTATAATAGACACCCATGTGAAGAGCTAAGCTTTTATGGATGTGTAAAATTAATTTAGTTTTAAGATTTATTGGGTTGCAACACTTACCTGAGCATGACTACAGACTAGTGAAAATGATTTCACAATCCGTATAGGGGTATGATTCCCTGTTTTAGTCTATTGCCCTCCTTTCTCAGTTCAAGGGAAACATAGTGAGACCATAGAGCTATATGGCTATAAAATGATAAAGATGAAAAATGATGAAGCTGAGGAACCCAAGATCAACAAGTAAAATAGCACAGTGCCAAGATTGCAGACAACATGGTAGGCCATTAGTTCAAGTCCGAAAACAAGCTCAAGATTGGCAGACAACATGGCAAGCCATAGAGATGAAGACTCAGCCAAATGCATGATCCGAATGTGCCAAAAAGCTAGAGACCTTGTTTAAAATTTCTCCTTATATACCAGGAACAGGCCACATCCCTAAGGCAGCTGTTTAGCTGCTCACATTCATTCCACCATGAAGGTATTACAATCTCTTCATGGGGAATAATAATATCCAGCCACTCAAAACCACGGCCCAGCCAAGTTGACACACAATCTTAACTATCACATCATCCTAGGACTTTCTGGGTTCCTTTGGACAATTCTACTCACATATGTATGATGAAGGGCAATCTATTGAGATATCACCCATTTTCTGTTCGTGCTTCCGTGAAACTTATTTTTCTTACTTTTCCTTCTTTTACTTTTCCTACCTCCACATCAGGAGCTCTGGTAGCATAGTGGCTAAAGCACTTGACTGCTAACCAGAAGGCTGGCGGTTCAAACCCACCAGCCACTCCTCGGAAGGAAGGTTGGGCAATCCTACTTCCGTAGTGATACTGCCTCGGAAACCCAAGGAGGGGTCGCTATGAGTCGGGGCCGACTTGACAGCAAATAACAACAACAACAACACCTCCACATCAGTAAGCTACAGGACCTGTGAGTCTGGGAGTTCTCACTTTTCTTGTTCCGCAGCAGAACTACAAGCCTTTGTATTCAAACTCCTAGACTCCAGAAGTTTTAGAGTTGGATGTAGAAGAGCAAAGAACTCAATATGGTGAATAAAAAGAGAAGTGTTCTGGAGTTCTCACAAGTGGTAATATAGAATAGAGGTTTGGGCAGCTCTGGAGAGGAAGGCACTCATATATCACTTTCATGTGTTACCACAGAGACAGCCAGTCACTCATCTCTGAGTTACACTGTTCCAGACAGAGTGTCTTTGGCTTGGCCTGAATCAGTCACAAGGCAGCTATGAGGAGTTGTTCTCAGCCCTCTGGGTACCTTGGAGCCCAACAGATGATGGGGGAGGATACTTACTTTGCAATGCTCTGCAAAAAAAAGAAACAAAGCAAATGGCCACCAAGACTGAACTGTAGGGCTTGTCCATGAGCTAGAGGCTTATACTCCTCCCCATACCACCTCCATAATGTTAGCCTAGGAAAAGATAACACATACACCAGTTGCCATCAAGTCAATTCCAGCTCATGGTGACCCCATGTGTGTCAGTCATTGAAAACCCTATAAAGGGTTTTCTGATTTTTCAGAAGTAGATTACCAGGCCTTACTTCTGAGGTGCATCTGGGTGGACATAAACCTCCAACCTCTAGGTTAGCAGCAGAACATGTTGATGATTTGCACCCTCCAGGGACTCTAAAAACATAACAAACATCACTCACTCACTCACTCACTCACTTCCCTCACTCACTCACTCACTCACTGCCTTCAAGTCAAATCCGACTCATAGCGACCCTTCCTTGGGTTTCCAAGGTGGTATCTCTATGGAAGTAGATTGCCCAGTCTTCCTTCCCTCTGAGGAGTGGTTGGTGGGTTTGAACCACCAGGCTACTGGTTAGCACTCAAATGCCATAGGCACTTTGCCACCAGAGCTCTGTAACAAACATAGGATATGGAAATAATTGGCAAAAGAGATAATGGAGTCAGATTTACTTTAATTTAAAAAAAAAAATGCAGTACAGCATTTCTTAGGCTTAGGAGTGAATTCATGTTCTTCACTTAAATTCATGTAGGAAACAAATTTAAATTTTCTATGTGCCCACAAAAACTATGTCTTTTCTGAGTTTGTATCTTTGTTGTTGTTATTAAGTGCCGTCATGTCGGTTCTGACTCACAGTGACCCTATGTACAACAAAACAAAACATTGCCCAGTCCTGTTCTATCCTCACAATTGTTGCTATACTTGAGGCCATTGTTGCAGACCCTGTGTTAGTCTAGCTAGTTGAGAGTCTTCCTCTTTTTCAATGAGCCTGTACATTACCAAGCATGATGTCTTTCTCCAGGGACTGGTTCCTCCTGATAACATGTCCAAAGCACATGAGATGAAGTCTTACCATTCTCGTTTCTAAGAAGCATTCTGGCTGTACTTCTTCCAGGACAGATTTGTGCATTTTTCTGGCAGTCCATTTTATATTTAATCTTCTTCAGCAACATCATATTTGAAATTAATTAATTATTCTCTGGTCTTCCTTATTCATTGTTCAAATTGAGCATGTATATGAGGCTTGGGTCGGACACACCTCAGTCCTCAAGGTAAACATTTTTTTCTTTTTAACACTTTAAAAAGGTTTCTTGCAGCAGATTTACACAAAGCAAAACATTGTTGAATTTCTTGACTGCAGTTTCCATGGATTTTGATTGTAAAGAATTTCAAAAAGAAAGCTCATTGATTAAATATAAAATAAAGGTTAAAAATACTATTTGCATGATACAAGAAGCCTACATATAAAGCAAAAGATACCTCATTAGGAAAAGAGTCTACCTTTGAAACCAAGTTCACTGGAGAAATTGAAAAAGAAAAAATAGCTCAAACTTTACAGTTCATCCCATTTTGTATATTTATAATCAGTCCATAAAGTACTACACACAAGCTTTGCCCATGTGCCAAAGAGAATATTTGATTGAACCATTCTGTTCTTTCATCCTAGTCTTTGGATTTCATAAATCTTTTTGCCAAATAGTTATAAACTTTTAGAACCCTTCCTGGTAATTTATCTTTATCTTTCAAAAATGTCAGCTCCTCTCTGCTTTCATATATTTAAAAGAAGAAATGCTACACTTCTCAGATGTTTCTCTTCATTGTTATCAGAATTTCTACGTCTTTGTTCAATATTTTGATTTTATTTTGTTTAAAAAAACTTTTCAAAAATGAAACATAGAGGTATAGACACCAAAGTGACACAGACACCAAAGGGGAAGTCAATGTTTGGGAAGCAGTAAATTTCTGTTTTGGGTGATGGAAAATTGTGCAACAATGACTGGGAATGGTTATACAATGTGACTGATGTATTGATATCACTAAATTGTACACAAAAACATTGAAAAACAATAAACAAATAATGAAGTTAATCAATTTATCATTACTTTTCTATGAACTTGAATTCATCTCATAATTTTCAGTGATTAAATAACTGATCAGAGTCCTATGATGAATAGTGTAAATAAAGTATAACTTTAAACTATGAATATTCCTGGAAAATGCAGGTATCTGTTTAAATAAAATGTCTTTACAACTTTCAAGATGAGACATATTCTAATACTATAGCAAACCAGTTGCTTACATTGTCATCCACAGAGAGAGCTATGGTACTATGGTTGGGAGTAGATGGGAATCAAAGTAAGCCAGGGAGTAAAGGTGTAGGGGAATATATTTAAAATTACCAAGTACATGTGAAACAGCACATGCATCTTACTTTAAGTAAACTTCATGTTAAAAAAAAAAAAAAAGCAGATTTTAAATACTGCTAAGACATTCACTTGTTGTTGTTGTTGTTGTTATATGCCTTTGAGTCGGATCTGACTCATAGCAACCCCTCCTTGGGTTTCCGAGGCTGTATCACTACGGAAGTAGATTGCCCAACTTTCCTTC
This sequence comes from Orycteropus afer afer, assembly GCF_000298275.1. Classification (NCBI taxonomy): domain Eukaryota; kingdom Metazoa; phylum Chordata; class Mammalia; order Tubulidentata; family Orycteropodidae; genus Orycteropus; species Orycteropus afer. The sequence continues at coordinate 4,126,839 of NW_006921709.1, forward strand.
AGAGGAGTGGCTGGTGGGTTTGAACCACCAGCCTTCTGGTTAGCAGTCAAGTTTACTCAATTCTTTCCTATAGGATTTCATTGAGGAACAAAATAACCTTTTTTTCTTTTTTAACTTTTTATTGTGATTTGGAATGTTGGGCCATCCTACTTCCATAGTGATACTGCCTCGGAAACCCAAGGAGGGGTCGCTATGAGTCGGGGCCGACTGGACAGCACATAACAACAACAACAATTGTGATTTGGGTGAAATTTTAAAGAGCAGATTCATTATCCATTCAACAGTTCATACACATTTGGTTTTTGATATTGAATACAATGACCACAATATAACAGATCCTTTTCAATTCCTCCCACTGGTTACCTTTTCCCTGTGCCCTTCTTTCCTATGCACTCCTGCCTCCCTAGTTTTCTCTCTTTGTAAATGCTACGCTTCTGATCTGCCATGGTTGATTATTCTCAGCAGTGTATTTCCCTGGTGTAGGTGTTCACCTTACAGGCCTGTCTATTGTTTGACTAAGAGTCAAGCCATGGGTGGTTGTTGTTAGGTGCTTTTGAGTAGGCTGCAACTCATAACAACCCTATATGCAGCAGAACAAAGCACTACTCAGTCCCATGCCACCTTCACAATCTTTGCTATCCCTGAGCCCATTGTTTCAGCCACTGTGTCAATCCATCTTGTTGAGGGTCTTTCCCTTTTTCATTGAACCCTCCACTTTACCAGCCATAATAGCCTTCTCCAGGAAATGATCCCCTCTGGAACATGATTAAAGGCGGTGAGATGAAGTCTGGCCCTTATCGCTTCCATAGAGTATTCCTACTGCACTTCTTCCAGGACAGATTTGTTAGTTCTTCTGGCAGTCCATGGTACTTTCAATATTCTTCACCAACACCACATCTCAAAAGTATCAACTCTTTTTCAGTCTTCCTTATGCATTGCCTAGCTTTCCCATGCATATGAGGCTATTGAAAATACCATGGCTTGGGTTAGGCACACCTCAGTCTTCAAAAAGACATCTTTCCTCTTCAGCACTTTAAAGAGGTCTTTTGCGACAGATTTTCCCAGTACAAAACATCATCTGATTTCTTGACTGCTGCTTACATGGATGTGTTGATTGTGGAACCAAGTAACATGGAATCTTTGAAAACTTCAATCTTTTCTCCACTTAACATGATCCAGTTGTGAGGATTTTCATTTTCGTTATGTTGAGGTGTAATCCATACTGCAGATACTGTAGTCTTTAATCTTTATCAGTAAGTGCTTCAAATCATCTCCACTTTCAGCAAGCATGTTTGTGTCATCGGCATATCACAGGTTGATGATGAGTCTTGCTCCAATCCTGATAACTGTATTCTTCTTAATATAGTACAGCTTTATTATTAAATAATTTAAAAAAGATAAATATGCTCCACCACTTGTCTGCCAGTTTGTCATAATGTACTGGCTTGCATGTTGCTGTGAGGCTGGAGGCTATGCCACTGGTATTTCAAATCCCAGCAGGGTCACCCAGGGTGGACAGGTTTCAGTGGAGCTTCCAGACTAAAACAGACTGGAAAGAAGGAAGACGCCACCCACTTCTCAAAGAATTGGCCAGTGAAAATCTTATGAACAGCAGTGAAACGCTGTCTGATTTATTACTGGAAAACTTTATGAAGAGTCCTGAAACATTGTCTGATAATTTGCCAGAATATGAGCCTCTTAGTCAGAAGGCACTCAAAATATGACTGGGAAGGAGCTTCCCCTCAAAGTAGAGTCAACCTTAATGACATGGATGTAGTAAAGCTTTCAGGACCTCCATTTGCTGATGTCGCATGACTCAAGATGGGAAGAAACAGCTGCAAATGTCCATTAATAACCGAACCATGGTATGTATAAAGTGCAAATATAGGAAAATTGGGAAAAAAATTCACTGCTGTCAAGTCAGATCCAACTCATAGTGACCCCTGCTTGGGTTTCTGAGGCAGTGTCACTACGGAAGTTGATTGCCCAATCTACTAGGTTTAAACCACCAGCCTCTGGTTAGCAGTCAAATGTCTTAGGCACTATGCCACCAGAGCTCCGGAAAATTGGAAGTTGTCAAAAATGAAATTGAACACATAAAGATTGATATACTAGGCATTAGTGAGCTGAAATTAACTGGCTTTGGCTATTTTGAATCAATCCTATGATCTACTATGCCAGGAATGACAAATTGAAGAGGAATGACGTTGCACTCATTGTCCCAAAGAATGTTTCAAGATCTATCCTGAAGTAAAATGCTGTTTGTGATAGGATAATATCCCTACACCTACAAGGAAGATCAGTTAATACTATTATTCAAATTTACACACCAACCACTAAAGCCATAGGCGTGAGTTCAATTCCAGGCCCAAAGTGTGCTTAGAGGCATTGTCTCAAAGATTTTGTCAGTCTTATCAGACTAGTAATGCTGGTTTTTTTTTTTTTTTTTTTAATTTTGTTCCACATTTTTCTCCTACTCTGTCCAGGATAGCCAAGTTTGGTCCTTTTCCAAGTGTTTACCATTGGTAGCCAGGCATCATCTAGTTCCTCTGGTTTCAGAGTCCTTTAGGTTGAAGTTCCCATGGACCATTAGTCCTTTAGACAGATTCTTTCCAGGTGTCTTTAATTTTCTTCACTCTTCTTTGCTCCAAACAAGACCTTCTTACATGGCCACTTGTAAGCATTTAAGATCCCAGTCACTACTCACCAAAGTAGGATGGGGAACAGTGTTTTTGTATACTATATAGTGCCAGTTGGGCTTGATGTCCTCCACAACCATGGTCCCAAGCCTAAAAGCCCAGCCACTCACTTCTCAAGGTGCTTGATTGTGGCTAAGAAGTTATATTAACTTTACCCTCTGTTAGCTCTATTACATATATGGACATTTATGTGTTGTGGTTAGGTGTCATCCACTCAGCTCCAACTCATAGTAACACTATGTACAACAACAAAAAAACACTTCCCAGTCCTGTGTGAGCCTCACAATCCTCGCCATGTCTGAGCCCATGGTTGCAGCCACTGTGTCAATCTACCTCGTTGAGGGGCTTCCCCTTTTCTGCTGACCCTCCATCTAAGCATGGTATCCGTCTCCAGGAAATGGTCCCTTCTGAAAACATCACCCAAGTAGGTGAGACAAAGTCTGGCCATTCTCACTTCCAAGGAGCATTCCCACTGCACTTCCTCCAGAACAGATTTTTTAGTTCTTCTGGCAAACCATGGTACTTTCAGTATTGCTCGGCAACACCACAACTCAAAAGCATCAACTTTTCTTCAGTCGTCCTTTTTCATCATATAACTTTCACATGCATATGAAGCAATTGAAAATACCATGGTGTTGGTTAGGCACACTTTACTCGTCAAAGAGACATCTTTCCTCTCCACTACTTTAAAGAGGTCTGTTGCAGCATATTTGCCCAGTGCTATATATCATCTGATTTCTTGACTGCTGCTCCCATGGGTGTTGATTGTGGAACCAAATAATATGAGATTTTTGACCACTTCAATCTTCTCTCCATTTATCATGATGCTACTTATTGTTCCAGTTGTGAGAATTTTTCTTTTCTTTATGTTGAGTTGTAATTCATACCACACACTGTAGTCTGTAATCTTCATCAGTAATTGCTTCAAGTCATCTTCACTTTCAGCAAGCAAGGTTGTGTCCTCTGCATATCACTGATTGAGTCTTCCTTCAATCATGATACCATATCATTCTTCACATAGTCCAGCTTCTCAGATTATTTCCTCAGCATACAGATTGAATAAGTATGGTGAAAGGTTACAACCCTGACACACACCTTTCCTGACATGCAGTGTCCCCTTGTTCTATTCGAATGACAGCCACCTGGCCTATGTATAGGTTCCTCATAAGTACAATTGAGAGTTCTGGAATTCCCATTCTTCTCAATGGTAATCATTTGTTATTATCTACACAGTCGCATGCTTTTGCATAGTCAGTAAAACACAAGTAAACATCTTCTGGTATTCTTTGCTTTCAGCTAAGATCCATCTGACATCAGCAGTGATATCCTTCATTCCACATCCTCTTCTGAATCCAGCTTGCATATATGTATGTTCTCTATCAATATACTGCTGCAACCATTTTTGAATTATCTTCAGCA
>NW_006921709.1:4134601-4135505 GCF_000298275.1 Orycteropus afer afer
CCATACTGCAGACTGTAGTCTTCAATCTTCATCAGTAAGTGCTTCAAGTCATCCTCACTTTCAGCAAGCAAAGTTGTGTCATCAGCATATCACAGATTGTGAATGATTCTTCCTCCAATCCTGATGCCATGTTCTTCTTCATATAGTCCAGATTCTTGGATTATTTGCTTAGCATGTGGATTGAATAAGTATGGTGACAGGATACCCTAATGCACAACATTCTTGATTTTAAACCATCCAGTATCCCCTAGTTCTGTTAGAACTACAGCCTCCTGGTCTATGTACAGATTCCTCATGAGTACAATTAAATGTTCTGGAATTCCCATTCTTGTCAATGTTACCCATAATTTGTTATGATCCGTACACTCAAATGCTTTTACATAGTCAATAAAACACAGTAAACATCTTTCTGGTATTCTTTGCGTTGAGCCAAGAGCCATCTGACATCAGCTATGATATCCCTCATTCCATGTCCTCTTCTGAATCCAGCTGCATTTCTGGAAGTTCTCTGTCAATATACTGCTGCAACTGTTTTTGAATTAGCTTCAGTAAGATTTTAGTTGCATGTGATATTAATAATATTGTTTAATAATTTCCGCATTCTGTGGGATCACCTTTCTTTGAAATGGGTACAGATATAGATCTCTTCCAGTCAGTTGGCCATGTAGTTGTCTTCCAAATCTCTTGGCATAGCCAAATGGGCTCCCATTTGTTGAAACATCTCAATGGGTATTTCACCAATCCTTGGATCCTTGATCTTTGCCACTTCCTTCAGTGCAGCTTCAACTTCTTCCTTTAGTACCATTGATTCTTGATCATATGCCACCTCCTGAAATGGATGAACATCAATCAGTTCTTTTTGGTACAAAGACTCTGTGCATTCCTTCCATCTTCCTTTGATGCT
>NW_006921709.1:4135605-4138295 GCF_000298275.1 Orycteropus afer afer
CTCCTTGGGTTTCCGAGGCAGTATCACTACGGAAGTAGGATTGCCCAACCTTCCTTCCGAGGAGTGGCTGGTGGGTTTGAACTGCCAGCCGTTTGCCCATAGACTCTTTCAATATTGCAACTCGAGGGTTGAATTTTTTTCTTTAATTCTTTCAGCTTCAGATATGCCAAGCACGTTCATCCCTTTTGGTTTTCTAATTCCAGGTCTTTGTATATTTCATTATAATAATTCATTTTGTCTTCTTGAGCTGCTCTTTGAAATCTTCTGTTCAGCTGTTTTGTTTTGTCATTTCTTTCTTTCATTTTAGCTGCTCTCCATTCGAGAGCTAGTGTTTCAGAGTCTCTTCTGATGTTCATTTTGGTCTTTTCTTCCTTTTCTGTCTTCTTATTTATTTATTGTTCTTTAGGTGCAAATTTACCATGCAGAGTTTGTTTTACATTCAGCATTTCATGTACATATGTTTTCCCTCTCCAATTACCATCCCCAACCCTAACCTACTCTTTCCCCTTCCCTTACCAGTAACGCTGCCCCTGTGCTCCTCATAGTTATGCACTCCTGTGTGTCCTGCATTTCCTTCATGTGAATGTTGCCCCTCTGGTGCCCCATAGTCAATTGCTCCAAGGGATGCATTTCCATAGTGTATGTGGGTGAATCACCCTGGGTTGAGTGCTCTGCATATACATCTTGTTTACTATTGGGCTGAGACCCAGCCCTTGAGAGTGAGCTTTATTCCAGGCCCAGAATATTTCCCAGGACCATAGTATCAGGGGGTCTCACCAGACTCCATCCCACCAGTAATTCTGGTCATTATTGAGTTTTTGGATTTTGTTCCAAGATTTTCCTCCCACTCTATCCAGGATCTCCAGATTTGATCCTTTCCTGAGTGATTGGCATTGTAGCTGGGCACCATCTACTTCTTCTCATCTCGAGGGCCATCGTGTCCCATGGATGATTGCTTCCAAATGCTCTTTTTTTTTTTCACTCTTCTTTGCTTCCTACCATAAGAGACCATTAGCTGCATCTTAGATGGCCACTTGGAAGCTTTTAAGACCCCAGTCACTACTCACCAATGGAGGATGAGGAACAGGGATTTTTCATATTTTGTTGTGCTTGTTGAGTCTGGTGTCCCCAGTACTACGGTCCTGAGATGGTAGATCCATTGGATCTCTCTCCCACAGTGTCTGGGTTTCTGTGAGGGATTACTTTACGTCTGTCTTCTATTGTTTCTGCAAGGATTACGGGTATTTTGTATCACTGATACCTGTGCAAAATTAGCCTCTACTGAATCTATCCTTGATCTAGAGTATACTCCTGTTCACTGACCCCCATCTGATCCTCTCAGATGTTTATGTGTTTATCTACAGATAAACTACAGCCTGGTGTTTGGTGTTAATGGTAATGCAGTATTGTGGGCACACTGGTTGGTATTAGCATCTGTCATCTATCTCCTATGTGCGCAATGTGGTGTTCTCCCTTTTTCTAATGTTATCCTGGTGGACACAGACTCTTTTTTGTGTTTCTTATTGTGTGTTGATGGTTTCCTTATTCTGAATATTTTTCTGTGCTGAATTCATTATTGGATTTTATTTTCTTTTTTTTCATTGGTGGTGTTTTTGTGGACTAAGTCCTTGTTATTGCCTTCTTTCTTGTTTTGGTTAGAAGGTTTATTGATTTTCTTTGTGGTTACTTTGTTATACATTTTCATCTTCCTAAGTTTGTAACAATCTGTTCTACATTGACATCATCCTAACTTCCTCTCCATTTGAAAATTCTGTAATTATACCATTTATTCTTTCTTTTTGCTGTGTCATTTACAGATTGATGCCTCTTGTTTCTCTATTTCCCATTGTGTAAGCTTATTTGAGTTTTTCTGGGTGGAGGTGTCATGTGTCTTAATCTTAGGTTGTTGTCTTCCACTGTTGATTTGCTGTCCAAAGGACTCTTTTTTAGCATTTCTCATAAGATTGGTCTAGTTTTTACATATTCCTTTAATTTCTCTTTGTCTGGGTATGTCCTAATTTCACTATTGTTTTTGAATGATGGTGTTGCTGGATATTTAATTCTTGGTTGGCAATTTTTTACTTTCAAGTTTTATATATGCCATCCCATTGCCTTCTTGCCTGCATGGTTTCTGCAGAGAAATGAGAACTTAGTCTCATTGGCTGCCCTTTGTAGGTAACCTTTTGTTTTTCCCAAGTTGCTCTCAAGAGTCTTTCTTTGTCTTTGACTTTGGAAAGTTCGATTATGATACATCTTGGTGACTTTCTCTTGAGATTTACCCTTTCCAATGCTCATTGAGCTTTTTTCATCTTTCATAATATTAAGGAAGTTTTTATTAGCAGGTTTTCAAAAATTTTGTTTTGTTTTGTTCTTGTTTTTGTTCGCCTCTTCTTGTTTTGGAATTCCAGTCACACATAGGTTTTTCTGTTGATATCATCCTGCATAGCTTTTACTTTTTCTTTATTTTTCTTCCATCTTTTTTTCTGATTTTTCCTCATAAAGCTGGCATCAAGGGATTTGTCTTCAAGCTGGCTAATGCATTTTTCAGACAATTCAATTCTACTCTTCTGTCTTTCCACTGTGTTATCTATCTCTGTAATTTTTGTTTTAATCTTTGGATTTAAAATTGCTGGTTTTGTATAATGCCTAATTGTCTATTCATTTTGTCAGTTTGCTCTCATATTGTTTTC
>NW_006921709.1:4138574-4142001 GCF_000298275.1 Orycteropus afer afer
ATCAGTTCTTTTTGGTACAAAGACTCTGTGCATTCCTTCCATCTTCCTTTGATGCTTCCTGCATCATTCAATATTTTGTCCATGGAATCTTTCAATATTGCAACTCGAGGCCTAAATTCTTTCCTCAGTTCTTTACCTTGAGAAATGTCAAGAGTGTTCTTCCCGTTTGATCTTCTAACTCTAGGTCTTTGCACATTTCATTATAGTAATTGGCTTTGTCTGCTTGAGCTGTTCTTTGAAATCTTCTATTCAGCTCTTTTATCTTGTCATTTCTTCCATTTGCTTTAGCAACTCTGCTCAAGAGCAAGTTTCAGAGTCTCTTCTGACATCCATTTTGGTCTTTTCTTCCTTTCTCGTCTTTTTAGTGACCTCTTGCTTTCTTCATGGATGATGTTCTTTATGTCATCCCACAATTCTACTTTTAGGTCATTGGTGCTCAATGCATCAAATCTATTCTTTAGATGGTCTCTAAATTCAGAAGGGAGATGTGCAAGGTCATATTTTGGCTCTAGTCAATCTGTTTTAATTGTCTTTAACTTCAAGTTGATCTTGCATATGAGCAGTTGATGGTCTGTTCCACAATCAGCTCCTGGCCTGGTTTTGGCTGAAGATATTGAGCTTTTCCATTGTCTCTTGCCACATATATAGTCAATCTGATTCCTGCATACTCCATTTGGCAAAGTCCACATGCATAGCCACCATTTGTGTTGTTGAAAAAAGGTATTTGCAATGAATAAGTCATTGGTCTTGCAAAATTCTATCATGCAATCTTCAGTGTTATTTCTTTCACCAAGGCCAAATTTTTCAACTACCAGTGATTCATCTTTTTTTTCCAACTTTTGTATTCCAGTCACTGCTGATAATTTACACATCTTGATTGCATGTTTGGTCAATTTCAGACAGCAGAAGTTGATAAAAATCTTCAATTTCCTCATCCTTGGCTTTGGTTGTTGGTGCATAAATTTGAATAATAGTATTTACTGATTTTCCTGGGAGGGGTATGGATATTATCCTATCACTAACAGCATTGTACTTCAAGACAGATCTAGAAACATCCTTTGTAATGATGAATTATATGCCATTCCTCTTCAAATTGTCATTCCAGCATAGCAGATCATATGGTTGTCTGATTCAAAATGTCCAAAACTGGTCCATTTCAGCTCACTAATGCCTAGGATATCAATCTTTATGCATTCCATTTCATTTTTGACAACTTCCAATTTTCCTAGATTCACACTTTGTACATTCCATGTTCCAATTATTAATGGATGTTTGCAGCTATTTCTCCTCAATTTGAGTCATGCCACGTCAGCAAATGGAGGCTCCAAGAGCTATACTTTATGCATATTGTTAAGGATGGTTCTACTCTGAGGAGGCAGCTCTTTCCCAGTCATATTTTGAGTGCCTTCTGACCTAAGGAACTCATCTTCCTGTACTGTATCAGACAATATTTCTGGGCTGTTCATAAATTTTCCTAGTGATGTATCAGATGGTGTTTCTCTGCTATTCATAAGGTTTTCCCTGGCCAGTTCTTTGAGAAGTGGATGACCTCTTCCTTCTTCCTAGTCTGTCTCAGTTTGTAAGCTGCTTTGAAACCTGTGCACTATGTGCAACCCTGCTGGTGCTTGAAACACCGGTGGCACAGCCTCAAGCCTCACAGCAACATGCAAGCCACCACAGGATAAGTGGTGACAGATAAGTTTATCTCCCTTAGCTGTTTGAATCTTCTCCACCCTCCCCTTACCTGGATCCCATGGCTCTTTTCCCTTCCTGCCTCTTGGGGTGGGGCCTTGTCTCCCTCCTCTTACCTGAATCCTACAGCTCTGTCTCATCCCCGGCTCTTCCCCTAGGTACAGATGATAATCCTGGAGCCCTGAGCTTCAAAGGAAAAAATAAGGAAGAAGAACAAATATCAGTTAGAAGTAACTGAATGAAAACAGTGAACAGAGAGACATTTAGAATGGTGAATTGCCAGCTGGCCCAGCACAGAGTGGTCATTTTGAATTATTGCAAGCAGCATTCCAATTGAGGTAGGAACCAGAAAGCCAGACTAGTTCACCTAGGACTGCACCCACATCGATATCTGATGACCAGAGAGGTGAGACCAAACTCCATTTATTCTGCACAACCTCCCAGTGACCGGAGGTGTGACTCCCCCACCCTCCCCCACCCAGAAGCCAGTCAAGCTTTCCCCTACTGTCATTCCTCCAGCTGATGTTCCCCTCAGCCCACCTCCCCTTCCTTCTTCTTCATGCCCCCAGAACTCATCATTATATACTCACAGCAGACTGAGGGGCACTCCAGCACATCATGTGTCACGAGCCCATGGCCCCAGACATTTGCAGTTGGAGCTTGCACTGGTGCGATGCCATTCCTCTTATATCTATCTTCTTCCCTCCTCTTTGTTTTTTTATTTTCTTCCTCTTTTCCATTCTTATTTTTTTCTTTTTATTTTTTTTTACCCCATCACGTTGGAAATAGCAACACTACCCAGAGACACTCACCACACCTGCATGCTGGTGGCTAGAGTTTGTACTGGTCCTACGCCATGTTTTTTCTTTTACCATTTTCTTTTTCCCTTTTTCTTATTTCTTCTCTCTTTTACCTTTTTCCCATTTTTCTTTTTAATCTTCCTCTTTCCCACATTTATTCTCCCCATCAGATAGGAGCCAGCGACTCTATCTAGTCATACTCCTCACCACACCTGCATGTTTGGTAGCTGGAACTTGCACCAATGTTGTGCCACTTTTTCACTCTTTTATTTCTTTTTTAGTTATTTTTTTCCATTTTTGCTTTCTTATTATTTCTTCCCTCTCCTCTTCTTTTTACATTTTTCTTTTCTTTTTCTATTTCTCCTCCACACTTTTTTTTTCTTTTCTCCCCATTAGCTGGAAGCCAGTGAGTGTATCCAGCCCTACTCATCACATTTGCTACCCCACCCTATGAATGAGAGCTACCACCAACTCCAGCACCACTGGATCAACCACAAATGGCAGCCAACACTCTCATGCTGGCTTCAGCTGCTTTACATGACCAGCAATCAGAGACTGGAACCTACACTCCTGTTGTTGTTGTTGTTAAGTGCCGTCGAGTCGTTTCCAACTCATAGTGACCCCCTGCAGTCAGCCCCAGGGCAACAGGTCAGGAAAGACAACTCAGGGACGGCTGAAGTAGCAAGCGGGAAGAGCAGGAGAATGGGGATTAAAAGCCAGGAAGCCAGAGAGAAGAGCAGTCAGCCGAAGGGATTAGGTGAGGAGAGGCAACTCAGGCCCGCCCAGAGTAGCAGGCCGGAAGAGCAGGAGAAAGGGGATAAAAAGCCAGGAACCCGGACAGAGGAGCAGTCAGCGCCAGGGACAACTCAGGGATGCACAAAACAGCAGGGCAGAAGAGCAGGAGAAAGGGGATTAAAAGCCAGGAAGCCAGACAG
>NW_006921709.1:4142101-4143896 GCF_000298275.1 Orycteropus afer afer
TAGGAGCTCTGGTGGCATAGTGGCTAAAGCACTTGACTGCTAACCAGACGGCTGGCGGTTCAAACCCACCAGCCACTGCTCGGAAGGAAAGTTGGGCAATCCTATTTCCGTAGTGATACTTCCTCGGAAACCCAAGGAGGGGTCGCTATGAGTCGGGGCCGACTCGATGGCACATAACAACAACAACATTTTGTAATTTCACCAAATTGCATAATACGTACACACATACACATTTTGCCTCAATTGGAGAAATGATAACAATTCTCCCATTCATCCATTCTCAGACTGCAATTTATAGCTTTAACATTCATAAAGATTGTTTTTAAGGAAAAAAAATTAATGTTTATATGGCACCTAGATACTGTGGACTCAGAAGAATGAACAAATCTGTCTTGGAAGAAGAATTGCCAGAATTCTTCTTAGAAACAAGGATGGTGAGACTTTGCCTTGTGTACTTTGGACATGTTGTAAGGAGAAACCAGTTCCTGGAGAAGGACATCATGCTTGGTAAAGTAGGTCAGTGAAAAAGAGGAAGATCCTCATGATGGATTGACACAATGGTTGCAGCAATGGGCTCAAACATAACAAGAATTGAAAGGATGACACAGGTTTGGGCAGTGCTGCATTCTGTTATACCTAGGGTTGCTATGAGTTGGAACCAACCTATGGACCCTAACAACAACAAGAAGATATGCCAGGCACTTTTCTAACCACTCTACAAACAGTAACTCATTAAATCCTCATAACAACCCACATATTTTACTGTCCCCACTTCACAGAAGGGAACACTGATGCAGGCAGAAATGACCTTACTTGTTCAAAGTCATTCACTAGTATGTGGAAAACCACTTCCAAACTCAGGAAGTCTGGATCCAGAATCAATTTTCAATCATTATACTACTACTTCCTGGCTTAGGGCACATAGAGGTGATTTCAAGAAAGGACAGATGAAGAGGATCCAAGACGGGCAGATATACTACCCATACCCCCTATAACAACGACCCAAGAAACCAAGTGATACAGGTTGTTGTTGTTGTTATCACTGTTAGGTTCCGTTGCCTCATCCCTGACTCATGGCAACCCTATGCACAGCACAACGAAACACTGCCCAGTTCCATGTCACCTCCATGATTCTTGCTATACTTGACCCCATCGTCACAGCCACTGTGTCAATCCATCTCATTGAGGGCCTTCCCCTCTTTCGTTGACCCTCCACCTTACCAAGAATGACATCCTTCTCCAGAGAATGGTCCCTTCTGACAACATGACCAAAGTCTGTGAGATGAAGTCTGGCCATTCTCACTCTGAAGGAGTATTCCTGGATACATTTCTTCCAGGACAAACTTGTTAATTCTTCTAGCAGACTATGGTATTTTCAGTGTTCTTTCTCAGCACCATAATTCAAAGGCATCAACTCTTCTTCAGCCTTCTTTATTCATCATCCAGCTCTCATATGATATGCGGCCATTGAAAATAACATGTCTTGTGTCAGGAGCACCTTAGTCTTTAGGGAGATATCTTTTCTCTTCTGCACTTGAAAGAGGTCCTTTGCAGATGATTTGCCCAGTGCTGTATGTTGTGTGGTGTCCTGACTGTTGCTTCCATTGGCGTCGATTGTAGAACCAAGCAATGTGAAGTTTTTGACAACTTCAATCTTTTCTCCATTCGTCATGATGCTGCTTACAGGTCCAATTGTGAGGATTTTTGTTTTCTTTATACTGAGATGTAATCCATACTGCAGACTGTAGTCTTCAATCTTCATCAGTAAGTGCTTCAAGTCATCCTCACTTTCAGC
>NW_006921709.1:4164566-4170686 GCF_000298275.1 Orycteropus afer afer
TTGGTCAATGACATGAGACAAAGTATATTATGTGAACTGCTGTATGAAAAGTGAATTTACTCTGTAAATCTTCACCCAAATCAGAAAAAAAAAAAAAAAGGTATCACCATCCTCATGTCTAAGGAGCACTCCAGCTGTTCTTCTTCCAGGACGTATTTGTTTGTTTTTTCTTCTGGTAGTTTGTGGTATATTCAATACTCCTTGTCAACACATTAATTCTAATGTAGCAATTCTTTGAAAAAAAAAAAAAAAAACAACTTTTACTGTGATTTGAGTGAAATTGTACAAAGCAGATTCCTTTTATATTCAACAGTTGATATGCATTTTGTTTTGTAACACTGATTTAATACCCACAATGCAACAGCTCTCTTACCACTTCTTCCATGTTTACCCTTTCCCTGCCTTCTTGCGTATGCATTCCTGCCTCCCTAGCTTTCTCCCAGTGATCTCCCTGTGGAGATGCTGCCCTTCTATCTCTCATGGTTGATTTTTCTAAAGAGTGCATCCCCTGGTGTAGTTGTTCATCTTGTAGGCCTGTCTATTGTTTGATTGGGAGTTAAGTCACAGGAGTGAATTCAATTCCAGGCCCAAAGGGTGACTGGGGTCATAGTCTCAGAGGTTTCACCATTCTCTATCTCATCAATAATCCTGGTCTTTTTTATTTATTTATTTTTTTAAAAAATTTTGTTCCACATTTTTTTTCCCCACTCTATGCAGAATCTCCAATTTTGATTTTTTCTGAGAAGTTGGCATTGGTAACCAGGCACCACCTAGTTCTTCTGGTCACAGGATCATATAAGCTGAGGTTCTCATCATCCATTAGTCCACTGGAATATGAGGAATATCACCCACCCACACTTGGTTGGCCAGGTAGTGGTCTTCCACATTGCATGGCGTAAATAAGTGAGAGCTTCCAGAACTGCACACAGTTGTTGAAAAATTTTATCTGATATTCTGTCAATTCCTGGAGGCTTGTTATTTGTCAATGTCTTCAGTGCTGTTTGGACTTCTTCCTTCAATATGATTGCTTCTTTATCATATGGTACCTCCTTAAATGACTGAACATCAGCCAATTCTTTTGGTACAATAATTCTGTGCATTCCTTCTATCTTATTTTGATCCTTCCTGTGTTGGTCAATAATTTGCTAGATTTAGAAGTATTAAATATGACAAAAAACTACAAGACTTCATGCACCTTTAATGTTCTTCACTCTTCCTTGCTCTGGATAAGCAGAGATGAATAGCATCTTAGATGGCCACTCACAAGCAGTTAAGACCCCCATCAGTACTCACCAAAGTAGGCTATAGAACAATATTTTTGTGTGCAATGCTGTGCCAGTTGAGCTTGATGTCCCCACAACAATGGTTCCCAGCCTACAGGCCCAGCAACTTACTCCCTCAAGGTGTTTGGCTGTGGCTAAGAAGTTATCCTAACTCTATCACCTGTTAGGTCTGTAATGTGTATGGACATTTTTACAGCACATAGAAATACATATGAGGAATATCACCCACCACACTTGTTTATGGTCCTGAATATATTCGTATTTTCCTACCCATACCTGGCCTACTTGCCTGTCTATTATGAATGTTGCTTCCATGGGTATTGATTGTGGATTCAAGTAAAATGGAATTACGGACAACATCTTTTCTCTGTTTGTTTTCATGTTCCTTATTGGTCTAGTTGTGAGGATTTTTGTTTTCTTTATATTGAGGTGTAGTCCATACTGATAACTGCAGTCTTCGATGATCAGTAAGTGCTTCAAGTCTTCTTCACTTTCAGCAAGCAAAGTTGTGTCATCTGCATTTTTAGGTTGTTATTGAGTCTTCCTCCAATTCTGATGCCACATCCTTCTTCATACAGTCCAGCTTTTTTTATTATTTGCTCAGCAAACAACTGAATCAACTGAATAGTGAAAGGATACAATCCTGACACACATCAGACTTTATTTTACACTATCCAGTATTCTCTTAATCTGTTCAAACAACTGCCTCTTGTGGTATGTACAAGAAGTACATGAGCGCAAAATATTATAAAATATTACATCAAAATATCACAGAGCATCTTCTCATAACACAATGCCATAAAATTAGAAATTAACAAGAGTAATATCAAGAAAAAAAATATATCAAATATGTGGAAACTGAGTAACACCTTGCTTGAAACTACTGGGTAACAGAAGAAATTATAAAATGATATAAAAAATTCTTTGAATCAAACAAGAATGAAAACACAACATACAAAATCTTTGTGACACATCAAAAGCTGTGCTCAGAGGACAATTTATAACAGTAAATTCACACATCAGTAAAAAAGAATAGAATTAAAATCAACACCTTAACCCACCTTCCCCAACAATTAGAAGAACAGCAAAAAAAGCAAAAGCATACAGTCACCAAAAAAAAGGAAATAATAAAGATGCGAACAGAAATCAATGAAACAGAAAATAGAAAGACAACAGAAAAACTCAACAAGACTAGAAGCTGGGAAAATTGTAGCAAAAGAAAAAAAAAAGAAATAATAAAGAAAAGAGCAGAAATATGTGAAATAATAGTAAGAATCAATAAGACTAGAAGTTGGTTCGTTGAAAGCATTAATAAAATCAACAAAGTACTGGAAAATTTAACAAAGGAAAAGACAATGCAAAGAACATGAACAAGAAATGAAAGAGAGAAAGTTACAACAGATCAATTGAAATAAAAAGTATAACAGAATACTACGAAGAACTGTAATTACAACAAACTTGAAAACAGAAGAAATAGACAAATTTCTAGAAACACACTATCAACCCAAACTAACACAGACTGAGGTAGAACATGTAATAAACAGACCCATTACAAAATAAGAAATTGAACAAATCATAAGCAAAGCTCCTAAGAACAACAACAAAAAGCCCTAGCCCAAATGGCTTTCCTGGTGAAATCTACCAAACATTCAGAGAAGAGCTGACACCAATTTGCTCAAACCATTCCAGAAAATAGAAAAGGATGGAATACTCCCAAACTCATTCTATAAAGCAAGCATAACTTTGATACTAAAAGCAGGCAAAGACCCCACTTAAAAAGAAAATTGTAGCCCAATACCCCTCATGAACTTAAACACAAAAATCCTTAGCAAAATTCTATTCAAGAGAATCCAAGAGCCTATGAGAAAATAATAATACATCATGGCCAAGTATATCAGATTCAATGTTAGAAAAAGAATTAATTAAACTCCCACATTAATGGGAGCTCTGGCAGCGTAGTGCCTAAGGCACTTGACTGGTAACCAGAAGTCTGGCAGTTCAAACCCACAAGTCATTCCTCAGAAGGAAGGTTGAGTAATCTACTTCCTTAGTGATACCACCTTGGAAACTCAAGGAGGGGTCGCTATGAGTCAGGGCCGACTTGAGGGCACATAAAAACAACAACAACACATTAATAAAACAAAGTAAAGGAACCATACTATCACATCAATTGATGCAGAAAAAAGCATCTGACAAAATCCAACACCGATTCCTGATAAAAAAAAAAAGTAGGAATAGAAGAAATTCCATATACACAAAACCAATGGCCAAAATTATTCTCAATGGAGAGATAGAAAATATTTCTTTTGCAAACAGGAACTGGTCAAAGATGTCTTTTTCAC
The DNA here is from genome assembly GCF_000298275.1 of Orycteropus afer afer. Classification (NCBI taxonomy): domain Eukaryota; kingdom Metazoa; phylum Chordata; class Mammalia; order Tubulidentata; family Orycteropodidae; genus Orycteropus; species Orycteropus afer. The sequence continues at coordinate 4,168,192 of NW_006921709.1, forward strand.
CACTCCTATTCAATATTGCATTGGAAGTCTTAGCCAGTGTAATAAGGCAAGAATAAGAAATAAAAGGCATTCAAGTTGGTAAAGAAGTAAAACTATGTCTATCTGCAGATGTTCTGATACTTTACACAGAAAATCCAGAGACTCAACAAAAAAACTACTGAAAATAGTAGAAAAGTTCAGCAAAATGGCATGGAACAAGATTAACATATAAAAATCAGTAAGATTCTTCTATACTAACAAACTGCACTCTGAAAATGAAATCAGGAAAACAACATCATCTATAATAGCCATCAAAAAGATGGAGTATTTAGGAATAAATCTAACCAGAGATACAAAGACATATACAAAGAAAACTACAAAAGAGAGAGAGAGAGAGAGAGAGACCAACATAAATGGAAGAATATACCATAGTCACATATAGGAAGATTACATATTCCGAAAATATCAATACAACCCAAACTGACCTATAGATATAATGCCATCAATCCAGATTCCATCATCATTCTTTAAAGAGATGGAAAAAAACAATTATATGGAAAGGAAATAGACCTTGAGTAAGCAAAGCACTATGAAAAAACAAAGTAAGAGGTCTCATTCTCCCCAGTCTCAAAACCTACTATATAGCCATGGTAGTCAAAACAGACTTGTATCAGTACAATGACCATAGACCAATGGAACAGAATTGAGAACCCAGAAGTAAATCCATACTTTATGGACAGCTGATCTTTGATAAAGAGCTAAAACTCATTAAATGGGGAAGAGATATTCTCTTTAACAAATGGTGCTGGCAGCACTGTATATCCATTTGCACAAAAATGAAATAAGATCCATATCACTCAACATATACAAAAAATAACTCAAGATGGATCAAAGACCTAAATGTAAAACCTAAAACCATAACAATCATCAAAGAAAAACAGAGGCCCTGATACATGGAATAAATACACTGTTAAACAACTAAAAATGCACAAACAACAAACTAGATAACTGGGACCTCCTAAAATTTAAATGTTTATGGCATCAAAAGTCTTCACCAAAAAGGTAAAAAGAGAACCTACAAATTGGGAAAATATTTTTGGCAACAACATATCAGGCAAGGGACTAATATCTAAAATTTATATAAAACTTCAACACCTCAACAAAAAAAAGTACGATCTGATTAAAAAATGGGCAGAGGACATGAATACAAACTTCATCAAACAAGACATTCAGGTAGCCAACAAACATGAAGAAATGCTTAAGATCATTAGCTATTAGAGAGATGCAAATCAAAACAATGAGTTACCATCTCACCTCACATTAATAACAAAGTTAAAAATAAATAAATAAATGCTGGCAAGGATGCAGCAAGACTGAAACCCACAAGCACTGCTGATGGGATTGTAAAATGGCAAAAACCACTGTGGAAAATGGTATGGTGCTTCCTTAAAAAATAGAAATAGAAATACCATATGATCCAGAAAGCCCATGTCTACGTGTATGTCCAAGAGAAATAAGAGCCATGAGGCAACAGATATATGCACACCATTGTTCATTATGACATTATTCCAATAGCAAAAAGATGGAAACAACCTTAGTGCCCATCAGTGGATGAATGGATAAACAAAACTGGTATATACACATGATGCCATACTATGCAACGTTGAAGAATAAAAATGAATCTGTGGAACATCTCATAGCATGGATGAACCTAGAGGACATTATGCTAAGTGAAATGAAGCTATCACAAAAGGAAAATATTGCACATGACTACTATGGTATAAAGTCAAGAAAAGGCTTACACAAAGAAAGAAACATACTTTGAAGTTAACTAAGGGAAGAGGGGAAGAACACACTCAGCATTTCTCAAGCTGAAAGAATTGAGGAAAGAATTTAAGTCTTGAGTTGCAATATTGAAAAATTCTATGGGCAAAATATTAAATGATGCAGGAAACATCAAAAGAAGATGGAAGGAGTACACAGAGTCATTGTACCAAAAAGAACTGGGAGATCTTCATCCACTTCAGGAAGTGGTATATGATCAAGAGCCAGTGGTATTGAAGGAGGAAGTTGAAGCTTCAGTGAAGGAATTGGCAAAGAATAAGGCTCCAGGAATTGATGGAATACCCATTGAGATGTCTCAACAAATGGATGCCCCATTGGAGGCACTCACTCGGTTATGCCAAGAGATTTGGAAGACATCTACCTGGCCAACTGACTGGAAGAGATCTATATGTGTACCCATTTCAAACAAAGGTGATCCCACAGAATGTGGAAATTATAGAACAATAGCATTAATATCACACGCAAGTAAGATCTTACTGAAGATAATTCAAAAACAGTTGCAGCAGTATATTGACAGAGAACTTCCAGAGGTTCAAGCTGCATTCAGAAGAGGACATGGAACAAGGGATACCATAGCTGCTGTCAGAGGGATCTTGGCTCAAGGCAAAGAATACCAGAAAGATGTTGACTTGTGTTTTATTGACTATGCAAAGGTATTTGATTGTGTGGAT
>NW_006921709.1:4171641-4176982 GCF_000298275.1 Orycteropus afer afer
TGGCTGCGATGATGGGCTCAAGTATAGCAGGGATTGTGGGGCTGGTACGGGATCGGGCAGTGTTTCGTTCTGCTGTGCATTGGGTCGCTATGAGTCGGAAACAACTCGACGGCACTTAACAACAACAACAACTGTTGGGCCCAGGTTATGAAGGAGTTGTTCAGCACGAGGAATTTGCCAACACACGACAATGCCAATACAAAAGGAAAGTTTATTTGCTAGCTCAAGCTAGGGTCCCTGCTTTTGCCAACGTAGTAGCCTTAGCAAAAGACCTCCTGCTCCATTACTGTCACATTTTAGAAAAATATGGGGTGGAGTAGCACCAGGGCAAAGGGGTACAGATGATTGCTTGTTGCTAAGGGGTTTAGGGCAGAGATATGAGATGTTGGGGAACGTGTTGGAATCCCCCAGCTCCAAAGTCTACTTAGGGAATTATTATCTAGGGAGGGTGCAGAGCCCTGATATGTGGAAGACTTCAGGAGCCGAGCAAATCTCTGATACACGCTGAATCCAGAGGACTTCTCTGATGCCTGCTGAGTCCAGAGGGTAGATAAAGGCCCTGAGGAGTGTTTAGAATCCTCAACATTAAAAGACTTGTTAGAATCCCTGACACTAAAAGGTTTCTGGTTAAAGATTTCCCTGGAGGCTATTAGGACTCCGGCCTCAGCTTCACACAACAACAACACAAATATATCTTTGAACATAGTAGGGCACAGGGGGCAAAGTTATGAAAACTTCTTAGCCATAAACAAACATCTTCAGAGAATGAGTTGCTGGGCTTGGGGGCTCAGGACCATAGTCTCAAGGGATACCAAGGTCAATTGACATATCATAGTCCACAAAGACAGTGTTCTACATGCTATTTGGATGAGTAGCAACTGGGGCCTTAAAAGCTTGTGAGAAGTCATCTAAGGTATAACTATTGGTCTCTCCCCATTGGAAGCAAAGAGAAGAGTGAAGAAAATGAGAGATGCATGGAAACAATTACTCCAAAAGACTAATGAACCATGCAAACCTGAGCTTCCAAGACCCTGAGAAGAATTTGATGGTGCACAGTTATCACTGCAAAATACTCTGAAAAGTATCACAATAGAAGGTCCTGGATAGAGTGGGAGAGAAGATATGGAATAAAACAAAAAATCATTAAAAAAAAAAAAAAAAAAAGACCAGCTTTACTGGTCTGACAGAGACTAGTGAAATCCCCAAGACTATGACAATTGGTCATGCTTGAGGCCCAGAACTGAACTCATCCCAGTCTCTCAACTTTCAGTGAAATAATGGACAGGACCATAAGGTGATCAATAACACCAGGGAAGTAAGCACCCCTTAGAATAATCAACATCATGAGATCAAAAAGACAACGTTTGCCCATAGATAACATTGAGAAGGCAGGAAGGGATAGGAAAAGAAGAAAAATGAAAAAAGTAAACATAGGAAGAATATTGTTACATTGTGGAGATTGCAATCAATGTCACAAAACAAAACGTGTCTAAATTGTTGAGTGGAAAACCTATTTGCTCTATAAACTTCCACCGAAACCACAATAAACAGGCCAAAAAAGAAAAGAGAATGGAGGAAAATGAGGCAATAGCAGAGGATGGACTAACAGCAGAGAACCATCAGGCTGAAAAGATAAAGGAGTCTCCTTGATCGGTTCAGAGGGTAGGACCAGGGAGGATATTCTGCTGACAAATCACACAGTACCTGAGAACATCAGTCTTCCCAATTCTCAACTCCCTTTCCCTACTCACAGACCAAGAATAACCAGTTTGGGAACATCTCACCAGCCATTCTCCTTCTGGCTCACAACAAAGGAGTGTTTATTTATAATATTTTCAGTCTCTGATTGTCAAGATGCAGCAATTATATGGATTCACAGAGACAAGGCATTTATAATTTATAAATAATTGTTTTGCAAGCTGCAGCACACAGACACTTTCTCTGAGCAGGCGAAAAGGAGGGGGGAAAGCAACGATTTTACTTCTCAAACGTCTAGGACACTATTATTTAAGTGGGCTTTTTTTTTTTTTTTTTTTTACTTTTTGCGTAATTTGGTATTCAAATCATGTGGTCACACATGGACTATGAGTTTGGTCCACACTCATCTATGGCTCTTTTGTGTAGCAGCATTACATACCTCTCACTATTTTCCTTAGATTTTGGTTTATTCTATAATGATTTAGAAAAAAAAATGGTAATGTTATAGCTGAGGAATTTAGGTTATAATATTGGTCCTTCTTCGACCTCAAAAAAACTAATTGTTCCCCATCCTGTGCAGCAGCAGTTCCTTCCTTCCCAGGGTTATTACTGAGCAGTGTTTAGCTCTCTGGGTGGGCCTCTGGTAATGATTAAATTGCCATCTGCATTCAATCCTAAGGAGCATAGACAGTGAGGGTAGCAGCACCCAGGCTTGTAGTAACATTGCACCATCATAAAAAGGATGACTTGAAGGGCTCTTTTGTGTTCTTTTTCTCTTCATCTTGCCTTAAAAGCTATAAACCTCTGATGATAAAGCACACTTTAAAGGCTCTGAGTAATTTTGGGAGCTTTGCTTACAGCAGAGTTCCATTGTGTTCTGACAGTTGGTTTCTACAATTAGGCTGTGGCCTTGGAAGCACATTAAAAACTCCTGCAAATAACACTGCAATTCAAATCACAATAAGGACCACATTTTGAATACTTACCCCTGGACCCTACCATTTAAAAAAAGAAGGAGACAGGGAGGGAAGCAAGGAGGCTGAGAATATTATGAGGTGACATGGATCACTGGCAATAATTCCTGGAATCCCAAGATGAATGATACTTCCAATTTTCCAACTATTTCACTGACATTCAAAAAAAAAAAAAGAAAACATCCTTAGGCTTTTGTCTCCTTAATCCAAAACTCCAAGTTTGGATCCATCATTTAAAATTAGGTTTGGCTGCATTACACACACACACACACACACACACACGTATATAAACAGTGGTCTAACCCAAGGAGGGGTCGCTACGAGTCGGGGCCGACTCGATGTCACATAACAACAACAACAAACACATAATGCAGCCAGAATGCTCCCTGGAAGCAAGAATGACCAGACTTTGTCTCACCTACTTACTTTGGTCATGTTATCAGAAGGAACAATTCCCTGGAAAAGGATATCATGCTTGGTAAAGTGGAGGGTCAATGAAGAAGCAGAAGGCCCTCAACAAGAATACACACAGTGGCTACAACGATAGTCTCAGGAATAGCAGGGATCATAAGACCAGGCAGTGTTTCATTCTGTTGTGCATAGGGTCACTATGAGTTGGAGACAACCCGAGGGCACCTAACAACACAACACATAGTAGAAGACTGAAAGCCAGCACTTGAGGGCTGATATGGCAGCCCCATAAACAGAGAGCTAGGCTCCTACACTATTGCTCTTCTCCATCATTAGCTTGCCAACTCCAAGTCACAGCACATTTCTAAATCACATTTCATTGTGCAAACTTAGTCACATGGCCTCATCAAGCTACAAGGTGGTGGAAGAAGGTAAACTTTTTGCCGGTAGCAAAATGCCTGCCTTAGAAGGAAGTAAAGAACAGATTTGGGAAGAGAAATTAGTATACTCTGTCACACAGAAATACAATCAACCCTTCTGAGATACTAAAATATGTCAAGGAGATACAAATACTTTCTCCAAATATGTCATTTAGACAACACTGCCACCACCACACATCTGTCAGTTTATTGTACTGTGATGGCTTGTGTGTTGCTGTGATGCCAGAAGCCTAGCCTCCAGTGTTACAAAAATCAGCAGGGTCACCCATGGCGAACACCTATCAGTGGAGCTTCCAGACTAAGACAGACTAGGAAGAAGGATGTGGCAATCTCCAGCTGAAAAATATTGGCCAGAGTAAACCTTATGAGTAGCAGTGGTACATTGTCTGATATAGTGCTGGAAGATGAACCCCTCTGGTTGGAAGGCACTCAAAATTTGACTGAGGAAGAGCTAACTCCTCAAAATAGAGTCAACATTAATGACATGGATGGAGCAAAGTTTAGGAACCTTCATTTGCTGATGTAGCATGACTCAAAATGAGAAGAAACAGCTGCAAATATCTATTAATAATTGGAACATGTAATGTATGAAGTATGTGTGATAGTTAAGTTTGTGTGTCAACTTGGCTGGGCCTGGTTGAGTGGCTGGGCAGCTGAATGTAGTTATTCTCCATGGTGAGATTGGTAATTAATTCCATGGTGGGATCTATTGGAGCAACCGAGTAGCTGATTTAGGGATGTGGTCTGCTTCCCATTTAAAAAGCAGCTTTGGGAGTGGTCTCTAGCCTTTTAGCACACTTGAATTCTGTATGCAGCCAAATCATTGTTCAACAGCCTGACATGCCCTGACAATCTTGGTACTTCATCTGTCCTGGAGGAAGTGCAGCTGAGATGCTCCTTAGAAATGGGAATGCCAGACTTCGTCTCACCTACTTTGGTCATGTTGTCAGAAGGGACCATTCCCTGGAGAAAGATGTCATGCTTGGTAAGGTGGAGGGTCAACGAAAGAGGGGAAGGCCCTCACAAGATGGATTGACAAGTAGTTGCAGTGACGGGCTCAAGTATAGCAGATTGTGGAGCTGGCATGGGACCGTTTCGTTCTGTTGTGCATAGAGTCACTATGAGTTGGTGATGACTTGATAGCACGTAACAACAGCAACAACAACAACCTGAACTAAGCCATAGTATTTTCAATCACCTTATATGCATGACAAAGTTGGACCATGAGTAAGGAAGACTTAAGAATATTGGTGCATTTGAATAATACTGTTGATGAAGAATATTTTAAATACCATGAACTGCCAGAAGAATGAACAAATCTGTCTTGCAAGAAGTACAGCGAGAATGCTTCTTAGGAGTAATAATGGCAAGACTTCAACTCGCGTACTTAGGTCGTGTTATCAGGAAGGACCAGTCCCTGAAGAAGGGCATCATGCTGGATAAAGTAGAAGGTTAGCAAAAAAGATAATCGTCAAGTAGATAGATTTACACACTGGCTACAACAATGTGCTCAAATGTAGCCATGATTGTAAGAATGCTGCAGGACTGGGCAGTGTTTCATTCTGTTGTTCATTGGGTCAATAGGATGTTGTACCCAGGCTGTAAAGGAGAATTTCGGAAGAGAAGAAGACGCCAACCCACGCTAATGCAAATGAAATAGGACAGTTTATTAGCTAACTTAAGTTAGGGTCTTTGCTCTTACCAGGTCAGTGGCTTAAGCAAAAGACCCTGTATCCTGTTTCTTTCTCCAATTTATGGAACAATATGGGGAGGGCAGCACCGGGGCGAGGGGGTACAGGTGATTGGTTGTTGCTAAGG
>NW_006921709.1:4193397-4222126 GCF_000298275.1 Orycteropus afer afer
GTTTAGGATTACAAAAGTTCTGTTAGCACTACTGACACTAAAAGGTTTCTGGTTAAAGATTTTCCTGGAGGCTGCTAGAACTCTGGCTTCAGATTGACTCACAAGGAGTCAGAACTGACACAACACACCTAACAACAACATTTCTCAGGATATTAATGATAGTGTATTTGCTTATTTGCTTTCTGTTTTGTTTTTTGTTTGTTTCTTTTTGAGTTTTGTACATTTCCTTCTTGCAGCATAGTCCTTTGCGTAGCTCTCCAAGTTACTTTTTCACTATTGCTTTCTCTGGCTCTCATATGAGCATCTTTCTTCAAATGTCTAGTGATTCTCACTGCCCAATTTTATTTGACAATAACGTGTTATACAACTGGTGGTAAGCTCTGTGTTGAGGCTTCACTGTGAGGGAAGATTGACTGTACCACAGTTTTGGGAAAACCCAATGTCAATCTTTTCAGGTCTTTTCTTGAGTTGGTTAGATGCCATGTTGGAAGCCATGACCCTGGCCAAGCATTCTGGCAGCCAAGTGTGGGAGATGGATAGTTTTAACTGTCAGAAAGTATGCTTTCTCTTAGCCTCTTATTTTCAATGTAATACCACTATCTTCAACTGTGCCTGATGCCCTATTCTGGAACTCTATTTATACACTTCAGAGAATAAAACTTCAGCTTCTGCCACTTGTAGGAGTACCTCGTGCTGCCATTTCCTGAGATGTAGGGATTCCATGGTGTTTATCAGGTTTCTTCTTCACTCCCCCCACTACAGGTCTAAAATTCAGCTCTCTGTGTGTTGCTGGATCAACAACACCTCAGTCTTCTGCTTTCCAGATCCTAAAATGTTCTTGCTGTTGCCTCCTCTCTGGGTCTGTTTTTTCTTATGGAATTATAGCTTTAAATAAATCTTTGTCCTGTAATTTTAAATGGTATTTAAAGAAGAATGGAGGCCATTGGATATGTTCAACTCATCAACTTTAACTAGAAACTTCTTAGTATTAAAATTTAACATATATACTTAGACATGTTTTTCTATCAGTCTCCAGTATTAATAAGTATCTATATTCCATGTTCCATCCTTACACTCAAATCCACATATGCTCACATAGAAGACAAGACAAGAATATTAGTACACTTTCAAATCCCTTTTCTATCTCCCTTTGTCTCTATGTTGGAATCATCTGAACTATATTTGTAATATTATATTAATTTTACATGACTGTTCATATTAGTGGGTACTATGGTGGTGTGTGGTTAAGGTATTGGGCTGCTAACCAAAAAGCTAGTGGTTTGAACCTACCAGCTGTTCCACAGGAGTAAGATAAGGCAGTCTGCCTCTGTAAAGATTTACAACCTGATTGGGGTCACTCTGAGTCGGAATTGACTGAATGGTAGTGGGTTTTGGGATGGCTCCTTTGCTCTTCATTGACTCTTTCATTCCCTCAGCAAATACCTGAATATTTCCTCTGTTTCTGGAATTGTCTTAGGACTGGCTACCTTGCCTTCATAATAGTGGTAGAGATAGGCAATAGACAAGTAACTATATAACTAAACATTACCATTTCATTTTACATAGTTATATTTGGTTTATAAAATGAAGCAAAGTAAGGAGATGGAAAAGATGAGAGGTGATATTTTGGATAATGTGACCAGGAAAGCCCTTTATAAAGAAGTTACATCTGTACAGAGAATTACAGCATGTAACAGAACAGCTGGTGCATACTGGATATTGGTAATCAGTTTTTCTTCCCAATCTCTTCTAAATCCTCTGTTATATCACAAAGACTGGAACCCTTCATTTCTCACACTCCCTTGCCAGCTGGGTTTTAGATAGTGTAGGTTCAATCAATGTAATGGACTCACATAAAAATTGGAAAGCGTAAAGGAGGAAAGGAGCTCATGCTTCCAGGACCCACTGGGCTTACTATGCACCCCATTACCCAGAAGAAGCTGATGTCTTAGGATGTAGGAATGGCCTATAGAAAACTCAAGTTCCAGCACCTTGAGTATGCAAAGGAACAGGGGCAAGGGTACAACTACATGGATTGGGTTAGGATCTAGGAATCTTCTACTTACAATGTTTCAATCCATCACAGATTCAGCCATAGCTTTACCTGCCACTTCCTGTAAAATTATAGGACAAAGATTTTTTTGAAGCTGTAACCCTAGCTTTTGTGACCAATGTGCTCCCTACACTGAAAAAAAAAAAAAAAACACTTTTATCAAATCAATTCTGACTCATAGCAACCCTATAGGACAGAGTAGAACTGCCTCCATAGGGTTTCCTATGCTGTAATTTTTGTGGACGCCAACTGCCTCATCTTTCTCCTGCGGAGCAGCTGGTGGATTCAAACAGTTGAGCTTTGCTTCACAACAGAATGCTTTAACCACTGCACCACCAGTGCTCCTTCATGCTCTCAAAGAGTATACAAAATGTTATGCTGCCTTTACTGACAATGTATAAGTCCAGGAGCCAAGAATAGAAGTAGAAGTGGCTTCTTTCATTAACACAACTTATAAACCATTCACAAATGTATGTTCCCTCCCTTAGGTCATTTGGATCTGCTGAATAGACATATTAGTCTGCAAGGGAGAAACAATCTCTCCAAGAGACACAGTGTTCCATTGAAATGGCCACATAGTCATTTTAAGCCTCTTTCATGCTACCAAAACAACCAGCAAATAAGGGGACTACTCTATTACCTGGAATGATTGTTCCTAATTATCAAATGAAATTAGAATTGCTATTTAATATAAAGACAGAAAGATGGATGTCTGCCTGAAACCTGGGGGATTCTGAGGAGCACCTCCTTGTATATTTACGCCCTGTAATAAAAATGAAAAAACAATCAAATATAATTAGGTCCTCTAATAGCTCATGGAGGAGCTCTGGTAGCATAGAGCCTAAGGCATTTGACTGCTATCCAGAATGCTGGCAGTTCAAACCCACCAGCCACTCCTTGGAAGGAAGACTGGGCAATCTACTTCTGTAGTGATATAGCCTCAGAAACCTGAGGAGGAGTCTCTGTGAGTCAGATCCAACTCTACAGCAGTGAGTTTGTTTGGTATTTTTCTTTTTTTTTTTTTTTTTAAGAATAGCTCATGGAGCTCTGGTAGCACAGAGCCTAAGATATCTGACCATTAACCAGAAGGTTGGTAGTCCAAACCCACCAGTCACTTTGTAGAAGCAAAACCTGGCAATCTACTTCCATAAAGATTTACTGCCTCGGAAACCCAATGGGGATCACTATGAGTCAGAATCGACTGAATGGCAGTGGGTTTTGGTTTTTAATAGCTCAGACGCTTCAGAAACCCAATATAATTAAGATTAATGATAATTTAGAACTCTTAGAAAAGACAGTTTGGTCACCTCATTAGCTTTAAAAAGAAAAAAATAAAAATATATATATCCTGACTTGCTGAAATCTTGGCTGAGGTCAAAGATAACAGAATAAGATGGTTATAAATCTCAGCTACAGCCTCATGACCAGCTGGAGAAACAAAGCCTACAGTAACTATGCATATTGCTGTCCATGTTTTAAAGTGTGTATATACAATAACACCTGTGAAAGCTATAACCTGTGTATGGTGGAAACCTATTAGACAAGGAAAACTCAAATATTTTCCATAAAAAGGAACAATAAAAAGAGGTCTCATATTCCCTGACTACAGCCACAGTAGTCAAAACAGCCTGGTATTGTTACAATGACAGACACATAGACCAGTGGAACACAATTAAGAATCTAGAAATAGACCCATCCACCTATGGTCAGCTGATCTTTGACAAAGGGTTAAACCCATTCAATGGGGAAGAGATAGTCTCTTTAACAAATGGTGCTGGCAAAACTGGATATCCATTTGCAGAAAAATGTAAGAGGATCCATACCTCACCCCACACACTAAAACACTCAAGATGGATCAAAGACCTAAATGTAAAACTTCAAACTATAAAGTTCATCGAAGAAAAAAATAGGAGCAAATACAGGGGCCCTAATGTATGGCATCACTAGACTATCAAACATATCCAAAAATGCATAAATAGCAGAAGATAAACTAGATGACTGGGACCTTCTGATAATTAAATTCCTTTTTGTATCAAAAGAATTCTCCGAAAAGGTATACAGAACATACAGATTGGGAAAAAATATTTGGCAATGAAGTATCTAACAAGGGACTTACCTCTAAAATTTATAGAAAATGTCAACACCTCAACATCAAAAAGACAAACAATCCAATTTAAAAAATGAGCAGATATGAACAGACACTGTACCAAAGAAAATATTCAGGTGGTAAACAAACACATAAAAAAATGCTTGCAATCATTAGCCACTACAGAGATGGAAATCAAAACCACAATGAGATATCATCTAACCCCACCAATAGTAGCAAAATTCAACAAGACAGTAAAAACAAATGCTAGTGAAGTGTGGAGAGACAGGAACTCTCACATACTGCTGGTGGGACTGTAAAATTGTACAACCACTGTGGGAAATAGTATGGAGCTTCCTTAAAAAGTTGGAAATAGAAATACCATTTGATCCAGCAAGCCCACTACTTGGTATACATCATAAAGAAGTGAGAGCCAGGACACAAATAAATACATGCACATCCACGTTCATTGCAGCACTATTCACAATAGCAAAGAGATGGAAATAAATTAAGTGCCCAACAGCAGATGAACGGATGACCAATCTATGATAAATACACACAAATGAATACTATGTAACCTTAAAAAACAATGAAAAATTCACAAAAACACTTCATTGTATGAATGAACTTGAAGGACATCATGCTGAGTTAAATAAATCAATCACAGAAAGACAGATATTGTATGAGTCTACTGTTATAAAAAGTCGAGAAAGGTTTACACATGGAAGAAAACTTTCTCTGTTGGTTACTAGGGATGTGAGGGGAGGGAAAGGAAAATTGCTAGCTAGATAAGAGACATGTATTGATTTGAGTGAAAGGAAAGGCAATATACCAAAAGCAGGTGACCAGCACAATAACACTAAGGAAAAGGAAGACATGGAAAGGTGTACAAGAAGTGCAGACAATAAATTCTGCATTATCAATAATGACAAACATTAATACACAACTGAATACATAGAGAGACAGGCAAGATGATGGAGTATGGGTAGGCAAATGAGAATATACCCATGACCGTATATAAGTTTAAGAAGCACTAGTGGTGTAGTGGCTGCTAACCAAAAGGTTGGTGGTTCAAACCCAGCAGCCACTCCATGAAAAAAAGATATTGCATTCTGCTTCTGTAAAGATTTTCAGCCTTGGAAACCCAATAGGGGTCACTATGAGTCAGAATCAATTGGATGGCAGTGAGTTTGGTTTTGGTATACAGAGATTTTGCAGATGATATTTCTATTTATGTAGTTGTATGTGCTACAAAAATGTTCATATATACAGTTTAGCTAACAGGGGATAAAGTTATGATAACTTCTTAGCCTTTAGGGAGTGAGTCACTGAGCTGCTGGTTCAGGATCATGGTCACAGGGGACATCAAACTCAATTGGTACAGGACACTACACAAAACTATTTTTCTACATCCTGTTTTGGTGAGTAGTGACTGGAATCTTAAAAGCTTAAGAGTGGACATCTAAGATGCAACTACTGGTCTCCTCATCTGGAGGAAAGAAGAGTGAAGAAAACCAAAGATACATGACACTAAGACTAGAAGAATTAGATGGTACCTGACTACCACTGCAACTACTGAGAAAGGGATTACAATTGGAGATCCTGGATAGAGTGAGAGAAAAACATGGGACAAAACTTAAAAGCATAAAAAAATAAAATTAAAATACCAAGCTTACTAGACTGATGGAGACTGGTGAAACCCCTATGGAGACTATGGCCTCTACTTACCCTTCAAGCCTGGTATTGAACTCACTCCTGTGGCTTAACTCAGCCAAAAAATAGACAGGCCTACCAGCTGAACAATTACACCAGAAAGATACACTCTTTAGGACAATCAGCCATGGGAAATCAGAAGGCAGTATTTGTGCAGGAGAAAGTGAGGGATGCAGTAATGCATAGGAAAGAAAAACACAGGGAAAAGGTAACCACAGGGAGGAAGTGAGAAGAGAGATGTTACACTGTGGGGACTGTGATCAATGTGACAAAACAAAAGCTGTATGAAGTGAATGGAAAAGAAATTTGCTCTGTAAACTTTCAGGCATATCACAATAAAATATTGAAAAAAAAAAATCAGGAAAGTTAAAAACAAAAATTAAAAAAAAAATAGGACCAATAGAAAAGTGGTAAGACTGCATCCTGTCAAAGGCAGAAAACTTGTGAGACCTAAAAAGTAAGGCAGTCCTGTTGAGTCCCAGTTATCACAAGCTAAACTGAATTGTGTATCTTGATCAATTTATCCTTCCCCTTTTCCTAGTATTTTCTGTAATTTATTTTTAGATTACATTTGTCTCATTTCTTTTATTATGAAAGGAGTTCCTTAGTCAAAAGTAATTTAGATGGAATATAGTGAATGTGAAAAAGGTCATTCTGATATGCAGAAATGAGAGAGGAAGAAAGAAAGTTAATAAAGAAGACTGAGAGGGGAAGCCAGAGAAGTAGAAGAAAAACAGGAGTGTACTACCGTGGAGACCAAGAGAAAGGAAAATGTAAGAAGAGAGGGATCCCCTCTATACAATGCTGCTGAGGGGTACATGTGAAATGAGAGAATTAATGATGAAATTTAACAAGTTATTGATCATTATTGGCCTACTAAAAGTGGTTCTGTGGAGGAAGAAGTGCTTTAAATAGTTTATAGGAAAAATGGGAGATAAGACAGTAGACAGAGAGTATAGCTACTTCTTTCAAGAATGTTTGTTGTAAAGAAAGCAGCTCGTGGGAATGTTTTTCTGGTATAGAAAGTAAATAAAAAGGGGATGTGGTATTAAGGGAGGAATTTTCAAGAGTGAGAATATTGCTACAGTTTAGTAGACTTCTGAAAATGATCTGTAAATAAGGAAATATGATGTGATGATGCGAGAGTGAAGGAGGAAAGATGCAGGGGACGTCCTGGAGCAGCTAAAAGCAGATGGGGTCCAGTGAGTAAACAGAGATCTTCACCTCAGTTAAGAATACAGCAATTAAGCTACTGTAAACAAGCAGTAAGTAAGGAATATGGGTATAGAGGCCGGTAGATAAGTAGATAGGGCTTTCACAATGGATTATTAGCTATGGCACATACACACACAAAAAAAAATAATCAATAAAAGTAAAAAAAAAAAAAAAAGATAAATTGAATTTCATCAAAATTAAAAACTTTTGCAACAGGGGGAGTTCTGATAAGATGGCAGAATAGGCAGAAAGACTCCACAGAATCTCTTCAACAAAGAAAATGGGAACCAATTAACACAGATACAGAAGATAATCCTGGAGCCCTGAGCTTTGAAGGGAAGGATATAGAAACGGACTAAACTCCAATGAATAGAAGAATTTGCATGAAAGCACCAAAAAAGGAGACATACAAAGCTACAGGTCTGGCAGCGATCCTGACAACACAGACAGCTTGGATATTGCCAAGTGGTGTTAGGACCTAAGAATTAACCTAAAAATTAGGTCTGCACAGAGGACTGCACTGGTGGCTGGTGAATAAAAGGGGAAGCAGCAAAAAGGAAGGAGGGCTGAACTGTGGACTTTTGCCTGTTGGAGGATGCAGTCATTTTGAATGTTTACAAGCGGTTCAACCATTTTGGATATTTAAAGCAACAGCATTCTCCAAGATTCCAGGGACTTAAGAGTAATCTCCATTTGCCAGGAACAAGAAGGACATTCCGGAACCGCAAGGACATTCTGGATGCCAATGCCTGGAAAGGTGTGATATTCCCCTTGTTCTCTTATACCCAACATCCTCTTGATGAATGGAGGTGAAGCCATCCCTCACTCCCACCCACCTTCTGGGCCAGCAGGAATTCCATCCCTGTTTGTGTGCTCAGAGGTAGCCTGGGTGCCCTGACCCATCCTGCCCAGATTTTTTCTTTTTTCCTTTTTTTTTTAGTTTGTTTGTTTTTGTCTCTTTTAAAATTATTATTATTGTCCTTTTTATTATAATTTTTTATTCCTCCTTTCCCAAGTTCTGGTTTTCAGCTTTTCCTCTCTTCCCTCTTCCTGGTCCTAATTTTTTCTTTCTCATGGTAAACCCCATTCCTTGTTTTTCATTTTGCAGTTTTCCTTTTTTTTTCTTCATTATTCTCCTACTCTACCTTTTTTTCTCTTATCCTCTCCCCAGATATTGTGGGTTTTATTTTATTTTACTTTTTTGGTGATTGTTCTTATGTGTTTATGTGGTGTTTTTTTGTCTGCTTGTCTTTATTTTTTGATGGTTTCTCGATTGTTGTTTTTGTCTAATTGAGTGAGAAACAGCAACCTTGCACCCACACTTCCTGCAGCTCCACTTAGTGAGTGACAGTCACCACTTCCTTCCCAACCAACTGGCCAAAAATAAATAACCACCAAGAAGAGTCTGACTCACCCTTACTGCTTTTCATGAACAGTTAACAGAGATCAAATTACAACAATGTTACAATGTGTCGGAGACAAAAGATCATCAGAGTCCACACAAACAAGCAAGATAAAGTGGTAGAAACAAGAGAGTAGGATACAGACCCAGAAAACATCCCTGAGAAAGAAGCAGCATTAAAACTCCCTGATAAGGAATTCAAAAGAATTATATTTAGATATCTTCAAACAATTGAGAGACAGATCAAGGAAAACACTGATAAAACTAAGGAAAACACAGAAAACCCTATAATTATTTCAGAAGAAAATACAAGGACAAAATGACAAAATAAATGAAAAAATTAGAAATGATTAAAAATCTACAGATAGAAATACAGCAGATTAATTCTAAATTTTCAGAAATAGATAACACATTGAAAGGGCAAAGGAGTAGACTAGAATCAATGGAAGACAGAATTAATGAGATTGAAGACAAATACCTGAATAATTCTTCGGAAAGGGATCAATCAGAAAAAAGATCAAAACAAAATAAAGCAAGCTAAAGGTTCACGTGGGATATCATCAAAAGGAATAATGTACGTGTAAATGGAATTTCAGAACAGGAGGAGAAAAAATAAAACCACTAAGAAAATTGTCCAAGATTTGTTAGAAGAGAACTTCCATGATGAAAGACGGGACTACATCCATTCAGGAAGTCCAACAACCCCCAAATAGAATAGACCCCAAAAGAAAATCACCAAGACATATCATCATCAAATTCATCAAAACCAAAGACAAAGAAAGAATCCTGAAAGCAGCAAAGGAAAAACAAAAAAATTACTTACAAAGGACAACCAGTAAGAATAACCTCTGATTTCTCACTAAAAACCATGCAAGCAAGAAGGCAATAGGATGGTATATATAAAACCCTGAAAGAGAAAAATTTCCAACCAAGAATTATATACCTGACAAAATTGTCCCTCAAATATGATAGTGATACTAGGAGATTTACAGATAAGCAAAAATTAAGGGAATTTGTTAAAACCAGACTAAGCTTACAAGAGATATTAAGGGAGTCCTTTGAACAGAGAACCAAAAACAAAAACAAGAACTGACATTAATACACAAGATGACATAACCCAGAAACCAACACAGCTATGGACGTATCCAAAGTAAAATAAGCTTGCAAGATTGTAAACAGGGAACTGGAAACATCAATTGGCAAATGAGGACAACTAAAAACCAAACAGAGGTAAAAAAAACTATGTAGTTACAGAACTTTTAAATGGTGAGGAAGTCAAGAGAGTTACAAGATAGAATGGACTGTTCTAAACTCAGAGAGAAAATTATAAATCACAGGGTAACCTCAAAGAAAAATGATAAACTTTCACATCACAACAAAAAACAGGACAAGCACAAATATTTAGCAAACACTAAAACAACAGCAACAAAGGAAGTGATAACATGATTCATAAACATAACGAACTCAGCACAGAAAATTATATGGAACAAAGAAACTAGACCACCATGAAAAAAACACATAACAAAATGACAGCAACTAATCCATACTTGTCAATAATTACACTAAATGTTAATGGATTAAATACACCACTCAAGAGATGGAGAGTTGTAAACTGGATAGGAACACATAACCCATCAATACGCTGTCTACAAGAGACACACCTTAGAGACAAAGACAAAAAAGCAAAAGCAGTGATCAGAGACTGATTTATAGCAATAAATGCACACATCAAAAAAAGAAAGAGTCAATATCAACATTTTAAACCAATATCTCCAACAATTAGAAAAACAGCAGTAAAAAAAGCCTACAGTCACCAGTAGAAAGGAAATAATAAAGATTTGAGCATAAATAAATGAAAAAGAAAATCGAAAGGTAATAGAAAAAAAATCAACAAGACTAGAAGATGGTTTTTTGAAAAGATTAATAAAATTGACAAATCACTGGCAAATTCAACAAAGGAAAAGAGGGAGAGAATACAAATAACATGAATAACAAATTAAATGGTTGACATCACAACAGAACCAACTGAAATAAAAAGGATAATATCAGGATGCTATGAAGAACTGCACTCCAACAAATTTGAAAATCTGGAAGAAATGGACAGCTTTCAAACAAACACACCACTCACGTAAACAGACACAGACTGATGTGGAAAAGTTGAACAGAGCCATACAAAAGAAGAAATTGAACAGGTCATTAAAAAAAAAAATGACGAAGAAAAAAAGTGCTGGCCCAGACAAGTTCTATGAAGAATTCTACCAAATATTTGGGGAAGTATTGACACCAATCCTACTCAAATATTCCAAAACATAGAATAGGATGGGATCCTCCATAATTCCTTTATGAAGCAAGCATAATCTTGATACCAAAACCAGACAAAGACATCACTCAAAAGGAAAACTATAGACCATTATTCCTCATGAATATAGATGTGAAAATCTTCAATGAAATCCTAGCCAACAGACTCCAACAACATATCAAGAAAAACATTCATTATGACCAAGTGGGGTTCATATCAGATACGAAAAGAAGGTTCAACATTAAAAAAAAACAATCAACATCATCAACCACATAAATAAAACAAAGAAAAACAACCACATGATCATATCAATTGATGCAGAAAAGGCATTTGATAAAATCCAACACCCATTCCTGATCAAAACTCTCAGCAAAATAGGAATAGAAGGGACATTCCTCAACATAATAAAGGGCATTTATGCAAAACCAACAGCCAACATTATTCTCAATGGAGAGAGACTGAAACCATTTCCCTTGTGAACAGGAACCAGATAAGGATGCCCACTATCACCACTTCTATTCAACACTGTACTGGAAGTCCTAGCCAGATCAATAAGACAAGAAAGGCAAATCAAAGGCATTCAATTTGGTAAGGAAGAAGTCAAACTATCCTTGTTTGGTGATGATATGATCCTATACCTAGAAACCCCAAAAGACTCAGTCAAAAATCTACTGGAACTAATTGAGAGATTTAGCATCATGGCAGGATACAAGATTAATATCCAAAAATCAGTTGGATTCCTCTACACCAACAAAGAGATTGCCAAAAAAGATCATTTACAATAGTTACCAAAAAAAAACTTGAGAATAAATCTTATCAGAGATGCAAAAGACCTATACAAAGAAAACTATAAAAGACTGCTTCAAGAAACCATAAGAGATCTATATAAATGGAAGAATATACCTTCCTCTTGGATAGGAAGATTGAACATTATGAAAATGTAAGTACTACCCAAAGCAATCTGTGCATTCAATACAATCCCAATCCAGACCCCATCAACATTCTTTAAGGATATGGACAAACCAATCACCAATTTTATATGGAAAGGAAAAAGACCTCGGATAAGCAAAGCACTATTGAAGAACAACAAAGTAAGAGGTTTCACACTGACGGATTTCAAAACCCACCATACAGCCACAGAAGTCAAAACTGCCTGATATTTGTATAATGACATAGACCAATGGAATAGAATTGAGAACCCAAACCTATGGTCAGCTTATCTTTGACAAAAGGCTGATATCAATTAAATGGGGAAGAGAGTGTTTGTTTAACAAATGGTGCTGACAAAACTGGATATCCATTTGCAGAAAAATTAAACAAGATCTGTACCTCACATCATACACAAAAACAAACTCCAGATAGATCAAAGACTTAAATATGAAACCTAAAACTATAAGTTCCTCAAGGAAAAAGTAGGGATAAATTTAGGGGCTCCAATATATGGCATAAATAGACTATCAAGCATAATCCAAAATGTACAAACAGCAGAAGAGAAACTAGATAAATGGCCCCTTCTAAAAATTAAACTTTCATGTTCTTCCAAAGACTTCTCTGAAAGAGTCAAAAGAGAGCCTACAGATGGGAAAAAATATTCAGCAATGACATATCTGATAAGGGACTCATCTCTAGAATTTATAAAAAAACTCCAATACCTCAACAACAAAAAGACAAATAATCCAATTTAAAAATTGGCAGAAGACATGAATAGACACTTCACCAAAGAGGATATTCCAGCAGCCAACAAACCTATGAAGAAATGTTCATGATCATTAGCCATTAACTCACTACCGTCAGGTCGGATCCAACACATAGAAACTCCTTCTTGGGTTTCCAGGCTGTATCACTATGGAAGTAGATTGCCCAACCTTCTTTCCAAGCAGTGGCTGGTGGGTTTGAACTGCCAGGCTTCTCGTTACCAGTCAAATGCCTTAGGCACTATGCCATCAGAGCTCCTTGTCGTTGTTGTTATGTGCCGTCAAGTCGGACCCGACTCATAGTAACCCCTCCTTGGGTTTCCGAGGCAGTATCACTATGGAAGTAGATTGCCCCATCTTCCTTCTGAGGAGTTGCTGGTGGATTTGAACTGCCAGCCCTCTGGTTAGCAGTCCAGTGCCTTAAACACTATGCTACCAGAGCTCCCCCAGAGCTCCTTAGAGAGACGCAAATCAAAACAACCATGAGATACCATCTTGTCCCAGCACTAGTAGCAAAGTTCAACAAGACAGAAAAAACAAATGCTGGTGAGGATGCGGAGAGATTGGAACTCTTATATACTGCTGGTAGGACTGTAAAATGGTACAACCACTGTGGAAAGCAGTATGGTGATTCCTTAAAAAGTTGGAATTAGAAATACCATTTGACCCAGCCATTCCATTATTAGGTATATATCCTAAAGAAGCGAGAGCCAGGACAAGAACAGACATATGCACACTCATGTTCATCACAGGACTTTTTACAGCAGCCAAAAGATGGAAACAATCTAGGTGTCCATCAACTGAAGAATGGATAACCAAACTATGGCACATACACACAATGGAATATTATGCACCCCTAAAGAATAACATAGAATTGGCAAAACTTCACATAACGTGGATATACTTGGAGGATGTTATGCTGAGTGAAATAAGTCAATCATAGAAGGACAAATATTGCATTAGTCTATTATTGTAAAAAGTCCAAGAAAAGTTTATATACGGAAGGAAATATTCTTTGTTGGTTACCAGGGGTGGGAAAGGAGGGGAGGGAACACTGTTAGATAGGTAGAGACAAGTATTGATTTGCATGAAGGGAAGGGCAATATACCAAATGTGAGTTTACAACACGGTGGCACTGAGGAAGAGGAAGACATAGAGAGGTACATGGGAGGTACAGAGAACAAAGATGAACTCTTTTGCACATACAGTACAGCGTTGTAAGTGATGGCAAACATGGATAAATGGGTGGATAGATGGGTGAACAGGCTGAACATAGACATATAAGGTATGTCTATGCAGAGGGGAGTGTGCACAGGACCATATATAGGGTTGGCAGACAGTGATTCTACAAATGTATTGCTATGTTCTGTAAGAATTCCCAGGTGTATAGTAGAGCTGGCAAGGGAGAAGGTTGTAGTCACTTCTTGGGCACAGGGAACAAGTAGTTGGACCTGTGGGCTTGGGATCATAGTCGCAGAGAACATCAAGCTCAACTGGCATAACATACTACACAAAACATTTTTTCACCTCCTACTTTGCTGAGTAGCAACTGGGATCTTAAAGCTTGCAAGCAACCATCTAGATGCAATGATGGGTCTCTTCTCGTCCTCGTCCAGAACAAAGAAGAATAAAGAAAACAAGATTCATGGAAACAATTAGTCCAAGTGACTGGTACGCCATGCTATCCTCAGCCTATATGACTATAAGACCAGAAGAATTAAATGGTGCCTGGCTACCACAGTCAACCACTCAGCAGGGGGGATCTATATAGGAGATCCTGGATAGAGTGAAAGAACAATGTGGAACAAAACTCAAAATCATTTGAAAAAAAACCAAAGTGACCAGGTTTGCTGGTCTGATGGAGCCTGGTGGAACCACTGAGCCTATGGACCATAGCTGCCCTTCAGGTTTGGCATTAAACCCACTCTTGTGACTTCTAGCCAAACAAAAGACAGGTTTATGAGTTGAACATTTACACTATGTAATCCACTCCTTGGAGAAAACAATCATAGGAGAACAGAAGGGCTGCTTATGCACAGGGAGACAGCTCAGGAGGCAGGAGTGCATGGAGGGATGGACACAGGGAAGAGGTAACTATGGGGAGAAAGTGAGAGGGGAATTATTGCATTATGGTAAATTGTAGTCAATGTCATGAGATAAAGTGTATGTGAATTGTTGTATGGAAAGTGAATTTGTTCTGTAACTTTCACCCAAATCACAATTAAAAAAAAAAAAAAACTTGTGCAACAAAGAATCTACTAAGAAAGTGAAAGGGCAACCTATAGAATGAGAGAAAATATTTGCAAATCGTATGTCTGATATATGATAGGAGTCCAGTATATATAAACACCTCTAACTCAACAACAAAAAGCCAAACTGCCTAATAAAAATAGGTAAAGGACTTGAATAGAAATTTATCTGAAGAAGATACACAAATGTCTAATAAGCACATGATGACCCCATTGCTGTTGGGTTGATTCCAACTCACAATAGCCCTATAGAAATTAATAGAACCATCCCATTGGGTTTCTAAGGCTGAAATCTTTACAGAATTAGTCATATCTTTCTCCCATGGACTGGTGGGTTTGAACCACCAATCTTTTGGTTACCAGTTGAGAACTTAACTGCTGCACCAGCAGGACTCCACAACATCATCGTTGTTGTTGTTATGTACCTCGAGTCAGACCTGACTCATAGCGACCCCTCCTTGGGTTTCCAAGGCAGTATCACAACATCATTAGTCATTAGGAAAATTCAAATCAAAACCACCGTGAGATATAATTTCACACTCACCAGGATGTCTATTATTTAAAAAAAAAAAAAAAAAAAAGGCAAAATAACAAGTGATGAAGAGGATGTGGAGATATTGAAACATTTGTATATTGCAGGAGGGAAGAGATGGAGCCCTGGTGGTGCAGTTGTTAAAGCATTCAGCTTTGAACCAAAAGGTTAGCAATTTGAACCCACCAGCTGCTCTGTAGGAAAAAGATGAGTCAGTCTGCTTCCATAAAGACTTAGAGTCTATGAAAACCTATGGGACAGTTCTACTGTGTCCTATAGGGTCGCTATGAGTTGGAATCAATGGCAGTGGGTTTAAGTTTTCTGGTTTCTTTGATAGGAAGATAAAATACTTAAGTTCCTATGGAAAACAGTTGGGCAGTTCCTCAAAATGTTAAATGTAGAATTACCATAAGACCCAATAATTCCACTCTTAAGTATATGATCAAAAGAATTAAAAGCAGGAATTCAAATATTTGTACACAAATGTTTATAGCAACATCATTTACAGTAGCCAAAAGGTAAAAACAAACCCAAATGTCCATCAATGGATAAAATGTCCATTGATGAACAAAAGTTCCGATACATCCTACAACATGGATGAGTCTCAAAAACAATATGCTAAGTGAAAGAAGGTAAGTACGAAGTGTCACATAGTGTATTATTCTATTCATATAAAATATCTATCCAGAAAAGATAAATCCATAGAGAAAGAAGGTAGATCAGTGGTTTCCAGGGTCTGGTGGGGAGGCAGAGTGGGGAGTAACTGCTTGATGGGTGTTGCTATTGGGTGCTATCAAGCCAATTATGAATCACGGTGACCCAAGTAGAACTGCTCATAGGCTATAATTTTTATGGGAGGAGATCACCAGGTCTTTTTTCCCATGAACCCACTGGTGAGTTCAAACTGCTGATCTTTTGGTTTGCAGCCCAACACTTAACCATTGTAGTACCAGGGCTTCTTGCTTAAGGGTATAATGTTTAATTTTGAGGTCATGAAGATATTTTTAAACTAGATAGAGAGAGAGAGTGGGTAATTGTGCAACATTGTGAATTATGAACTTCACCTCAATTAAAAATAAAATATTGCCTTAAATCAAGGCCAGACACTGCCAGGTGATTGAGATTTTTGTGGTATCAATTTCTCAACTGACTTAAAAGAGCATCAGCAAGACTACAAATAGCTCATTTTCACCAGCATGTCCCATATTGTTAGTTTGGAGAATGTATATTTACAATGGATACTTGGACTATCCTTTTTTGTAATGAATCTCTAACAGATAGGAAGGCAAAACCTTGCCAGAGCATACAGCCATAGTCTCACAGCCATCCTTCAATAGTGGACTGCAGCAAGGTTCTCCGATCATGATGAGACTCCTTTTAAAAGTCTATACAATGACTTAATTCCCCACCTTTAAATCACCTCTTCATTTCAAGAAGCATCTTTGAAACCTATCAAATATTTTAATTTGAACTAAAAATAAGGATTCATGTCAGTTTACTTGCATTTTTATATATACCATCTTATTTGAACTAAGAAATTTTATTACTTTATTATTGTTGTCTTGCCATTAGACTTTCCCTGTCTTCCCACTCAGCACTGAGAATACTATGGCACATTCTGCATGTCAAAAATAAGTAAGCAGCAATGAGGAAATACAGACCCTGTGCTCAGTGTATAGAATTACAAGAGAAACTGGTTTCAGAAAGATTTATTTTTGAAGAAAATGAGAATCTTGCTCAAATTCTTTTTTTATAACTGAACTGAAGACCAGGGAATATACAGAACATAATTTATCTCCATAACTCTCTTATTACCTTTCCCTATACACACACGATGACCACCACACGGCACACAGTGTACTCTGGATTCTTCATAGAGAACTAGGTTCTAGGGACTATAATATAGTTGTCATGGCAACACAGTTAACTCCAAGCAGCTAACTCCAATTTACTTTCAGGCTGAACAACAACAACAACAAAGCATCAATCATTACACACAGAGCTGAAGGGATCTTTCATGTAAGATTACAGTTCACTTAAAACAGGCACAATATATCTCCTTTATGGGTCACTTATAACAGGCACAATAGTCTTGTAGGATTAAAGATTTAGAAGCAGCTCCAAAAGTCCATTTTAGCCATAAATACATCTGTATTGCAGAGTAGGACCAACTCAGTCCCAAACCACTGATTGCAAACACTAAACTAGACCCATATATCTAACTCCTTGGTTGCTTATCTATCTCACTTGGTATCCAAGAAGAACATTACAGGGGCATTTGATCCTTGAAAGGTTTGAATAGAATAGACTTTCCTTTTCCATGTCCTACAACCCACCTTCTCCAGCCAGACACGTAGACTCCTACTCTCTTTCACAGACACACACACACTACATCACCAAAAACAAATGTACCTTGTCTTCAACAAGGTGCTGAAGTCCAGTTAGGATATTTAGGGGCTGGACCATAACCAGATTTTGAAATATTCCATCCCCTACCGTGATGCTTGTGCACACGGAAAAGAATTTCTCAGCAAACTGTGGTCCAACTTCCTTGTGGATCTTCACAGTCCTAAGTTGGACCACAGAGAGGTTTCTATTAAATGTTTTGGGTGACATAGCCAAATGGACACAATCAAGAAGTTATAGACTAAGTATCAGTTATAGATTAAGTATCAGTCAGAGCAAGTTGTCATATGAAGGCCAAGCCCTTTCAGGATTTCAACCATATCTCTCCTCCTGAAACTCACATTTCCAGAGACAGACTATAAATACATCCATGGTATAAACCATTTCCTCTGCCAGGCCTCACAGTGTATGAAACAGAGTGACCATAGAAACACTTGTTGAAGAGTCGGCTGGGTGACTGCTTATCATACTCCTAAAACGCAGGGACTTAGATCCATCAGGGAGTCCCTGGCAGTGCACACTGTTAGTGCCCTTGGCTATTAACATAAAGGTTAGAGGTTTAAGTCCACTCAGAGGTGCCTCAGAAGAAAGGCCTGGTAATCTACTTCTGAAAAATCAACCATTGAAAACCCTGTGGAGCAAAGTTCTACTCTGATACACATGGGGTCACTAGCATCACAGTCAACCTGATGGCAATTGGTGGTGGTGGTGATGGGTATCCAACAAAGAATTTGGATCTCTGTTTATACTCCAAGGATAGATTCAACATAGTACATTCTTGCACAGTTCAGACCATTACAACTTTGAACATGAAAGTTGTAGAGCATATACTCAGAGTGAAAGGAAATACCTGGGGACCATTTGTACTTGAGTTGGTCTCACAGTTATTGTTCTTCCTAAATTTCTTGGTAGTAAAGTTCCTTTGTAAAATATACTGCATTCTTTCACCATTATCCTATGGGTCTTCCCTTGGGAAAACTTACACTGAGGGAACTGCCACCATAAGTTGGAATCTTACACTGGACTTCATTACTTGGAAGTGAGAAGTGGTGCTTAGGAAATTCTCAGAGGATAGAAGAGTGGAGAGTAGAGAAGGAGAAAACAACTATGTATAAGCTTTATGTTACTCAAGTTTTGGTTTTGTTTTCCCTCAAAAATATATCTGCATTTCTCAAATGCCTTGAGTAGCTCCATTACCTAGTTGGGACTTCACCTTTTCCAGAAATTGCTCATCTTTGTGTGTGGCTGACTTGGAGGTGGAAGCAGCTATGTAGGGTGTACTCACTGCAGCCAACCCAAGGGAAAGGTATTAAGACTGGAAGACTCCTGCTAGTTTGCTTCTCACAAAAGGCTCAACAAACACACACAGCAAAGAGAAATGAAAGGCACACCAGCATCCCAGAGTCTGTCTCTTGACACCCACTCAGCTTTCCTCTTTCAGAGATCTGGCTAGTGGATGGCCAGATGCCCCAGGATTACAGCATCCCCTGTTTCTTTCTTCTCTAGCCTCTGCTTCCGTTCAACATTTGTCTGGTTCAAACTAATTCAGTTAAACAGGAGTTTCCAATAGAATCTGTTAAGTTAAAGTTCCATTAGGCCTTGTATGCAGAACCTTATAAACTTACTGAGCCTCCCAAAGCCAACCCATTGAATATTATATTGAAAATGGACAAGTTGAAAAGACTATGATATCATGCGTAAAGAAAACATCTGGAAAATATAAGGATTTCTAAACTCACCCCATGGTTCAACATTCATCCAAAAATAGGCAGGTCACTAAGGTGAACAATAACACCAGGGAAGTACATGCTCCCTAGAACAACCATAAGAAATCAAGAGGGCAGCACTTGGCCAGGAATAAAACTGAGAAGACAGGAAGGGCAGGAAAGAAGGAAGTAAGGGAACAGTAAGCACAAAAAGAACTGCCAAGAGGTTTTTGTACCTGTCAGTCGCTTGTTTACTCCTGAAATTGTTACTTTCTCTCCTGTGGTAGACAGACTAATGGTCCCTCAAAGATGGCCACATTCTATTTCCTAGAACCTGTGAATATGTTATCTTAAATCTCAAAAGGGATTTAGTGGATATGATTAAATTCAGAATTTTGAGGTGGGGAGATTATTCTGAGTGGTCCAAGTGTGCCCAGTATAATCACAAGAATCCTTCCAAGAGGAGGTAAGAGGGTCAAATCCAGTACTTTTTGCAAGGTAGCAGAGGTTGCAGTGTAGCATTTTGAAGATGGATAAAGGGACTACAAGGAAAATAATTCAAGTAGCCTCTAGAAGATAGAGAAGGCAAAAGAACAGATTGTACTCCAAAGCCTCTGGAACGAATGCAGCACTTGCAATACCTTGATTTTAGGCTACTGGGCTCCAAAACTATAAGGGAATAAATTTCTATTCTCTCAAGCCCCTAAGTTTTACAGTCCATTGCTACCACAGCAATAGGAATTCACTAATTCGCCTCTTCTTACTCAGTTATTCAAGAGAATGACCCCAGCAAAATGTCTCTCAGTCTTCTTTATTACTAGTTTCTACCTCAGTTCTGCAAGAGGAGGCACTGAGAAGACATTGGGGTTATGGGGAAGGGAGAAGTCAGGGCATTCCTTCCCCCTCTCCCTGCTCTGAACAACATCTCCAACATCTCCAGCACTTTCTGTATCGCCTCCACAGTCTCAGTTCTGTCCCGTGATCTGATTCCCAGTGTCTGGAAATACCACCACCTACTGTGTCCCACCAGCCAAAGTGGTTATAATTGCTTGTCTCTGAGTGGCCTTGTCTTCCTCTCTTTGTGGGTTTACCTCTTCTAAAACCTTTATAGTCAATTTATCATATTTTGAATTCTCTCTATTAAAACACCTGAAAACAGTTTGGTCTTGGCTACTAACCAAAAGATTGGTGGTTTGAATCTACCCAGTGGTATACCACAGAAGAAAGACCTGGTGATCTACTGCCAATCACCTTCCTTAAGATTATAGGCAGTCCCCAGGGTGTGAATGAGTTCTGTTCCTAACTGTGTCTTTAAGAATTTACAGGTGCATATGTTTCTTATTAATTCTTACTTTAGCACAAGAAAGAAAGTCTCAAAGACTTTTTATTGATTTAAAAGCTGCACATGACCATGTTGTTGTTGTTGTTGTTGTTAGGTGCTGTTGAGACATTTCCAACTTACAGTGACCCTATGTACAATAGAACAAAACGCTGCCTGGTCCTGTGGCACCATCACAATCATCTTTATGCTTGAGTCTATTTTGCAGTCCCTGTGCCAATCCTTCTAGTTGAAGGTCTTCCTCTTTTTTCTGACCATCTCCTTACCAAGCATGATATCCTTTTCCCAGGGCTGACCATGAGACCAGAAAATTAGATGGTCCTCAACTACCACTG
This sequence comes from Orycteropus afer afer, assembly GCF_000298275.1. Taxonomy (NCBI): domain Eukaryota; kingdom Metazoa; phylum Chordata; class Mammalia; order Tubulidentata; family Orycteropodidae; genus Orycteropus; species Orycteropus afer. Next base: position 4,214,427 of record NW_006921709.1, read on the forward strand.
CTGACTGTTTTGAAAAGGATCATAATAGAAAGTCTTGGATAGAGTGGAAGAAAAACATGGAAATAAACTAATAATAATAATAATAATAAAGACCAAGCTTATTGGTCTAATAGAGATTGGTGGAACTCTCGAGACTATGAGACTTAGACATGCTTTCAGCCTGGAACTGAACTCACACCAGTGCCTCAACTTTCAGCCTAACAATAAGCAGGTGTATCAGGTGAACAATGATATCAAGGAGGGATGCATTCCTTAGAACAATAAATATATGAGATCAAAAGGGTAGCCTTTGTGCAAGAATAAAGCTCAGAAGGCAGAAAAGGATAGAAAAGAAGGAGGAAAAGAAACAGTAAACACAGGAAGGAAGTGGGAAGAGTGATGCTGACTGTGGGGACTACATCACCATCACAAAACAATTTGTATGAATGGTTGAATGTAAAACCAATTTGCTATGTAAATCTCCCCAAAATTACAATAAAATGGCATATATATGTTGTTGTTGTTATGTGCCATCAAATCAGACCCAACTCTTAGCAACCCCTCCTTGGGTTTCCGAGGCAGTATCAGTATGGAAGTAGACTGCCCCATCTTCCTTCTGAGGAGTGGCTGGCGGGTTTAACCACCAGGCTTCTGGTTAGCAGTCAAGTGCCCTAGACACCATGCTACCAGAGCTCCCGGTATATGTATGTATGTATGTATGTATATATATATATATATATATATACACACACATATATATAAAGAAACAAATATACAAAATACTACTTCAAATGAACTATAATAAATCTACAAAAATGGAAAAACGTAACTTGCTCATGGATAAGAAGACTGAACACTGTGAAAATGTCAATACTACCCAATGCAATTTATAGATTCAATGTAATCCTGCCCAATCCAGATTCCATCAACATTCTTTAAGGACACAGAAAAAACAATCACTAATTTTATATAGAAAGGAAAGAGCCCTCAGGTAAACAAAGCACTACTAAAGAAGAAGAACAAAATAGGAGATCTCACACTCCCAGATCTCAAAACCTACCATACAGCCACAGTAGTCAAAAGAGACTGGTTTTGAAACAGCGACACACACATAATCCAGTTGACTAGAGTTGAGAACCCAGAAATAGATCCATCCACTTATGGTCAGCTGATATTTGACAAAAAGTTGAAATCCATTAAATGGGGATGAGATAATCTCTTTAACAAATGGTGCTAGCAAAACTGGGTATCCATTTGCAGAAAAGTGAAACAAGATCCATACCTCACACCATACACAAAAACTAACTCCAGATGGATCAAACACTTAAATGAAAACCTAGGAAACTCTTATGGGGCAGTTCTATCTTGTTATATAGGGTAGCTATGTGCCAGTATGGACTCAACTGGACAAAACACAAGAGACATTAAACTATATCCATTTCTCACAATTACAAACAATGTTGCAATAAACATCCCTGTACATAAAAAATAAATAAATAAAACCACTACAAACTAGAAAATGTTTAAAAAAAACGGAGGACAACACAACGAAAAGAAAAGAATAAAATAAAAGCTGCACATGCAGAAAGTGTAGATGATTTGATGAAGAATGTGTTACAAATAAATAGGGGTTGAATCAATCCTCACTAAGTGAGGGCAAATATACATAACATTAAAGGGAAAGTCTGATATTCCTAAACTTGTGACTGCCTGTATGGACACTGAAAACTCTACACAGCACATTTCTACTCTGAAATACATGGGATCACCATGAGTTGGCATCAACTTGATGGCAACAAGTTTTGTTTTTATTAAAGTACTTGACTTAAGTTATGTTTTCCTGATTGGAGTCTTTCAAGACAGCCATATTTTTCATGTTGTGTTTTATTTCCCTTATTAGTGTTGCTTCTTCACCGGTGTTTTAGATGTGTTCTATACACGTAAAATCTCCTCCCACATTTTTATCAAACAATATCATTAATATCACACACAAGCAAAATTTTGCTGAAGATAATTCAACAACAGTTGCAGCAATATATTGACAGGAATTCAATCCAGAAATTCAAGCTGGATTCAGAAGAGGATGTGGAACAAGGGATATCATTGCTGTTGTTAGATGGATCTTGGCTGAAAACAAAGAATATCAGAAAGATGTTTATCTATGTTTTATTGAATATGCAAAGGCATTTGAGTCTGTGGATCATAACAAATTATGGGTAATAAAGATATGGGAATTCCAGAACACTTAATTTGGCTTATGAGGAACTTGTACATAGAAAAAGAGGCTGTCATTTGAACAGAACAAAGGAATACTGCATGGTTTAAAATGAGGAAAGGAGTGCATCAGAGTTATATCCTTTCACCATACTTATTCAATTTGTATGCTGAAAATATAATCTGAGAAACTGGACTATATGAAGAAGAACACAGCATATCAGGATTGGAGGAAGACTTACTAACAACCTATGATATGCAGATGATACAACCTTGCTTGCTGAAAGTGATGAAGACTTGAAGTACTTACTGATGGAGATCAAAGGCAACAATCTTTAGTATGGATTACACTTTAACATTAAAAAAAAAAAAAAGACCAGACTCACTGCCATCGAGTCAATTCAACTCACAGCAACCCCTTGCCTTGGGTTTCTGAGGTGGTATATCTATAGAAGTAGATCACCCAATCTTCCTTCCAAGGAGTGGCTGGTGGGTTGGAACAGCCAGCCTTCTGATGAGCAGTCTAATGCCTTAGGTACTACACCACCAGAGCTCTGAAAATCCTCACAATTGGACCAATAAGCAACATCACAATATATGGGCAAAAGATTGAAGTTGTCAGGGATTTCATTTTACATGAATCCACAGTCTACACCTATGGAAGCAACAGTCAAGAAATCAGACATCGTATTGCACAGGGCAAATCTGCTGCAAAAGACCTCTTTAAAGTGTTAAGATGTCATTTTGAAGGCTAAGATGCGCCTAATCCAAGTCACAGTATTTTCAATCACCTCATATGCAGGTGAGAGATGGATAATAAATAAGAAAGACCAAAGATGAGTTGACAACTTTGAATTGTGGTGTAGAGGAAGAATACTGGAAATATCATGGACACCCAGAAGAATGAACAAATCTGTTCTGGAAGAAGTGCAGCTGAAAAGCTCCTTAGAAATGAGAATGGCCAGACTTTGTCTCACCTACTTTGATCATGTTGTCAGACAGAACCATTCCCTGGAGAAGAATATCATGCTGGGTAAAGTAGAGGGTCACCAAAAAAGAAGACCCTCAATGAGATGTAGTGACACAGTGGCTGCAACAATGGGCTCAAGCATAGCAAGGATTGTAAGGATGGCGCAGAACAAGCTTTCCAGGGGACTGGCATTTCTTCCTTTATGCCCTGCTTCTATCAGGGCAATGATTTGGCTAATTCCTGATGACAGTGTTGTGTTGCAATTTTACTAACTAATGCAAATTGGTATCATTGAGATGTGAATCTATCAGCCTCTTCCTGTGATCTAGTGGTCTAGAAAAAGGAAAACAACTATGATCAGTGAAGAATTATTTTTTAAATCAAACCAAATTTTTTTGTCAAATCAAACAAGGCTGGCTGAAACATCATTCCTGTCCATTTTACTTAGCTTTCTCTCTGAAGAGGAGCTCTGGTGACACTGTGGTTAATGCATTTGGCGGCAAACCAAAAGATCTGCACTTTGAACCCAACAGCTGCTTGGCAAGGGTAAAAATAAATGAGGCAGTCTGCTTCCATAAGGATTTACAGTCTTGGAACCCTATAGGGCAGTTCTGCTCTGTCCCATAGGGTCACTATGAGTCCAAATCTACTTGATGGCAGTGGTATTTTTTTTTTTTTTTTTTCTCTCTGGAGCTGAAGTAATTAATCAAGTTTTTATTTAAGGCACTGATGAAGGTAAGCATTATTTGGAACAGTTTAATGCTCTGCTTTTGAACTTTATTGCCAAGGTCTAGGGAATGGACCTTGTGGATAGAATCTCAAGGCTTAACTCCTACACTGTTCTCCAAGGAAAGTCTCTTAGAATTTTTATTTTCTAATTCTGGAGGACTGGCTTTGTGTGTGTCACTTTTATTGTAGTTACAAGCTTCTGTTGTGTTGATACCAAAAAGAAAACTCATTTGGCCCAATGACTATTTTTTTCTTATTTTCTTACCAATAGAAATAGCAAGAGTGGCTTTGGGAAACTTTTCCCATTAATCCTGAGGATACTGAGACAGGTTGAGTATTCTTTTGATGTCTTTTATTATTGTTTGTAAATTAAAAGTGCTCATGAACTGGTAATATCTAGTTGTGTCTTCCTTTAATAAAGACCTGTGAAGTAAAAATCAAATAAAAATGGTAGAATATTTCTACAGCTGTTTTCCCAGAGTACACTCCCTTCAGAGCCAGGAAAACATTCAACTTTACATCATTAATGTAACTGGAATGACTTTACTGTCATTCCCCAAAACCTAAATTTGAATAGGAAATTAAATTAAGTTCTTAAATAATATATCTTCCCACTTCTCAGTCATTCTTTAGTTTTACTCATTCTCTCTAAACTTTTTGAGGGAGATTTGATTTTACAATATTAAAAAGAAAGGGGAAAAAAAAGGCAGAGTGTTCAAGAACAAGTACTTTAAATTGTCCGGTGAATCATGGATAAGCATATGACCAGACTCAGAGTTTGAGGCCCTGAGGTATGTCTGTGTTTTATATGATTATATGTGATAGCTTCTGATATAGAAATGCCTACTAACCTAACATGTAACAACACATTCCCTTCTCAGTCATATAAAAATAAAATAAAAACCCAAAAGCTTTTTTAACCTGCTCAAAATTGAAAGACTTAGGTTACAACTCCTAAAGAACACTTTTCTAAGGCAATCTAAACTGGCTCAGGGGTACTTTCCTCTTGTTTTGAGGGAGGTCTGGTAGCCCTGTGGTTAAGTCATGGAACTGCTAACCTAAAGGTCAATGGTTTGAACCCATCAGCCACTCCATAATAAAAAGACAAGGTAGTCTGCTTCCATAAAGATTTACAGCTTTGGAAAAGCAGGGGGTGAGGGGTAGGGAGGAGGTGACTATGAGTCTCAATTGACTCTATGGAAGGGGGGATTTTTGTTTTCTTCTCTCACATGTAGAAGCAAAAAAGGGAAGACTGGTGGCATACTAGTTAAGCACTTGGCTGTTAACTGAAAAGTAGGTGGTTCAAACCCATCAAGGACTCCAGTGAAGAAAGATGTGACAGTCTGCTTCGGTAAAGATGTGTAGCCTCAGAAACCCTATGGGCAGGTCTACTCTGCCCTATAGGGTTTCTATGAGTCAGAATCCACACAACAGCAAAGAGTATTTTTTAGAAACAAAAAGAGATCAGTCATATAAAAAGAAAAACAATTCTTAATTTCATTTATTAAAGAAATGACTTATCATTTTTTCTTAATCTTCACAATTCACATGCTTCTGAAAGTGCATGTGCTATGTATACAAAGTAAAAATGCTCTAAGAGGACTATGTGATCCTAGGATAAATGAGTTGGAGTTCATATGGTTCACTCCAATTCTCTAGAATTGGAAGATACCTTATGGGAATATGGTAGTAGAGGAGAAACACTGTAGAAGAATGAAAAGGGAATCAAAATACATTTTTTTTCTCTGCAGGTACATTTTTAGCTAGTGACTCAAATCCCAGTGGCCAGCTACATGGCTCAGACATGTAAATTCATCATCCAGCACCACTAAACAAAAACACATGGTCTGATTCTGTGATGAGTTTCTCACAGACTCCTCTGCAACTTACAAATCCCTGAATTTGTTATCTCCAGTCATTTCTGCCAAGTCCCGATGCAGTCATCCTACACGCCTGTATACCATGTCTTTGTTTTCTATCTTATACCCCAGTCCCAACCACCTTGACTCATTTATCATGTTCAAATATAGGCAAGCATTTTTCACATCTGCACATAAAGCCCTTTTGTTAAGACTGAGAACTGTAGCACAAGAAGAGTTGTCAGCAAAAATAACAGAGAAACAAATACTCCTTTTGAGAAATGTAGACTTGTGTCAGTTTCAATCATCTGTGAACCACACACACAACAAATTAGTTGATTATAACCTCCAAATAGGAAACATTTTTATACCCTGTTGAGGGCTGAGGGCAGGGAAGCAACTCTGTGTTGGCCTTTTGATGGACATTTATTCTTTATTATGTCTTCATTGTGCATGTACTCACTCCAAAGGATCAAACATATCAAATTGTTTGGCAAGAAATCTTTCCTTCCTTTTCCAATTTCCCACAGACTTCACAAATGCTGGCCCTTGAACACATGAAACCACACAAACCTGTTACTGTAAACTTACTCTGCCTGAAAATTAATAGACAGAAGCAACTTTATATTCCATTCATAGCCTAAAATTGCAGTCCTTGAGATTTGAAACAAAAATGAAAATTATGAATCAGAACAAAGGCAATTTCAATCCCATATGTCTGGGGAAAATTAGCATTAATACCTGTAGTCACCAACTCCATATGGACTAAATGGAGGTAAAAGCATGTAATTTCAGTTGCTGCCCTCACTGTTTCCTTCCTCCACCCCCTCATATGCATTTCATACTCATACTGTTTATATGAGTACATTTCTATTTTCAGAACCCTTTCATATACTAACCTTGGAACTCAACAATGTATTTTTATCTGAGGATTTTTCTTCAACATTGAGAATCAACAGTTAACTGGCACATATCACAGCCACAAAGATGGTGGAAGGATTAAGAGAAAGCTTCAGAGTCACTAGCTGTGTTCTAATCCCAGCCACCACTGTGTATTATTTAGTTGAAACATATGAAATTGCCTTTTTGTAGATCAAAAACTATTTAATGCTTACATTGTTTACATTTTCATCTAGTTCTGTTTAAGTTAAATCTCACGTATCTGATGAATAGGAATAATTAATAGTTGCCTTGAATACCAACCAAAATGATTTGGGTTGATCAATTAACTATAACGCAAAGTAACAAGTAATAAGTATGATGAGATGCTTCTCAAAATGTAATATGCTGAGGGATCAGCTGGAGATCTGATTAAAAAGGCAGGTGCTGCCAATGGTTCTGAGCTGGGGCCAAGATGGTACATTTTGAACTAGAACTCAGCCGATGGTGATGCTGCTAGTCCTGGTACCACACTTTATGAAGTGTTTCTAAGATATTAACCAAACTTCTATAATGATAAGAATCACCCAAAACATTTGTTAAAAATACTTCTTCCCAGTCCCCTCCTTGGAGACTTTGATTCAGTAAGCCATGTGTGGGACCCAGGGATTTTTTGGTTTTTGTGTTGTGGTTGTTAATTTTTTAAAGTAGCTTCATATAAATATTTTCCCATTCACTGCCATTAAATCAATTCCAACTCAGAGTAACCCCCATTGGCTTTCCAAGAGGTAAATCTTTACAGAAGTAGATTCTATGACACAGCTGGTGGGTTTGAACCACAACCTTCTCATTAACAGTCAAATACCTTAGGCACTGTACCACCAGAACTCCTTATTGTTGTTGTTGTTAAGTGCCGTTGAGTCATGGACTGCTAAAAGAACTAACAGATCTGTCCTGGAGAAAGTGCAGCCAGAATGCTCCTTGGAAGCAAGAACGGCCAGACTTCGTCTCACCTATTTTGGTCATGGTGTAAGAAGGGACCATTCCCTGGAGAAGGATGTCATGCTTGG
>NW_006921709.1:4222226-4235717 GCF_000298275.1 Orycteropus afer afer
AGCAAGAATGGCCAAACTTCATCTCACCTATTTTGGTCATGTTGTAAGAAGGGACCATTCCCTGGAGAAGGATGTCATGCTTGGTAGGGTGGAGGATCAATGAAAGAGGGGGAAGCCTTCAACGAGATGGATTGACACGGTGGCTGTGATGATGGGCTCAAGTATAGCAGGGATTGTGGGGCTGGCACAGGATCAGGCAGTGTTTCATTCTGCTGTGCGTGGGGTCGCTATGAGTCAGAAACGACTTATAAATACTTAAGGTGAGTTTTATCATTAAGACCCCTCCTTGGGTTTTTGAGGCTGTATCACTAGGCAAGTAGATTGCCCAACTTCCTTCCCAGAAGTGGTTGGTAGGTGTGAACCACCAGCCTTCTGGTTAGCAGTCAAATGCCTTAGGCACTACACCACCAGCGCTCCTAAGAAAATATAGGAGGCACTATTTTAATCAAGAAGGATAGAAACTAACTTCTACGTGTATTTAGGGGAGGAAGAGATTATTCCCAGCAGTAGTGTCAGGGCAAACTTCCAGAGAAGACACTTTTTGGAACAGACCTTGAAATATGGGCAGGAATTGACTATAGAGTGATGCGGAAAAAATTTCAGAGTGAAACTAGAATAGATGAAAACAAAGAGTTCAGATATTGCAGCACAGTGAGAGCCAATGCAAATAATTCCATTAATTAGAGGATACCAAAAACAAGCCCACTGCCACTGAGTCAATTCCAACTAATAACAACCCCCTTAGGATTTCCAAGGTGCTCTGGTAGCATAGTGGATAAGGCACTTGACTGCTAACCAGAAGGCTGGTGGTTCAAACCCGCCAACCACTCCTCAGAAAGAAGATGGGTCAATCTACTTCCACAGTGATACTGCCTCGGAAACCCAAGGAGGGGTCACTATGAGTCAGGTCCGACTCAATGGCACACAACAACAACAACAACAAGTCTTTACAGACATACACTGCCTCATCTTTCTTCCATGGAGCTGCTTGTCAGTTCAAAACACCGACCTTTTGGTTAGAAGCCCAATGTTTTAACCACTGCACCACCAGAGCTCCTAAATGGAGGATAGGATTCATGAAATAGAGTGTAAATACTAAATAAAAATATTTGGGTTTTATTTTGAAAAAAAATTATAGAGATGTTGACAATTCCTGAGGGAAAAAAATGAGAAAATCATGCAAATAAAACTTAAAAAAACAGTTACCATCAAGCCAATTATGACTTATGGCAACCCTATGTGTATCAGAATACAACTGTGCTCTACAATATTTGCAGTAGCTGATTTGTCAGATTTTTCCCAAGATCCCTCTGTTGCTGTTGTTTTTGCTGTTGTTAGGTGCCATTGAATCATCTCCAACTCATAGCAACCCTATGCACAGCAGAACAAAACACTGTCAGGTCCTGTGCCAGCACCACGATCCTTTCTATACCTGAGCCCATCATTGCAGCCGCTGTGTCAATCCATCTTGTTGAGGGCCTTCTTCTTTTTTATTGACATTACAGTTTACCAAGCATGATATTCTTCTCTAAGGAATTGTCTCTTCTTACAACATGACCAGAGTAGGTAAGACGAAGTCTGGCCATTCTTGCTTCCAAGGAGCATTCCAGCTGCACTTCTTCCAGGACAGATTTGTTAGTTCTATCAGCAGTCCTTGGTACTTTGAGTATTCTTCACCAACACCGCAACTCAAAAGCATTGACTCTTCATTGGTCTTCTTTATTCGTTGTTCAGCTCTCACACATGTATGAAGTGATTAAAAATACCATTGCGTGGGTTAGGTGCACCCTTAGTCTTCAAGGAGATAGGTATGTTTGCTCTTCAGCACTTGAAAGGTATGTTTGCTCTTCAGCACTTGAAAGGGGTCTTTTGCAGCAGATTTGCCCAATGCAATACGTCATCTGATGTCTTGACTGCTGCTTCCATTGGTGATGATTGTAGAATCAAGTAATATGAAGTCTTTGACAACTTCAATCTTTTCTCCATTTATTGTGAAGCTGCTTACTGATAAAGTTGTGAGGATTTTTGTTTTCTTTATATTGAGGTGTAATCCATACTGCAGACTGTAGTCTTCAATCTTCATCAGTAAATGCTCCAGTCATCCTCTTTCAGCAAGTAATGTTGTGTCATCTGCATATCGCAGGTTGTTAATGAGTCTTCATCCAATCCTGATGCCATATTCTTCTTCATGTAATGCAGCTTCTTGGATTATTTGCTCAGCATACAGATTAAACAAGTATAGTGAAAGAATACAATCCTGGTGTACTACCTTCCTGATTTTAAATCATGCAATATCTCCTTGTTTTTTTCAAATGACGGCCTCCTCATCTATGTACAGATTCCTCATGAGTACAATTAAGTGTTCTGGAATTCCCATTCTTCTCAATGTTCTCCATAATTTGTTATGATCCACACAATCAAATGACTTTGCATAATCAACAAAACACAAGTAAACATCTTTCTGATATTCTTTGCTTTTGGCCAAGATCCATCTCACATCAGCTATGATATCCCATGCTCCATATCCCCTTCTGAATCCATCTTGCATTTCTGGAAGTACTTTTTCAATATACTGCTGCAATTGTTTTTGAATTATCTTCAGTAAGATTTTACTTGCATATGATATTAATGATATTGTTCAATAATTCCTACATTCTGTAGGATCCCCTTTCTTTGGAATAGGTACAGATATGGATCTCTTCTAGTCACTTGGCCAGGTAGCTGTCTTCCAAATCTCTTGACATAGCCAAGTGACTGCCTCCAGCACAGCATCCATTTGTTGAAACATCTCAATGTTGAAACATCAATTCCTAGAGCCTTGTTTTTCACCAATTCCTTCACTGCAGCTTTGACTTCTTCCTTCAATACCATTGTTTCTTAATTGTATGCCACCTCCTAAAATGGATGAACATTGACCAATTCTTTTTGGTACAGTGATTATGTGTATTCCTTCCATCTTCTTTTGATGTTTCCTGCATCATTCAGTATTTTGCCCATAGAATCTTTCAATGTTGTAACTCAAGGCATAAATTTTTTCTTCAGTTCTTTCAGCTTGAGAAATACTGAATGTGTTCTTTTCTATTGGCTGTCCAACTCCATGTCTTTGCCCACTTCATTATAATAATTGCCTTTGTCTGCTTGAGCTGCTCTTTGAAATCTTCTCTTCAGCTCTTGGATCTTCTCGTTTCTTCCATTTGCTTTAGCTACTCTCTGCTCAAGGGCAAGTTTCAGAGTCTCTTCTGACATCCATTTTGGTCTTTTCTTCATTTCCTGTCTTTTTAATGACATTTTGCTTTCTTCATGGATGATGTTCTTGACATCATCCCCCAGTTCCTCTTGTTTTCAGTCATTGGTGTTCAGTGCATCAATATATTCTCTAGATAGTCTCTAAATTCAGGAGGAATATAATCAAGGTCATATTTTGCCTCTTGTAGACTTCTGATTGTCTTCAGCTTCAACTTGAACTTGCATATGAGCAACTGATAGTCTGTTCCACAATCATCTCCTGGCCTTGTTCTGGCTGAAGATATTGAGCTTTTCCATTGCTTCTTGCCACAGATGTAGTCAATCATGCAGTCTCCAGTATTATTTCTATCACTAAGGTCAGCACAGTATTTCAGGATAGATCTTGAAACATTCTTTGTGATGATGAATGCCATGCCATTCCTCTTCAATTTATCATTCCTGGCATAATAGATCATATGCTTGTCTGATTCAAAATGGCCAAAACTGGTCTATTTCAGCTCACTAATGCTGAGGATATCAATCTTTATGTGTTCCATTTCATTTTTTACAACTTCCAGTTTTCCTAGATTCATACTACAAACATTCCATGTTCCAATTATTAATGGTTGTTTGTAGCTGTTTCCTCTCGAGTCATGCTACAACAGCATATGGAGGTCCTGAAAGCTTTACTCTATCCACATCATTAAAGTCAGCTCTACTCTGAGGAGGCAGCTCTTCCCTAGTTGTATTTTGAGTGCCTTCTGACCTGAAGGGCTCATCTTCCAGCACTACATCAATGTTTCAGTACTACTCATAAAGTTGTCTAGTAGTATATCAGACAGTGTTTCACTCCTATTCATAAGATTTTCACTAGCTAGTTCTTTGAGAAGTGAATGGCCTCTTCCTTCTTCTGAGTCTGTCTCAGTCTGGAAGCTCCACTAAAACCTGTCCACTGTGGGCAATCCTGGTGGCATTTGAAACACCAGTGGTACAGCCTCCAGACTCACAGCAATGCATATGCCAGCCTATGCCACCACAGTACAACAAACTGAGACACAAAGATCATCTCCCTTAACTGTTCCAAACCACTGCACTCACTTCCTGGCCTTCCCCCTACCTGTTCTAGCCATCCACCTGGCTCCCACTTCCTGTCTGTGGCTCTCCCCTATCTGTTCCATCCATGTGCCCAGCTCCCACTTCCTACCTGGGACTCTCACCTTACCTGTACTAGCCATGGGCTGGCTCCTGCTTCCTGCCTAAGGCTCTCACCTTACCTGCTCTGGCCACAGGCCCAGCTCCCACTTCCTCCCTGAAGCTCTTCTCTGAGTGATTTAAATCTCCAGACTCTAGGTTAGCAGCCAAGAACATTAACTGTATGAGCCACCCAGGGTGTCCAACATGATCTAATTATGCTTTAAGGATCACAGCTGTTCATGGGTTGAAACTGGGCCCAGATTGAACATAGAAGAATTGTTATGGATCGAGAAGCAGAGCCTATGATTTGGAACCAAAGGCTTACTGGGATAGAGACTGGGGGGATTAGCCTTTTCTATCTCAGCTTTATCAAAAGGAAAAAATGTCCATATAAACCCCAAGGTGTTGGTGTGATATGTAATTTCCAATTTGCATTTGTTTAAATCAGTTGTTTCAAAGAGAATTTCTGTGAATCACATCAATGGAATGATGAGACACTCCTTTTCAAATGACAAGTAGGATTGCTTATCATCTACATAGGCTTTAAGAAAATGAAGTTTCTTTGTGCACTCATCTCCAACTTAATTTCTGTATGAAGTTCCATCTCTTCCTAAAAGAGCATTTTATTAAGTCGAGTCCCTGAACTCCAAAGTGGTTTGGGACTAAGGAAACTGTATCAAGGATTAGAATCATAGCCTTTCTACTCAAGGTCATCCATGAAACACACTCCTTTTTACTTAGGACATGTATTATTAATGGAGCAGAGTGTTTTACCCTTCTTCAAAAAGAAGAATCCTACAGAAAGACACACAGAGAGAGAAAGAATACTTATTCACCATTTCAAGCTTATTAGAGTGCTAAATTCCACATCCAAACGTCTTCAAATTGTAATCCATAAACTGTACTCCCCACCCAACTCCCATGCTTTCTAAGAGCCTATTGCCCCAGATCCCTTTCCCCAGAATTATTCTCATCTCAGAGCTTCTGAAATTTCCCACCTCTTTAGGAAACTGCCTCCACATTGGGTCTTGCCACTTCCTAATGCAATGGTTGCCTAAGTGGCCATGTTTGCACCAACGTATCTCAGAGCCAGTGTTGTTCTGGTTACAATGAGCTTTTTATTCCCCATATTTCATGGTATTAGATATTCAGCCAGGACAGACAACTCACACATTGAAGGCATACCATCTCATACAGGTTTAAACTTTTCCCTTTTCAATGGTAAATGGGATTCAAGGGTTTTCTGAGAAGAGCCAGCTTGGACAAGGTAAGTTGATTGAAATTTGTGTGTGGCCTGCAAGTTTGCTTAAGTTAATAACAAAAGAAAGCCCCTGCTTTGTATGCCAGGAAACTTGGAGAATTATACAGTGAGTGGGAAGAGGGCAATGGAAAATACAAACCACTTGAGGAAGGCACTTGGGGGACAAACAAAAGAATAATGACTTTGCTCTGAAATTCTACATCAGCAGTATTAAAGATTCTCTCCACAAGACCTAAAATATACATAAATTTAAAATAAAAAATATTCACGTGCACTTATACAATTTTGCCTCAGAAATAGCACAACAGCCTCTTGAATCCCACGCGCTCCACTGCAAACAGTACTTCTGTCAGAGCTGAAAGGCATAACTAGTTCCAAAATAGTACCTTGTGTAAATGCTTTTATTTTCTTTAATATAAGCAAACATAGTCACTGCTACTAAGGATGTTTAAGGCATTCTCAAATCTACTGCTGGCCTATTACGAGCCATTTACCTTTAACTAACTCAGTTAGTACTTCTAAAACTGAGACAATATCTGCACTCACTTTAGATAGCTGCTGCCATTTGTTAAGTACTTTTTACTTTGCACAGGGTCTTCTGTATACCTCCAACCTGCCAGTGTAGCTTTTTCATTTTGGTTTTTGGGCTTTTTTCACATTATTTTTTGGGTTTTATTGTTGTAAAAATACACCTAACACAACACTTACCAATTCAACATTTTCATGTGTACAATTCTATGATATCAATTACATTAATTTTGTTGCACAACCTCTGCCCATAAACATTACCAAATTTCCCGTCACCATAAACAAGCACTCACTAGACAAAAGCTTCACCTTTCCCACTCTCTCCCATGCTTGGTAACCACAAATACACTGGTCTCTATATATTTGCCTATTCTTGTTATTTCATATGTATGAGATCATATAATATTTGTCCTTTGCGACTGACTTATTTCCTTAAGTATAATGCTTTCAAGGTTCATTCATGTTTTAACATTGATCAGGACTTCATTTCTCTTTATGGCTGAATGGTATTCCATTGTACATATGTACCACATTTTGTTTATTCATTCATCTGTTAATGGACACCTAGATTGTTTCCACACTTTGTTGTTGTTGTTAGGTGCCGTCAAGTCGTTTCCGACTCATAGTGGCCCCATGCACAGCAGAACAAAACATCACCTGATCCTGCACCAGCTCCACGATCCTTGCAATACTTGAGCCCATTGTCGCAGCCACCGTGTCAATCCATCTCATCAAAGGTCTTCCCCTCCTTTGTCAACCTTACCAAGCATGATATCTTTCTCCAGGGACAACATGAACGAAGTAGGTGAGATGAAGTCTGGCCATCCTCTCCCTCTGACAACATGACCAAAGTAGGTGAGATGAAGTCTGGCCATCCTTGCTTCCAAGGAGCATCTCGGCTGCACTTCCTCCAGGATAGATCTGTTAGTTCTTTTGGCAGTCCATGGTACCTTCAGCATTCTTCACCAGCACCACAACTCAAAAGCATCAACTCTTCTTCAGTCTTCCTTATTCATTGTCCAGCTCTCACATGCATAGGAGGTGATTGGAAATATCATGGCTTGTGTTAGGCACACCTTACACATTTTAGCTATTGTGAATAGTCCTTCACTGAACATTGGTATGCATGTATCTATTCATGCTGCTTCTTTCAGGTCTCTTGGGTATATATGGAGGAGTGGAATAGCTGGGTCATATGGTAGTTCTATATTTAATTTTTGAGGAACCACCAAATTGTTTTCCATAGTAGCTGAACCACAGAACTTCAAACCAGTACTTCCTGGTTGAGTCACAGTCCACAAAGTGACCCAAATTTGTAAAATGTGGGGGAACCAGAACAATAAATGGAATATGAACGATTACAGGTCAATGCCCTGCTAGGGACTTAATCTCCCTCTTAGAAAACAAGCACAGCATGCACGTTGCACAGCAAGCAAATCTCATAAATAGCAGAGTCAGAAACAACAGTACACCACTCAAAGATGGCAGCCAACCTCACCACTTTGAAAGAGTATCACTCTCCACAGTCCTGGCAATAACCCAGTCTCCCTCATCAGGCTTCTGACAGGGCTCATAAGGCTTCTTCTGAATATTCCATTCCAGAACTTCAGCCTCTAACTTTTGCCATTCTAGTTATCATCCACTTAACCCAAATTTTTAAATTGTGAGTCTATTCCAGTTTCATTTGTTTGGCCATAACTGAACTGGTTCAAACCATTTCAAAACCCCACTGTATCATTTTTCATTATGATCAGCAATTAATAAGGATTCCAATTTCCCCACATCCTCAACAACATTTGTTATTTTATTTTTTTTTATCCTAGCCATTCTAGTGTGAGTGAAATAATCTCAGTGTGTTTTTGATTTGCATCTCACTGATCTGCCAGCATCATTTTATTATTCTTTCCATTTGACAGATGAAGAAACTAAAGCACAGAGATTAAGTCACTTGCCCAAAACCACATAGTAACTGGCAAAACCAAGATTTGAGCCCAGGTCGGTCTTGTCCCAAGGCCTACATCACTCTGTTTCCCCAAATGATGTAGCAATTAACCTATTTCTGGTTATTTAATTGCATTCCCAGAGAAAAGATACTATGCTGCTCCTGAGATCTCGCTCCTCTGAACTTCACCATAATAAGTCACAACACCTTCACTTAGGTATCTCAAATTTCCTAACACCTATGTAAATGTCCCTCTGTGGCACCATACATATTCTAAACTGCTGGAGTTGAGGAAGAGTGGGTAGACAGAATATAGAGGTTAATCACTTTCCTCCATCAAAGCTAAATATGAAAAGGAAGTACACTCACCAGAAGTCAATAATGTAGAACTTGAGAAGAGAATAAATATTCTAAAATAGGACTAAAAAATTCACAACGCTCAGCACAACAATCACAAGCCAGTTTTATGATTTTTTTCAGGCACTTCAGTTTACTCTACCAGGAAAAAGAAATATATAGTATTTTACTCTTATCACATTTAGACACGTTTTAATCCATTTCCTTAATAAAAATCACATGGCTTTGTTCACATACATAATTTGCAGATTTAAAAAAATATCAATGTGTTTGATTCTTGATCAATATGTAGATTTTCCTTTACATACCAAGTTACTATGTGGTTTATCTACAATAATCCATCTTTAAATATATCAACTTGACATTATAAAACCACTCTGAGTCTGGAGGTACACTGTTAACACCAGTTTCGGAAAGCTGGCATCTGGGGATAAAGGACAAGCTGGATCATATTTCCTTAACTGCATGTTTGGATTAACCAAGTCAGCTAATCAGAGCCACACAATATTTAAGTGAACTGCTTTGCATCCATAAAACAGATTTCTGAAAACCAAATAAAACTTGTTTAACCAAGTTTGCTGCTCTCGTTAAATCACTACCTTTGATGTTTGCTCATAAAAGTTGATTTTGTCAGACTGGTGGTCATTTAGGGAAAGGTCCATACCATCACAAACCTCATAATGACCAAATGGCCAAACAGGAAAGAAGTAGTTCTGCCTCAAGATGAAGATCAAAAGTGGAATGCTTATCTCATTGCTTTCCATAGAATCTTTACTTAACCTCAGGAACCACACTGGCAAAATCACATTGCAATCTCTGCTAGGACAGAAGATGAGAAATGGAAAAGGCATAACCCAATTCATTCATACTTTAGAATAAACCTAGGGGCAAAAAGTCACTTATTATAATGAGATGTGCAAAGACCTGGAATTAGAAAAACAAAAGGGAAGAACACTCTTGGCATTTCTCAAGTTCAAAGAACTGAAGAAAAAATTCAAGCTTCAAGTTGCAATACTGAATGATACTATGGGCAAAATATTGAATGATGCAGGAAACATCAAAAGAAGATGGAAGGAATACACAGAATCACTGTACCAAAAAGAATTGGTTGCTGTTCATCCATTTCAGGAGGTGGCATATGATCAAGAACCAATGGTAATGAAGGAAGAAGTCAAAGCTGCACTGAAGGAATTGGTGAAGAAAAAGGCCCCAAGAATTGACAGAATACCATTGAGATGTTTTAACAAAGAGATGCCACACTGGAGGCACTCACTTGGCTATGCTAAGAAATTTGTAACACAGTACCTGGCCAAATGACTGGAAAAGATCTATATTTGACCCATTCCACCAAAAGCCGATCCCACAGAATGTAGACATTGTCAAGCAATGTCATTAATACACACACAAGTAAAATCTTGCTGAAGATAATTCAAAAACAGTTGCAGAAAACTTCCAAAAATGCAAGACGGACTCACAATTGGACATAGAGCAAGGGATAGCATTGTTAAAGCCAGATGAATCTTGACTGAAAACAAAGAACACCAGAAAGATGTTTACTTGTGTTTTATTGACTATACAAAGACATTTGATTGCGTGGATCATAACAAATTATGGATAACATTGAGAAGAATGGAATTCTAGAACACTTAATTGTACTCATGAGAAACCTATACATAGACCAGGAGGCTGTTGTCTGAAAGAACAAGGGGATACTGTATCATTTAAAAGGAGGAAGGGAGTGTATCATGGTTGTACCTTTACACCACACTTATTCAAACTGTATATTGTTGTTGTTGTTGTTAGGTGCCATTGAGTCATCTTGGTCTGGTGCCAGCCTCATGATCCTTGCTATACCTGTGCCCATTGTTGCAGCCACTGTGTCTATCCATCTCGTTGAGGGTCTTCCTTCCCCTTCTTCATTGACCCTCCACTTTACCAAGCATGATACCCTTCTCCAGGGAATGGTTTCTTCTGACAAAATGACCAAAGTAGGTGAAACGAAATCTGGCCATTCTCGCTTCCAAGGAGAATTCTGGCTGCACTTCTTTCAAGACAGCTTTGTTAGTCCTTTCAGCAGACCACAGTACTCTTAGCATTTTTCTCCAACACCACAACTCAAAAGTATCAACTCTTCTTCAGTCTTCCTTATTCATTGTCTGCTCTCACATGCTTAAGAGGCTGTTGAAAACCTGATGGTAGTCAGATTGACTACATCTGTGGCAGGAGGCAATGGAAAAGTTCAATATCTTCAGTCAAAACAAGGCTAGGAGGTGACTGTAGAACAGACCATTAACTGCTCATATGCACATTCAAGTTGAAGGTGAAGACAATTAAAACAACTCTACTAAAGCCAAAATATGACCTTGATAATATTCCTCCTTAACTTAGAGACCATTTAAAGAATAGAGTTGATCCACTGAACACCAATGACCAAAAAACAGAGGAATTGTGGAATGACATCAAGAACATCATCCATGAATAAAGCGAGAGGTCATTAAAAAGACAGGAAAGGAAGAAAAGACCAAAATGGATGTCAGAAGAGATTCTGAAACTTGCCCTTGAATGGAGAGTAGCTAAAGCAAATGGAAGAAATGACAACATAAAAGACCTGAACAGAAGATTTCAAACAGCAGCTCGAGCAGACAAATACAATTACTATAATGAAATGTACAAAGACCTGGAGTTAGAAAACTGGAAGGGAAGAACACACTTGGAATTTCTCAAGCTGAAAAACTGAGGAAAAGACTTTAAATCTCGAGTTGCAATATTGAAAGATTCTACAGACAAAATATTGAATGATGCAGGAAGCATCAAAAGAAGATGAAAGGAGTACGCAGAGTCACTGTACCAAAAAGACATGGTCAATGTTCATCCATACCAGGAGGTAGCATGTGATCAAGAACCAATGGTATTAAAAGAGGAACTCAAAGCTGCACTGAAGGAATTGGCAAAGAACAAGCCTCCAGGAATTGACAGACTACCCAATGAGATGTTTCAACAAACAAAAACCCCTCTGGAGGTACTCACTCCACTCTGCTAAGAGATTTGGAAGACAACTACCTGGCCAACTGACTTGAAGAGATCCATATTTGTACCCATTCCAAAGAAAGGTGATCCCACAGAATGTGGAAATTATCAAACAGTACCATTAATATCATATGCAAGTAAAATCTTACTGAAGATAGTTCAAAAATGGTTGCAGCAGTATATTTAAAGAGAAATTCCAGAAATGCAAGTTGGATTCAGAAGAGGATGTGGAACGAGGGATATCATTGCTGATGTCAGATGGATCTTGGCTGAAAGCAAATACTAGAAAGATGTTTACTTATGTTTTATTGACTATGCAAAAGTATTTGATTGTGTGGCTCATAACAAATGATGGAGAACATTGAGAAGAATGGGAATTCCAGAACACTTGATTGTACTCATGAAGAACCTGTACATAGATCAGGCTGTCGTTCAAACACAAGGGGATGTTGTTGTTGTTGTTTTTATGTGCCATGGAGTCAGACCCAACTCATAGCGACCCCTCCTTGGGTTTCTGAGGCAGTATCACTATGGAAGTAGATTGTCCCATCTTCCTTCTGAGGAGTGGCTGGTTGGTATGAACTGCCAGCCTTCTGGCTAGCAGTCAAGTGCCTTAGGCACTATGTTACCAGAGCTCCCACAAGGGAATACAGCATGGTTCAAAATCAAGAATGGAGTGGGTCAAGGTTGTATCTTGTCACCATACTTATTCAACTTGCTTATATGATGAGCAAATAATCCGAGAAACTGTATTATATGAAGAAGAATGTAGCATCAGGATTGGAGGAAGACTCATTAATAACCTGCAATATGCAGATGACACAACTTTGCTTGCTGAAAGTGAAGGTGACTTGAAGCACTTACTGATGAAGATTAAAGGCTGCAGTCTGCAATATGGGTTACACCTCAATATAAAGAAAACAAAAATCCTCACACCTGGTCCGATAAACAGCTTCACAGTGGATGGAGAAAAGATTGAAGTTGTCAAGGATTTCATATTACTTGGTTCTACAAACAACACCAATGGAAGCAGCAGTCAAGACATCAGATGATGTATTGCACTAGGCAAATCTGTTTCAAAAGACTTCTTTCAAGTGCTGAAGAACAAAAATGTCTCCTTGAAGACTAAGGTGCACCTATTCAATCTGTATACTGAGCAAATAACCTGAGAAGCTGAACTGTATGAAGAAGAATGTGGCATCAGGATTGGAGGAAGACTCATTAACAACCTGCAATATGCAGATGACAACAATTTTGCTTGCTGAAAATGAGGATAACTTGAAGCACTTGCTAATGAATATTAAAGCCTACAATCTGCAGTATGGATTACATCTCCATATAAAGAAGAAAATCCTCACAATTGGACAAATAAGCAACATCACGATAAATGGAGAAAAGATTGAAGTTGTCAAAGATTTCATATTGCTTGGTTCCACAGTCAACACCAATGGAAGCAGCAGTCAAGACATCAGATGATGTATAGCACTGGGCAAATCTGCTGCTAAAAACCTCTTTCAAGTGCTGAAGAGCAAAGATGTCTCTTTGTAGACTAAGGTGCACCTGACACAAGCTATTGTATTTTCAATCACCTCACATGCATGTGAGAGCTAGACAATGAATAAGGAAGACCAAAGAAGAGTTGATGCTTTTGAGTTGTGGTGTTGGCAAAGAATGCTGTAAGTATTATGGACTGCCAGAAGAACTAACAAATCTGTCCTGGAAGAAGTGCAGCCTGAATGATCCTTGGAAGTGAGAATGATCCAGACTTCATCTTACCTACTTTGGTCATGTTGTCAGAAGGGACTATTCTCTGGAGAAGGTATCATGCTTAGTAAAGTGGAGGGTCAAAGAAAAAGGGGAATGCCCTCAACGAGATGTATTGACACAGTGCCTGCAACTATGGCCTCAGGTATAATAGCAAGGACTGTGAGGCTGGCACAAGACTGGACAGTGTTTC
>NW_006921709.1:4246605-4249849 GCF_000298275.1 Orycteropus afer afer
TTTATTGAAGAGCGTCTGCAGTCTTTCTGCCTAATCCACCGTCTTACTGGAACCTCCTCCTGCCTTTTCTTGAACATATATATGTGACCATATAAATAAATTTTGCCAATGGAATGTAAGCAGAAATGAATGATACAGCTTCTTCACAACTTTTAGAAAAGATAATATGCAAAATTTCAGCTGGAAATTTCAACCTTTCTATATACTTGGTTGAATAATTAGAGGGAAAATAAATAAAGTTATAGAATACTTGAAAAACTCTTTCAACCTATTTTACCTAATTGATATTTATAAAACAGTAGACCTAATAACAGCAGAATACCCATTCGTTTCAAGGATTTATTAAACCACATAGAATCCATATTTGGCTACAATATAAATTGCAATAAATTAAAAGCACTGACATTATACAGGAGTATGTTCTTTAATCACAAGATAATGGAAAGAGAAATCAATGAAAAAAAATGAGACATCAGGAAAATAACCAAATATTTGGAAATTGAATAACACATTTCTAAATTACTTTTGAGCCAAGAAGAAATAAAAAGGGAGATTAGAAAGTATGTTGAACTAAATAAGAATAAAACACAACATATCAATTTATACCTTAAACTACATATATTAAAAATGAAGAAAAGTCTAAAATTTGTGACTTAGGATTCCACTCTAAGAAGGTAAAAAAGGAAAAGAAAATTAAACCCAAATTAAGTAAGGGAAGCACATAATAAAGCTAAAAGCAGAAATAAATGTAACACACAACAAATAAACAATAGAGAAAATCAATAAAATCAAAAGCTGGTTCCGTAAAAAAATCAATAAATATGATAAACCCTTCATTAGACTGATTAGGAAAAATCACAAATTATAAATATCAGCAATGAAAGAGGAAACATGACTATAGATACTACAGACTCCAAAAGGCTATTAAGAGAATATTAAGAACATTTTTTTAAATGTAATTTGGGTAAAAGTTTAAAGAGAAAATTCATTTTCCATACAGCAGTTCATACGTATTTTGTTTCATGACATTGACTGCAATCCCCACAGCTCTCTTCCCACTTCTTCCCTGTACTTACCTCTTCTATGTGTCCTTTGCTATGCATTCCTGCCCCTGAGCTATCTCCCTATGAAAATACTGCCCTTCTGATTTCCCATTATTGATTGTTCTAAGGAGTGTATCTACCTGGTGCAAATGCTCACCCTATATGCTTGTCCATTATTTGGCTGGAGTGAGTTCAATTCCAGGCCTAAATGGTAACTAGGGGCTATAGTCTTAGGGTTATCACCAGGCTCTATCAGACCAGTAAACTTGGTCTTTTTTATACTTTTGAGTTTTGTTCCACATTGCTCTCCCACCCTATCCAAGATCTACTGCACTGATCTCTTTTCAAGTGGTTGACAGTGGTAGCCACTCACCATCTAGTTCTTGTGGTCTCTTGGTCATATAGGCTGAGGTTCACATGGTCCACTAGTTCCTTGGACTAATTGCTTCCATGTGTCTTTGGTTTTCTTCATTTTTCTTTACTCTGGGCAAGAAGAGACCAATTGTTGAATCAAGATGGTCGCTTGCAAGCTCTGAAGACCCCAGTCGCTATTCACCAAAATCAGATGTAGAACAAAGTTTTTGTGTAGTATGTCATGCCAGTCAAGCTTGATGTCCCCTGTGACCATGGTCCCAAGTCCACAGGTCCAACAACTCACTTCCTCATGATGAGTAACTGTGCCTTAGAAGTTATCACAACCTTGTCCCCTGTTAGCTCTATCTATATGGACATTCTTACAGCACATACAAATATATATGTAGAAATAACCTCTGCCAAACTTATACATGGTCATAGATATATTCCCTTTTGCCTACATACCTGATCATTCAGCCTGTCTATCTATCTATTTACCTGTATATTAATGTCTGTTATTACTGATAACACAGTACTATATATGTAAAAGTGTTTCTCCTTCTTGTCTGTACCTCTAATGCACCTCTCTGTGCCTTCCTTTTCCTTAATGTTATTGTGTTGGTCACTCAATTTGGTATATTGCCTTATATTATAAACAACTTTATGACAACAGATTCAACAATTTGGATGAAATGGGCACATTTTTTGAATGAAGTAAACTACCAAACAGATACAAGAAAAATTGTTGTTGGGCGCCACCAAGCTAGCTTCGATTCACAGCAATCCTATGTATAAGAGAATGAAACACGGCCCAGTCTTGTGCCACCCTCACAATCTTTGCTGCAGCCACTGTGTCAGTCCATCTTGTGGAGGGCCTTCCCCTTTTTCACTGACCTTATACTTTACCAAGCATGATATCCTTCTCCAAGGAATGGTCCCTTCTGACAACATGACCAAAGTAGGTGAGACAAAGTCTGGCCACTCTCACTTCTATGGAGCATTTCAGCTGCACTTCTTCTGGGACATATTTGTTCATTTTTCTTGTAGTCTATGGTATTTTCATATTCTTCCCCAAGACCATAATTGAAAGGTATCAATTCTTCATCTGTCTTCCTTATTCATTGTCCAGTACATGAGGCAACTGAAAATACCATGGCTTGGATTAGATGCACTTTAATCTTCAAAGTGACATAGTTACTTCTTATCACTTTAAAGAGGCCTTTTGGAGCAGATTTGCCCAGGGCCATATGATGTTTGATTTATTGACTGTTGCTTCCATAGGTGTTGATTGTGGATCCAATTAAATGAAATCCTGGACAACGTCAATCTTTTCTCCATTTATCATGATGTTGTTAATTGGCCCAGTTGTGAAGATTTTTTTTTTTTCTTTATATACTGAAGATGGTATAGTCTTTTATCTTCATCAGTAAGTCCTTCAACTCATCTTCATTTTCAGCAAGCAAGGTTGTGTCATGTGTATATCACAGGTTGTTAATAAGTCTTCCTTCAATCCTGATGTTGTATTCTTCTTCATATAGTCCAACTTCCTGGATTATTTGCTCAACTGCTCCCACAGTAGATCTCAGGGGAAAATAACATGGATTAGGAAGGAACATACATGGATGGGCAATTTAAAATGTCTTAGTCTTTTTAATTTCCTTTTGCTTTCTTCATGTATAATGTTGTTGATATCATCCCACAACTCATCTGATCTTCAGTCACTGGTGTTCAATGCATCAAATTTGTTCTTCAGATGGCCTCTAAATTCAGGTGGAATATAATCAAGGTCATAATTTGGCTATAGTGGACTTCTTTTAATTTTCTTCAGTTTCAACTTCAACTTTCAC
>NW_006921709.1:4251274-4252777 GCF_000298275.1 Orycteropus afer afer
GATTATTAATGAATATTTGAAGCTGTTTCTTCCCATTTTGAGTCATGCCACATCAGCAAATGTAAGTCCCAAAAGCT
Organism: Orycteropus afer afer; assembly: GCF_000298275.1. Taxonomy (NCBI): domain Eukaryota; kingdom Metazoa; phylum Chordata; class Mammalia; order Tubulidentata; family Orycteropodidae; genus Orycteropus; species Orycteropus afer. The sequence continues at coordinate 4,251,352 of NW_006921709.1, forward strand.
TTACTCCAGCTATGTCATTAAGGTCAATTCTACTTTGAGTAGTCAGCTCTTCTGCAGTCATATTTTGAGTGTCTCCAACCTGAGGGGCTCATCTCTGGCACTATATCTGATAATGTTTCAGGACTATTCATAAAGTTTTCCAATAATATACCAGACAGTGTTTCACTGCTATTCATAAGGTTTTCACTGTCCAATTTTTTTTTTCTCCGCAGAAGTGATGAACCTATCCTTCTCCCTAATCTATCTTCATCTGGAAGCTCTGCTGAAACCTGCCCAACATGGTTGACCCTGCTTGTATTTGAAATACTTGTGACATAGCCTCCACCTTCACAGCTACGAGCTAGCCATCATAGTATGACAAACTGAATGACAAGTGGTGGACAAGGAAAAATAGAATATCTGAATAGCTCTACTCTATATTTAAACAGGAATTTGTAATGAACTTGTGGTAAAGAAATTGCAGAACAAGAGAGCTTCATTGGTGAATTTTATCAAACATTTAAGAAAGAAATTACTTTCAAAAATGCTTTAATAAAGAAAAAAACATTTCACAATTCACTTTTTTACACTAAAGCCAGACAAAGACATTATAAGAAAACTGCAGCCCAATAACATCCTTTCACCATATTTATTTAATCCCTATGCTGAGCAAATAATCCAAGAAGCTGAATATATGAGGAAAAAAGTGACATCAGGATTGGAGGAACATTCCTTAACAACCTGCGATATGCAGATGAAACATCCCTGCTTACTGAAAGTGAAGGTGACTTGCAGCACTTATGATGAATATCAGGGACAACAGCCTTCAATACAGATTGCACCTCAATGTAAAGAAAAAAAAAATTCTTACAACTAGACCAATAAACTACATCAAGATAAGTGGAGAAAAGATTGACGTTGTCAGGGATTTCATTTCAGTTGTATCCACAATCAGTGGATCCACAGAAACCAAGAAATCAGATGATGTGTTGCACTGGGTAAATCTGCTGCAAAAAACCTCTTCAAAGTGTTAAAGAACAAAGATGTCATTTGAAGACCAAGATGCACTGGACCCAAGCCATGGTATTTTCACTCACTTCATGTGCATGTAAAAGGTAGATGATGAATAAGAAAGACAGAAGAACTGATGCCTTTGAATGGTGGTGTTGGGAAAGTATACTGAAAATATCATGGACTGCCAGAAGAACACACAAGTCTATCTTGGAAGAAGTACAGCTGGAATGCTCCTTAGAAGCAAAAATGGCCAGACTTTATCTCACATAATTTGGTCAAGCTCTCAGAAGGGACTGGTTCCTGGTGAAGATTATTATGTAGAGGGAAGGCTTTCAATGAGATGGACTGACAAAGTGACTGCAACGATGGGCTCAAGCATAGCAAGGACTGTGAGGATGGGGCAGGACTGGGCAGTGTTTCATTCTGTTGTACA
>NW_006921709.1:4253697-4266493 GCF_000298275.1 Orycteropus afer afer
AATTCTATTATGGGGAAAATTAATCTACAGGAACAGAAAGCAGATCAGTGACTGCCCTGGGCCATGAGTAGATGGTATTTACTGCAAAGGGCTTGAGGGAACTTTTGGGGATGGTGTAAATGTTTAGTATGTTGATTGGGATGGTGGCTGAATAAGTATAACTATTTCTCAGAACTCCTCAAACTATACACTTTAGATCAGTGCATTTTATTTTTTGTAAATTATGCCTCAATAATGCTGATTTTTAAAGAGGAAAATTGCATTGTTTAGGTTCCCCTTTCTCTTTTCTGCCTTCATGTGAGCTGGAGTGTGAACCTGCAGGGGTTCCAGCTTCAATCACAGCAGAATAATGAGAAGGAATGTGGTTTCCTGAAGCCCAAAGCCCACAAGTGCTAGACAATTTGTCCCTTGAGAGAAATAAGCTTTCCTGTTTAAGTCACTATACTTTTTATTATTGTGGGAAATATATATGTGAAAAAACAATTGCTATTTCAACAGTCTTCAAATGTGCAGTTTAGTGACATCATTTTATTCATTGTGTTGTTCAACCATCACCCTGAGAGTCAGTGTACTGTTGAATTACTTGGTAAAACAGCTTAGACTAAGCTCCAACTAACATTACATATAATTGAGTATTTTTATAAATTACTGTCGTGCACGTTAACTTTACCCATTCCAAACAGACTATAACTTCTTCATGAGGCAGGACTAGCAAAAAAACAAGTCTTAAACTACACACCACTGTGGAGATACAAAGTAATCGATTCTAGCCACACCCCATAGTTCAGTCATATCACCCAGAATGCCTTATCTAGTTGAAGCCCTGTAGAGGCAGCCAATATATTTTGGTTGACTGATTAGTGCTTTCTCTGCCCCAGAAATACCCCAAAATTAAGCAAATATATTGGAGCCCTGGTCTCCTGCAAAAAGAAAATTAGAAAAGTTGAAAAAGGAGAACTGACAGCACATAATGATAGTTAAGGACACAGTGGATTCTCAGAAAAGAAAAAAAAAAAGTTGAGAAGACAACAAAATCTATATAACATCAAAATAAGCACTTCTGGAAAAAAATGTAATTGTTTGGATTCTATAAACATTTCCTCAAAACACACACACACACACATTGATTAAAGCTTTCAACTTTTCACTTGTTTTGTTGCTACTGCATAAACAAAACACCTCTAGGCCAGTCTCCCCCTAACCTGCTAGAATCTAAATTCACTCATACTTGTAAAGGCTGACAAAAATAAGGATAGAAGAGGTTTTTCCAGGTTTCTAGGACATTTCCGGTGGTACAAGTAGTTTTAATCTCATTTACTCTTCTGAAGAAGTTCAATGAGAGCAAGGAAAGGGGAACAAATTAGTGTCATAACCTGATGACTAACTCTTTCTTTTTTTCAAAGAGCATCTGTTATGTGCAGGACCTTATCTCACTTCTAAACAAATGAAGGTAAGTGGGCCAAAGCCACTCTTTATAAATAATAGTTCCATTCTCAATTCTTTTTATAGAAAAAAAAAAAGAGCTGTATGCTACTTTTGCAACTCTTTTGGTGAATTGAAATTTCCGGACTTGGTGACCTGTATTGTTCTCAGAAGATGCTGCTCTAAATGCTTTTGTGGCATTCGCCACAGTTTGAAGAGTTTGGATCTTTTATATATAACCCACTAAATGAGTAAAACCAAAAATAAAACCCAGTGCCATCCAGTTGATTCTGACTCACAGCAACCCTATAGGACAGAGCAGAACTGCTCCCTGGGGTTTCCAAGGGTGTAGTCCTTATGGAAGCAGATTGTCTCATCTTTCTCCCTCTGAGCAGCTGACGGTTCAAAAAAGCCGTCCTTTCAGTTTGCAGATGAGCACTTAAACACTGCTACTAGGACTCCTCACTAATGGAGTAAAAGGAGATAGAATTAACTGAAAAGTCATGAAACCCTGCAGGACATTCGTGATCAATAGTTAAAATCATTGGATGTTATTTCATCAGATAATTTTGCACTAGTGTTTTCATTTAACAAAATTCACTCTTCTGCAGAAAGCACAGCATGTAGTACTGTAGCCACCATCAGGCTGGCTTTTTCAAAAAATAAACTTGTAACCAGGAGCTATTTAAAATGTTTACCATTTAAAAAGTCAAAAGTAAGCACAAATTTAGAAGTCACTGATAGAATATAGTCATTTTTATTCCTCCCTTCTGTATCAAATGTCAACTTTGAAGGAACCAAAACTGAAACAATCTTTCAGTTCCTAAGAAGTTGCCTTTCTGTCTTTAGTCTGACTTCCTCATTTTCCCTCTGAGAACTTGAAGAAGAAAAAGAAAACACAAATAACCACATTACATTAAGTCATGGGTACTAGGAAAGACTTTTGCTTTCTTAGACATTCTAATTGTGCCCACAAGTATGCTGTTGTTGTTGTTAAGTGCTGTTGAGTCGTTTCTGACAAGTATAGTTTCCTTCAATGCGGCCTAGTTTTTAATAAAATGAAATCACAAGATAGTGAACCTAACTCCAATGTAACCATTAGCAGTGTTTTATTCCCACACCTCCTTTAGCAAACAGAAGGAAAACACACTCACATACTCACGGAAACCCACATACACATTACAACCTTCTCCTAGACTTTCCTTCAGAGTTTGGGAACTGAAGGGAGACAAAACTCCTGGCAAAGAGATTTCTTTAGGGTCACAAATCTATTGATTTGTAACAACCCGTAACAGCCGTAACAACATCATCAGCATGGAGTCCCTGGATGGTGCAAATGGTTGATGCACTCAGCTGCTAACCCAAAGGTTGGAGGTTCAAGTCAGCCAAGAAATGCCTTAGAAGAAAGGCTGGTGATCTACTTCCAAAAAGCTAGCTACTGAAAACAATATGGAGCACAGTTCTGCTCTAATACACATCCGGTCACCATGAGTCAGAGCCAACTAGACGGCAATTGGTTTTTATCATCAGCACATCTTCTCACCTTTTCCGTCCTGCACACCTTTGGAGGAGAGAATATTTTCTTCTGTGCATGCATGTAGCCACAGAGGGAATGCCTGCTCCCTGGCCATATGCTTTCTTCCTCTGCCTACCTTTTCATGCTCTACCTGTTGTCTCCACCTCCAAGGAGCTCTGGTGATGCAGTGCCTAAGGCATTTGACAGCTAACCAGAAAGTCAGTGGTTCAAACCCACCAGCCACTCCATGGAAGAAAGATGGCATAATCTACTTCTGTAAAGACGTACTGCCTTGGAAATCCAATGGGGTCATTATGAGTCAGAATCAACTCTATGGCAGTGAGTTTTTTGTTTTTTATTTGGTCTCTACCCCCCAAAAGAGGAGAAATTGTTAATCTAATTGGTGCAAGTTCAGGATTTAGATTGGACCAAGGCGAAAGGAACACCAATAAATCAAGCTCTGAGCCAGAGGCCTTGAATATTTTCCCCATTTCCATATGGAAAGTCAAACAAGACAGTGCTTCCATGTTCACCTCCTTCCCTCACAGCTACAAATTGGTTAGCTCCCTTAATCATTTTCTCTCTCTCCTTCCAAACCTTTTCCACATCTATCACTGTCTCCTTCCTACTTCCTCTTCTTAGGATTATGGGGCTTTTAGAGTCAAAAGCAACCAAGTAGGAACCCTTACTTAGGCCTGGAGCCTAAGTTATATTCCAATATAACATTCATAAAATGAGATTAATAGATGTTCATTGAATATTGATAAAATGGTGTTTCATTTTCCATTTGGCTATTGTTTCCTGACTGTGGGCTCCCTCAGTAGGGAACTCTCAAGAAAAGGATAATTGTTAGGATTCCCAAACACACACTGTTCTTAACATATAAGAAGCAGGACTAACTTTCTCTCTCTGTTACCCTGCCTTGACCAGACTGCACTATGGTGCTCAAACCACTGTGAGATCTTTATTTCCCCAATACCTAATAATTCTCAATTTTCACATACATTATCTTATTTGAATCTTGGACAACCCTGTGAGGTAGGTACAACAGAGATTATCAACTATGTTTATAATAACAATACTGAGGCTAAAATAAACTGAAATGCTTCACACAATGAGTTTGCACAAGGGACAGAAATTAAAGCCTACATCTCTAACTTATAGGCTATGGTAGTTAAGTTTGGGTGTCAACATGGCTGGGCCTGGTTGAGTTGATGGGCCTGAGCAGTTGGATGCAGTTATTCTTCATGGTGAGACTGGTAATTAACTCCATGCTGGAATCTATTGGAGCAGCTGAGTAGCTGCTTTAGGGATGTGGCCTGCTTCCAGTATATAAGAAGCAATTTTGAGGAAGGTCTCCAGCTTATGGCAAGCTGAAACCCTGCATGTAGCCAAGTCACTGTTCAGTAGTCTGACATGCTCTGCTGATCTTGGGACTTTCAATGGATTTGTATCAGTGGCCTGCTGTGTGTTTTGGTAATATTGGGACTGTGCTTTTTCATTTGTCAACCTTGGGTTTGTCAGCCTCAGCAGCTACCAGCTGCCTGAGTGAAGAGATGCCTCCAGCTTCAGTGGGCTGGGAGCAAGAGGCAAAGCTGAAGCCCAAGGTTGAGGGGCTTTCACCAAGCCCCTAGAGCCCGCACATTGAAATCAGACTTCTAGCCTCCAAAACTGTAAAAGAATAAACTCCTGTTTGTTAAAGTCATCCCATTTGTGGTATATTCCTATCAGAGCAGCACTAGGTAACCAGAACATAAGCCAAGACATTTCCTTCCATGTTCACTTGTTTCCAAAAGAGAGAAGTGGAACTGTGTTCGAGAAACATGTGTAAAGGGAGATTTTGTGAATATTTGGATATAAGAAGAATTTGTGTGTGTCTATGTGTACACCCATGTTAGCAAAGGTCCAAATCATAAAAGAGATACACATAATTATTTAACTTACCACAATTTAGGGGGTCTTATTATTTTTACAATTATTTCCAGGACTAAATTTGTTCAATCACCTGCCTCTGGGAAATTTACATGATACTAAGAATCCTCATAACCTCTCTCTGTTGACTATGCTGAGCTTAACACAGAGAATCCTACCAGGTTTCCCCACTTATGTGAAATAACCAAGATTGTTGTTGTTGTTGTTATGTGCCATTGAGTCACACCTGACTCATAGCAACCCCTCGTTGGGTTTCCGAGGTGGTAGGTATCACTACGGAAGTAGATTGCCCAACCTTCCTTCCAAGGAGTGGCTGGTGGGTTTGAACCACCAGACTTCTGGTTAGCAGTCAAGTGCCTTAGGCACTATGCTACCAGAGCTCCTTCCGTATATTCATGTCATTTCCATCCTTCTTTGTCTCCATAGGATTGTTGTTGTTGTTGTTGTTGGGCAATGTATTTCTATAACACAGAGGTTCATTACTAGTAGTGAAGAAATTCACTTGTTGTTTTTCCCTTTCCTTGTACTTCTTATCCAGGTATTATTTTTAAATTACAACTATACAATTGAAAGTAGAGTATGCTCAAAACCAATTAAAAAAATAAGAAGATGAAATTGGAGATCATCAAACATCTTTATCAGTGTAAATAGACAAGTTATCACTGGAATGGTTGACTTGGAGATCTACACTAACACTTCAGGAGAAAAGCAACTCCCTATTGTGACAAAACAAAAATCATTCTGGCTCCAGATAAACTCACTATGGTTACTAATAGTAAAAGTATACACACAAAGTACAACCAGACTGTAGATACAGAGCAAAGGGACAATTACAGCTACAATAATAAACAGGTAATGGAGCTTCAACTAACTGGAGTGAAACCAAATCAACCGCCCAGTTTGCTCCCATAGAGAGACTTCTTCTGCCAAGTTCCCAGCATGACAAATGTTGCTAGTAATCTAAAATGAGCAGACCAGTCTAAGTGTTGATAGACCCATTAGCTCTGGAGCAGCTGTCTGACATGGCTCTAATGCACAGGATATGCTTTCCATTTGCTCAGGGTTGTCATTTGGCTAAAGGATTTAACCAAATTGCATACACTGGAGTCAAAACAGTATTCTCATTAAACATCTGGGTCTATAGTTGAAGTTGTAAAATGAATTCTACAGCATATAGAAATCACTGTGTCTTTTCATCAGTTGCAAAAATTAGTTACTTAAAGAATGAAAAGGGGACTCAGTTCTGAGATTTTGTGAATTAGATAACTCTGAGGTAAACTGATTCCTCTGTTGGTTAAAGGTGATAACATTATTGCTGTAACATGCTTGCTTTTGTTCTGAGCCTTAACCAATTCATTTATTGATTGTTTTTACCCCAAATAAGTCCTTATGGAGCCTCCATTGTATGCTGGCCACTGTTGGAGAGAGTAGAGTGGGGAGTGGGAAGATACAACAATGGACAGACTAACAATCCTGCCTAATGATACTTATGTTCAGGTGGGAAAGCGGTGCAACAATAAACAAATAAAATAATGTCAAAATGTGATACATACATACAATAGACTCTTACTCAGTAACAAAGAGAAATGAAATCCCAATTTATCCTACAACCTAGATGAACCTTGAAAACATCTTGCTGAGTGAAATAAGTCAGTCACAAAAGCATAAATATTATATTATCCTATTTACATGAATACTTTTATAGAGAGAGATCAAACTCTATTAGTGGTTACCAGAGGTGGAAGGAAGGGGAAAAGGAATTGTTTAGAAAGCACTGAGCTTCTATTAAGGGTGGTTGAAAATTTTGGAAGCATAGTGGTGAAGATTGTACAATTGTATAATTAAGGTTACTGAATTGGACAAGTACAAAATATAGAAATGGCAAATGTTTTGTTATTTATATACTTAACACAATTTTTAAAAATGTAAAGAGTGCTATGGAGAAAACTAATGTGTGGAAGGGACATAGGGTGCCCTGTGAAAGATGGATTTCTAGGGAGTCCTCACTGATAAGATGGATAAAAAGTTGAAAATATTCCATTGTTTGTCTTTTCCTAAAGTTCAGAAGGAACAAAGCACTTCATTCTTCATTCTGGCCTCTCTGTTCTAATCCCCTTCTAAACTGAAGTATTAAGTAATTATCGAATGCCCACAATGAGAAGCAGAGGTTTAATTCTCATGAAATCCAGATTTCTGTGTTCCATGGAGGTTGAGGTGACCTATCGAAGCTATTTCCCTGAGATGATCTTTGGACCTTGACCCTTGAGAGAACTGGTTTCTAAAGTTACCTTTAAGGAACAGTGTACTTCAGTTAGTTAGCAAAGACCATTTCACCTTAGGCTTTGTGCTCTTTTAAAGAATTATCTATGTGTCGTGAGTTTCAAGAAACTCCAAGACTAGATTTTGTTTAAAGGTAAATCAGTAATTAATTTAATTGTTCTTCAGGACAGGGCTACATGAATTTCTTCCTGACAACAAAGTGTTTTTTCAGTTCTATTCGGACCCTTTTCCTTGGCAATGTTGGTAAGATGGGATAAAAGAATCTTTGGAAGTCCATTCCTCTTGCAGGTCTGGTGGTACAGTGGTTAAAAAGCTCAGCTACTAACCAAAAGTTCAGGTGTTCAAAACCACCAACAGGTATGCAAGACAAAAATGTGACAGTCTGCTTCCTACTCCAATTGTTAATTGTATTTTAAATAAACTTCAATCAATTTCTATTATTGGCTTAATATTACTTTTGTTTTACCAAATAATAAGAACTATGGGTTCTACAAGATTAATCAAAATTTCATCCATGGATCGTTTTACTCTTTTTCTTCAATTAAGAAAATACTGAGAAGTGCCATCTTCTGAAGAAAAATAACAGAACTGAAATATGGAACTTAGGAGCTCTAGTCTCCACTCTGCCAGCAAATTCTTTTGTAAATTTAGGCAAATAGTTGTTTGTGTTTGTTTTCTTTTTTCTTTTTTTTAATGAGACTCAGAGCATTTGGGAGGTGAGGTGAGAACTTTAAATTAGGAAGAAAAACAAACTTTTCAGTACAACTGCTAATGGACAAAAAAAAAGTAAAAAGAACTCTAAGACAGAGATTTGGAGGATGAGAGTAAAGTAATTTGTCAAGCAGAGGATGAAAGGCAAATCAAAACTTTCAGAAGTGAGTTTACACTGGGTCAGAGTATGAGGAATGGGGGGAGATTAAAAGGAAAAGTGACTTCCTTGACTGGAGCCAAAATACTGAAGAAGTTAATAGTAAACAACAAAAGAAAGAATGTAAACCAGATCCAACTGAAGGGTCAACTTGAGAAAGTGAGCACTTAAAGCTCAATGTGAAACTTCAAGGAAAAAGGAAGCTTCATTACTTTAATTATGAAGGATATATAACATGGTCAAAGCAACTATCAAAAAGAGAAATTGAGAAGGAAATTTGTATAGTGAAGAGCAGAATTTTTCAGAGTCAAAGGTTAACACAAAGAAGAAGAAGAGATGACATTAAGATAAATTCTAAAGATGGTCTATTATGCTTTTTTTATATTTTCCATTTTGACATTTGTTACTTTTATAATCATAAAATGTAAATAAACATAAATATATTCTGGCCAAAGATTATGATAAAGCAAATGGAAATCAACAACTAATTAAATAAATTAAGTAATGGCCCCAGGGTCAGTAATCTGATTAGCATATTTTTCTATCAGAAAGAAGTTGCGCAAAAGGGAATTATGGCTTTGGAAAGCATTTGGACAGAATCCCTTCAGAGTTGCTTCAGTTTTTTTAAATGTTGCTGCAGTGTGGAAGACTTATGCATTTAAAAATATCAGATGACGATAAAAAGAGAGGATAGATAACACGAGAAAATAATCAAGACCAGTATCAGACTAGGATCAAAAGAAGACATTATTTTAATTATTCCTGCAAGAAATTTCATCAGTAGCCTATGAAATCAAGATTGGGAGTTCCCAACAACATGACTTTCTAATTCAGTGCTTTTATAACTATAGCTAGATAACTCTTTTTTGACCAAATGTCATTTCCAGACCCAATATAGCAGAAAAAAAAGACAGTCTATATCTACTTTGGCAGAAAAACCTAGAAATCTACCTTTTCAGGGACTCCCTCAGCCTATAAAATAGCTTACCTGGGGCACCTCTAAGGAATCCTTAGGCTCAATGGATCATGGCTTGAAAACCATTGACTTTGAATCATACCCATGCTTTAGGCTTCTAAATTGTTGTGTATGTGGAAGTGGGAGGTAACACATGTTGTTGTTGTTGTTGTTGCTGCTGCTGCTGTTAGGTGATAGCAAGTTGATTCTGACTCATAGCAATCCCATGTACAACAGAACGAAACACTGACCAATCCTGCATCACCACGACAATCTTTGCTTTGTTTGAGTCCACTGTTGTAGCCACTGTGCAAATCCATCTCATTAAAGGTCTTCCTCTTTTCCGCAGATCTTCTACCAAGCATGATGTCATTCTCCAGGGACTAGTCCCTCCTGATAGCATGTCCAAGTACATGTGTAGAGTCTCACCATCCTTCTTTCTAAGGAGCTGTACTTCTTCTAAGACAAGTTTGTTCATCTTCTGACAGTCATTGGTATATTCAATATTCTATACCAACATCATCATTCAAAGGCATCAGTTCTTCTTCAGTCTTCCTTCTCCATTATCCAGCTCTCACATGCATATGAGGCTACTGAAAATATCATGACTTGGGTCAGGTGCACCTTAGACCTCAAAATGACTTCTTTGCTTTTTAACACTTTCAAGAGGTCTTTTATGGCAGATTTGCTTAATCATTTGATTTCTTGACTGATCCTTCCATAGAAATTGATTTTGGATCAAAGCAAAATGAAATCCCTGATAACTGCCATCCTTTCTCCATTAATCATGATGCTGCTTATTCATCTAGTTGTGAGGATGTTTGTTTCCTTTATGTTGTGGTGTAGTCCATACTGAAGGCTGTAGTCTTCGATCTTCATCAGTGAGTGCTTCAGGCCATCTTGACTTTCAGCAAGCAAAGTTGGGTCATGTGCATATCACAGGTTGTTAATGAGGCTTCCTCCAATCCTGATCCTGAGTTCTTTTTTTGTGTCCTATATCTTTATTTTTTATCATTGGCATAAATGTGCTAAGAATCACGTTTGATGTGATAATTTTACTGATAAGAATTATCAGTAGTATGATTTGCTCATTTGGGTTTGTTTTGTTTTGGCTTTAACAAGCAGAAAATTATTTTCTTACAGTTTAGAAGGTTGTTGTTGTTGTTGTTAATGTGCCGTTGAGTCAAACCCGACTCATAGTGATGCCTCCTTGGGTTTCCGAGGCAGTATCACTACGGAAGTAGGGTTGCCCAACCTTCCTTCCGAGGAGTGGCTGGTGGGTTTGAACCGCCAGCCATCTGGTTAGCAGGCAAGTGTCTTAGCCACTATGTTACCAGAGTTTAGAAGGTTAGAAGTTCAAATTCAGGAAGCCAGCTCTAGGGGAAGTCTTTCTGTCTCTGTCGGCTCTGGGGAAAGGTCCTTGCTCTTTATCTTCTGTTCCCTGTTTCCTTGGAGATCTCCATGTGGCTTTGCATCTATCTTCCCCATCTCTGCTTGGTTGATCTGTTTCTTTATTATCTGGTAAGAGACTAACTTGGAACACACTCTATACTAATCCTGCCTCATTGATATAACAAAGAAAACCCATTCCCAAATGGGATTATAACCACAGACATAGAAGTTAGGATTTACAATATATATTTTTAGGGGACATAATTCAATCTATAGGAGCTCTGGTGGCATAGTGCCTAAGGTATTTGACTGCTAACCAGAAGACTGGAGGTTCAAAACCACCAGCCACACTGCAGAAGGAAGGTTGGGCAATCTACTTCCATAGTGATAACCATCTCAGAAAACCAGGGAGGGGTCACTATGAGTCGGATCTGACTCGATGGCAGTGAGTTTGGTTTGGTTTTTTTAATTCAATCTATAATAGTATTTTTCCTTTTATAGGTATAAATTTACAGGTAAAATTAAATTTGTTGGTTATAATATTTAAATTCTCTATGTGCTCACTTTTTGGGGACTACTTACCAAAACCAAAAACCAAACTCACTGCCATGGAGTCAGACCAAACTCATAGTGATCTGTTGTGGTTACCTAGTACCGCTCTGACAAGAAATATACCACAAATGGGATGGCCTTAACAAACAGTAGTCTATTCTTACAATTTGGAGGCTTTAAGTCCAAGTTCAAAGTGCCAGGCACTAGGGGCTGGGTGAAAGCCCCTCATCCTTGGGGTCCAGTTCTGCCTCCTGCTCCCAGCCCACTGGAACTAGAGGCATTTCTTTACCCAGACAGCTGCAGGCTGCTGACTCTGAGAAACCCCAAGGCTGACAAGTAAAAAGGCACAGTCCCAATGTTACCAAACCACATGGCAGGCCATTAACTTAAGTCCGTTGTATGTCCCAAGGTTGGCAGAGCATAGCAGGCTGCTGAGCAATGACATGGCTACATGCAGGGTCCAAGCGTGCCATAGGCTAGAGACCATTCCCAAGGCTCCTCCTTACATACGGGAAGCAGACCACATCCCAAAGACAGCTACTCAGCTGCTTGTGGTAGATCCACCATGGAGTTGATTACCAGTCTCATCATGGGGAATAACTACCACCAGCGGCCCAGCCACTCAACCAGGGGCAGCCAAGTTGACACACAAACTGAACCACCACACGACCCCTCCTTGGGTTTCCAAGGTGGTATCTCTATAGAAGTAGATTACCCAATCTTCCTTCCAAGCAGTGGCTGGTGGGTTTGAACCACCAGCCTTCTGGTTAGCAGTCAAATGCCTTAGGCACTACACCACCAGAGCTTCAGATAGTGCTTTTCACAGAGCATCTATTTTTACTCTTTTTTAATGAATTGTGCCTTGAATTCTGCTTTGTCTTATCTATCTCTTCAACTCCAACAATCCTTTTGTATCTCTGCATGGTTTAAAATTAAGAAATTTTGAAAAATATTAAAATCCCCCACCATAAAGGTGTTCTTATGCAGTTTCACTGTGTTTCAAGTGTTGTTTTATGTATTTGGCTTCTATGGATTTTATTGCATAGATGGTTGACATATCTTCTTCAGATAATACTTATCACAGAGCATCTATTTTTGCCCTTTTCAATGAATTTTGCCCTGAATTCTGCTTTGTCTGATATATCTCTTCAACTACAACAATCCTTTCACATCTCATTTAAAAAAAAAAAAAAAAAAATCTTTTTTTCTGATCTGGGTGAAAGTTTACAGAGAAAATTGGTTTCCTTTCAACAGTTCATACACATTTTGTTTTGTTTCATGACATTGATTGCAATCCCCACAATGTAACAGCTCTCTTCTCACTTCCTCCCTAGTTTACTGTTTCCTTTTGCCCTTCTTTCTATCCATTCCTGCCTTCTGACCTTTATCTATGGGAAAATGCTGCCTTTTGATCTCTTATGATTGATTGTTCTAAGGAATGGGCATCTCCCTGGTGTTATTGTTCACGTCATAGGCCTGTCTATTGTTTTGCTGAAAGATGAGCCCTGGGAGTGAGTTCAGTTCCAGGCTTAAAGCGTAACTAAGGGCCATAGTCTTGGGGATTCCTCTAGTCTCTATCAGACCAGTAAGCCTGGTCTTCTTTACTATTTTTTGTTTCATATTTTTCTTCCACTCTATCTAAATTCAAAACCAACCCAAACCCACTGCCATTGAGTAAATTCCAACTGATAGTAACCCCTATTGAGTTTCCAGTGCCGCAAATCCTTATAGAAATAAATTGCCTCATCTTCATCCCATGGAGCAACTGGTGGGTTTGAACTGCCTGCCTTCTGCTTAGCAACCAAATGACTTATCCACTGTTCCACCAGAGCTCCATTCTATCTAAGCAAAAAACAAACAAACAAACAAAAAAAAAAAA
>NW_006921709.1:4267283-4271451 GCF_000298275.1 Orycteropus afer afer
CATGCCATAAGCTAGAGACCATTCCCAAAGCTGTTTCTTATATATGGGAAGCAGACCACATACCCAAAGCAGCTACTCAGCTGCTCCAATAGATTCCACCATGGATTTAATAACCAATCTCACCATGGGGAATAACTATATTGAGCTGCCCAACCACTCAACCAGGCCTAACCAAGTTAACAGACAAACTTAACTACCACACCAAAATAGATCGAACATGCAATTAGGATGCATTGATAATTACTGGTGATTAAAATGGAAAAGTTGGAAACAAAGAAGAAGCACCTATATCTGTAGTTGGAAAATATGGCCTTGGTGAGACAAATGACACTGGAGATCTCACCACAAAATTTTACAAGACTAATGACTTATTCATGGAAAGTACTTTTTTTTAATAACAAAAAAAGTGACTGTACATGTGAACCTTACCAGCTGGATGGAATACATGGGGATCAAATTGACTACATCTGTGGAAAGAAACGATGGAGAAGCTTAGTCAGAACAAGATTAGAGGCCAACTGTGGAACAGATCATTAATTGCTCATATACAAGTTGAAGATGAAGTTGAAAAAAGTTAAAACAAGTCCAGAAGAGCCAAAATACAACCTTGACTATATCCCACCTGGATCTCAAAACCATCAGAAGAATACATTTGACCCATTGAACACTAATGACTGAAGACTAGATGAGTTACAGGATGACAACAAGGATATCAAACATGAAGAAAACAAAAGGTCATTAAAAACACAGGGAAAAAAGAAAAGACCAAGATGTGTATCAGAAGACACTCTGAAACTTGCTGTGGAATGGACAGCAGCTAAAGCAAATGGAAGAAATGATGAAGTAAAAGAGCTGACCAGAAGATTTCAAAAGGTGGCTCAAGAAGACAAAGTAAAGTATTGTAAAGAAATGTGCAAAGGTCTGGATTAGAAAATCAAAAAGAAGAACACACTCAGCATTTCTCAAGCAAAAAGAACTGAAGAAAAATTTCAAGCCTCACATTGCAATATTGAAGGATTCTATGGAGAAAATGGGCTCTCGTAGCATAGTGCCTAAGGCACTTGACTGCTAACCAGAAGGCTGGCAGTTCAAACCCACCAGCCACTCCTCGGAAGGAAGATTGGGCATTCTACTTCCACAGTGATACTGCCTCGGAAACCCAAGGAGGGGTCGCTATGAGTCAGAGCTGATTCAACGGCACATAACAGCAACAACAACAACAACATAGACAAAATATTGAACAATGCAAGAGTATTAAAAAAAAAAAAAAAGATGGAATGAATACACAGAGTCACTATACTAAAAAGAATTGGTCAACTTTCAACCATTTTAGAAGATAGCATATTATCAAGAACCAATGATATTGAATGAGAAAGTTGAAACTACATTGAAGGAATTGGTGAAAAACAAGAGACATCAGGACAAAGAGTCCTGATGTCTCCAGGAGTTGACCGAATACCCATTGAGATGTTTCAACAGATGCAGTGCTGAAAGCCCTCACTTATGCCAAGTAATTTGGAAGACAGCTACCTGGCCGACTGACTGCAGGAGATCTATATTTATGCCCATTCCAAAGAAAGGTGATGCAATAGAATGCAGAAATTATTAAACAATATAATTAACACACAATTAAAATATTGCTGAAAATAATTAAAAAATGTTTGCAGCAGTACATCAACTGAGACTACCAGAAATTTAAGCCAGATTCAGAGGACATGGAAAGAGGGATATCATTGAGGATGTCAGATGGATCTCAGCTGAAAGCAAAGAATACCAGAAAGATTTTTACCCGTGTTTTCCTGACTATGCAAAGGCATTCAACTGTTGGATCATAACAAACTATAGATAAAATTGTGAAGAATGGGAATTTTATAACACTTAATTTTGCTCACGAGGAATCTGTATATAGACCAAGAGGCAGTTGTTCAAAAGGAACAAGGGGATATTGCATGGTTTAAAGTCAGGAAAGGTGTGTGTCAGAGTTGTATCCTTTCACCATACTTGTTCTTGTTGTTAGGTGCCATGGAGTCATCTCTGACTCAAAACAACCCCATGCACAGAAGAACAAAACACCACCTGGTCCTGCGCCAGCTCCGCGATCCTTGCTATACTTGAGCCCATTGTCGCAGCCACTGTGTCGATCCATCTCTTTGAGGTCCTTCCCCTCTTTCATCAGCCCTCCACCTTACCAAGCATGACATCCTTCTCCAGTGAATGGTCCCTTCTGACAACATCACCAAAGTAGGTGAGATGAAGTCTGGCTATTCTTGCTTCCAAGGAGTATTCTGGCTGCACTTCTTCCAGGACTGGTGATCTGTGGGATCAACTTTCTTTGGAATGGTACAAATATGGCTCTCTTCAAATAAGTTGGCCAGGTAGCTGTCCTCCAAATCTCTTGGCATAACCAAGTGAGTGCCTCCAGTGGGACACTGTTTGTTGAAACATCTCAATAGGTATTCCGTCAATTCCTGGAGTCTTGTTCTTCTCCAGTTCCTTCAGTGCAACTTCTACTTCTTCCTTCAATACCATTGGTTCTTGATTATATGCCACCTCCTGAAATGGATGAACATTGACCAGTTCTTTTTGGTACAGTGACTCTCTGTATTCCTTCCATCTTCTTTTGATGCTTCCTGCACCATTAAATATTTTGCCCATAGAATCTTTCAGTATTGTAAATCGAGGCTTAAATTTTTTCCTCAGTTCTTTCAGCTTGAAAAACACCAAGCATGTTCTTTCCTTTTGTTTTTCTAACTCCAGGTCTTTGCACATTTCATTATAATAATTGACTTTGTCTTCTTGACCTTCTCTTTGAAATCTTCTGTTCTTGTCATTTATTCCATTTGCTTTAACTACTCTCTATGTAAGGGCAAGTTTCAGAGTCATTTCTGACATCCATTTTGGTCTTTTCTTCTTTTCTCTTCTTTTTAACGAGCTCTTGTTTTCTTCGTGGATGATGTTCTTGATGTCATCCCACAATTTTTCTGGGTTTTGGTCATTGGTGCTCAGCACATCAAATCTATTCTTTACCATACTTTCACCATACTTATTCAATTCATATGACCACCAAATAATCCAAGAAGCAGGAGTATAAGAAGAACATGGCATCAGGATTACAGAAAGACTCATGAATAACCTGCAATATGCACATGACACAATCTGGCTTGCTGAAAGTGAAGATGACTTGAAGCACTTACTGAAGGAAATAAAAGACTACATCCTTCCATATAGATTGTGCCTTAACATAAAGAAAATAAAAATGCTCACAACTGGACCAAAAACAACATTGTGATAAATGGAGAAAAGATTGAAATTGTCAAAAATTTCATTTTACTTGGATCCGTAACCAATGCCTAGGCAAGCAGCAGTTGGAAGATCAAATGATGTATTGCACTGGACAGATATGCTGGGGGGCAGGGAACTCTTTAAAGTGTTATAAAACAAAAATGTCACTTTGAAGACTAAGATGTACCTCTCCCAAGCCAATATATTGTTAATCGCTTCATATACATATGAAAATCTGACAGTGAAGTGAGGAAAACCACAGAAGAACTGATGCCTTTAATTGCAGTGTTGGTGAAGAGTATTGAAAAATACCATGGACTTCCAGAAGAATGAACAAATCTTCTTGGAAGAGGTGCATCTGGAATGCTCCTTAGAAGAAAGAATAGCCAGACTCCATTTCACATACTTCGGTCATGTTGTCAGAAGGGACCAATCTATGGAGAAGGATATCATACTTGGTAAAGTAGAGGGTCAACAAAAAAGAGGAAGATCCTCGAGGACATGGGCTCCAGCATAGCAACAGTTGTGAGGATGGCACAGGACAAGGTAATGTTGTGTTCTGTTGTGCATAGGGTTGCTGTGAGTTGGAACTGATTCAGTGGCACCTAACAATCCTCTCCAGCCAGCTTACCCCCAAGGTCAGATTCCACAAGATATGTAATGCAACTAAATGGAGGGGAGAAAGGAAAAGAATTAGTCAAAACTATCTTAAGAGACAGAAGTGTTCTTCTAGAATGTATCCCTCCTGTCTTAAGTTAGGTTCTGTAGAGAAGCAAAAACAGTGAAGCTTACATATAGAGAGAGAGAGGGAGAGAGAGAGAGATTTATCTCAAGGAAATGGCTCGTGCAGTTGTAGAGGCTGGAAAGTCCCAAATCTGTGGGTGAA
>NW_006921709.1:4272476-4273512 GCF_000298275.1 Orycteropus afer afer
ATGATTCTTGAAGCAGAACTGTTTTTCAGGCAACCCCTACACGAAGAATGCCCAGGCTTGGCGGGCAGACCTCCTGCACTTCGTACAGGTCCCCTTGAGCCTCAGACAGGCCTCAGTGCTCCTCAGAGAAGACCCCTACACTTCAAACAGGTTGCCTGTGCTTTGGTCAGGCTTCCGAATATGTATCCATGTGTTCTGGACAGGCATCCTATGCTTCTAGGTGTTACAGGTCTCAGCCCAGCCAAGGCTTCCACCATGGCCTTCATGGTGGTCCAGGTCGACCACTCTGCCATACTGAGGCAAGTCCATTCAGCCTCCCATCACCACCACTCTGCCACTCAGCCCTGCTGAGCTGGTCTTTGGCCCTGCTACTACCATCCTGACCCTGGCCTTTGTGGCTCCTGCCTCTCAGGCCTTGCCAGTCTTCTCTGTGGGCTGGGCCTCTCTGGGCCTCCAGATGCTGGCTCTGAAGCTGTTTCCTTCAATCTTCAGCGTTATCAACTCAGCATTTCAGCTTTTGAACTATATTATAGCTCTTTTACCTGGATCTAGGAGATTCATTTTTCAGAGTCTAGGAGAACAAATCTGTCCTAGAAGTGTAGTGGGAATGCTCCTTAGAAATGAGAATGGCCAGACTTTGTCTCACCTACTTTGGTCATGTTGCCAGAAAGAACCACTCCCTTGAGAAGGATATCATGCTCATTAAAGTAGAGGGCCAGGGTAAAAACTCTCAATGAACTGGATAGACACTGGCTGCTACAATAAGCTCAGATACAGCAAGGATTGTGAAGATAGCATAGAATTGGGCAGTGTTTTGTTCTGTTTTAGATATAGAGTCACTATGAGTCAGAGCCAACTCAATGGCACCTAACAACAACAACAAGGAGGTCTTAATATGGGGACCCCATGTCCAAAGGACTTCCTCCCCTCCAGACTCTTGTTGATCAGGAGGTCCAAAAAAACTGTGGGATCATCGATTTATATTGGAAAACTTGTCAATTTCAAGGTGAAGGCTTTCCTAGCAGGATAATAGCCT
>NW_006921709.1:4274142-4280983 GCF_000298275.1 Orycteropus afer afer
GAATCTTTGGTTTTCTTCATTCTTCTTTGCTCTGCATGAGGAGAGACCCATCATTGCATCTAGATGGCTGCTTGCAAGCTTTTAAGATTCCAGTTGCTACTCACCAAAGTAGGAGGTGGAACAATGTTTTGTGTAGTATGATATACCAATCGAACTTGATGTCCCCTGAAACTATGGTCCTGAGCCCACAGGTTCAACTACTCACTCCGAGTAGCTGGCTGTAACCAAGAAATGACTACAAATTTCTTCCTTGTCAGCTCTACTATATACCTGGGAATTCTCACAGAACATACAAATACACTTGTAGAACCATTGCCTGCCAACCCTATATATTGTCTTGGGTACACTCACCACTGCATAGACATACTTAATAGTTCAACTTGCCCACCCATCTATCCACCTATATACCCATGTTTGCCTTCACTGACAACACAGTACTGTATGTGCAAAAGGGTTCATCTTTGTTGTCTATACTTCCCATGTACCTCTCTATGTCTTCCTCTTCTTCAATGCCACCATGTTGATCACTCACATTTGGTACATTGCCCTTCTCTTCACCCAAATCAATATTTACCTTTATCTATCTAACAATGTTCCCTACCCTACCCTCCCACCCCTGGTAACCAACAAAGAAAATTTCCTTCCATAGATAAACCTTTGACTTTTACAATAACGGACTAACAATATTTGTCCTTCTGTGATTGACTTATTTCACTCAGCATAATGTCTTCCAAGTTCATCCACGTTATGTGGTGTTTTGAAGATTCTACATTATTCTTTAGGATTTCATAGTATTCCATTATGTGTAAGTACTTTGGTTTGGTTAGCCATTCCTCAGCTGATGGCCACCTAGGTTGTTTCCATCTTTTGGCTATTGTAAATCATGCTGCGATGAACACGGGTGTGCATATATCTGTTCTTGTCATGGCTCTCACTCCTTTAGGATATATACCTAGTAATAGAATGTTTAGGTCAAACGGTATTTCTAATTCCAACTTTTGAAGGAATCACCATACTGCTTTCCACAGTGGTTGTACCATTTGACACTCCCACCAGCAGTGTATGAGAGTCCCAGTCTCTCCACATCCTCGCCAGCATTTGTTATTTCCTGTCTTGTTGAACTTTCCTACTAGTGCTGGAGCAAGATGGTATCTCATTGTTGTTTTGATTTGTATCTCCCTAATGGCTAATGGGGAGCTCTGGTAGCATAGTGCCTAAGGCACTTGACTGCTAACCAGAAGGCTGGCAGTTCAAACCCACCAACCACTCCTCGGAAGGAAGGTTGGGCAATCTACCTCCATAGTGATACCACCTCAGCAACCCAAGGTGGGGTCACTATGAGTTGGGTTCGATTCAATGGCACATAACAACAACAACAATGGCTAATGATTGTGAGCATTTCTTCATATGTTTGTTGGCCACCTGAATATCCTCCTAGATGAAGTGTCTATTCATGTCTTCTGCCTATTTTTTAATTGGATTATTTGTCTTTTTGTTATTGAGGTGTTGGAATTTTCTATAAATTCTAGAGGTAAATCCTTTGTCAGATATCATTGCCAAATATTTTTCCCCAATCTGTAGGTTCTCTTTTGGAGAAGTCTTTGGAAGCACATAAAAATTTAATTTTTATAAGGTCCCATTCATCTAGTTTCTCTTCTGCTATTTGTGCATTTTGGGTTATGCTTGATAGTCTATTTATGCCATATAGTAGAGCTCCTAAATTTGCCCATAGTTTTTTCTTGAGGAACTTTATAGTTTTAGGTTTCACATTTAAGTCTTTGATCCACCTGGAGTTAGTTTTTGTGTATGGTGTGAGGTACAGATCTTTTTTCATTTTTCTGCAAATGGATATCCAGTTTTGCCAGCACCATTTATTAAATAAACATTCTCTTCCCAATTTAATGGATTTCGGCTCTTTGTCAAAGATCAGCTGACCATAAGTCGATGGATCTATTTCTGGGTTCTCAATTCTAGTCCATTGGTCTATGTGTCTGTCATTGTACCAATACCAGGCAGTTTTGACTACTGTGGCTGTATAGTAGGTTTTGAGATCCCTGACCAGTCCTCTTAAGGGGATGGCAAACTGATGAATTATTTTAAATGGATTGCAGCCTAACCAATCCCTTGACAGATTTGGACTTGACCAATCATTTTAGAGGGATTGCAAACCCAGGGCCAGAAAGGCAATGTAAGGAACCCATTGTACAGCACATATGAACCTCAACTGTCTTATTCATGGATAAAGCTATTTGTTTATTCACAAAATGGAAGGAATTTTGCTTAGAATGTATGGTTTTATAGCAATCTAACACAGAAATGATTTTATATACTTAGAATATTTGCTCCACAAAATCAATGAGTTGTTTTCAGCCAGTTTAAACAGCAACTATAGGATGCTTACAGTGCCCTTGCTATGGTGCTATGAGATGGAAGCAAATTGCTAATCACCCCATAAAGGCAGGAATCTCCCAGACTCTGAGAAAGAACGTCCTGTTCCTTCACTCATTCACTGCCTTTGAGCTGATTCTGATTCACCCCCATTGGGTTTTCAAGGCAGTAAGTCTTTATGGAAACAGATTGCCCCATTTTCCTTCTGTAGAGTGGCTGGTGGGTTTGAACTGCCAATCTTCTGGTTAGCAGTCAAATGCCTTAGGCATTTCACCACCAGAGAGCTCCTTTCCTTTTCCTTAAGCACTAATATTTTTATCCCTAAGAAATCTAAGATTAGTATCCTTGTGGCTAAACCGTTCCCCATATCCAGACCTTATAACAGAATGCCCGTCAATCACTGAATATTATATTGTTCCTACTGGGAGGCTCATCTTCTAATGTCCTCATTTTACAGTTTGGGGAACTGACACTGCTAAACACTCACACACTGCCTTACAATCTGGTAATGACTCCCAGAGCATTGATGTATTACACTTGCAAGCCTGGCAGGTAAACCAAGTTAGAACAGACAAAAACAATAGGGACAAGGTTC
Organism: Orycteropus afer afer; assembly: GCF_000298275.1. NCBI lineage: Eukaryota > Metazoa > Chordata > Mammalia > Tubulidentata > Orycteropodidae > Orycteropus > Orycteropus afer. The sequence continues at coordinate 4,277,126 of NW_006921709.1, forward strand.
ACATTTAAAATATTGTCAAATAATAGGCCATTTTCATAAATAAATAACATAAATATGTAGGTTAACAAATTATTCTGTACCATATTAGCTAAAAGAAAGCCAAGTTGTTTAACTAAAATCTCTTCACATTCAGTTGACTGAACCACACAATTAAAATTCTCCAGTTATAACCACAGAGTTATTAAAAAGAACAGCCTTTAAAAAAAGGAAAAGAAGTTTTCAAGGTTTCAGGAACAGAACAATCATGGTTAAGAAGGGAATTAGTGATCAGACAGGTTAGGAAATGTTTAAGAAAGTAGGGCATCAGATCCAACCAAATGACATTTTAGAGAATATAGTGATAATTGCTGAATGTCAACTATATGCCAGATAGTTTTCTAATCCTTTACATGGATTAACTCATTTAATTCTCACAATAACTTATCTGATAGGTTCTATTATTATTCACTAGTCACAGATGAGAAACCAAGGTTCAGAGGGGCAAATAAGTTGTCAGAACCTTCACAGCCAGGATTCCCACCCAGGAGGTTCACTGCATTCTTCACCATCATATTTCACTAAGTTGCAAAGAAGGGAGCTCTGGTAGCGTAGTGCCTAAGGCACTTGACTGCTAACCAGAAGCCTGAAGATATGATAAGACACTGTCACTAATCTCTGGAGGGAAAAGTGTAAATGACTGGGATAAGGGTGAGAAGAGTTAAAAAAAGATCAGTTTCCTATTCTCAATAATAATAATAATAATAATAATAAAGTAAAAGATTATGAAACTGACATCTCCATGAATCTGACATTAAAGCTGTGGAAGCACATGTGTAAGTTTCTTCAAACAGATAGTTTTTGAACTTAGAAAAGAAAGCAGTGGTTACTGAGTGGCAGCCCAGACTCATTAAGGACAAGTCATGCCTTCTGATAGGAACACTAAAATGACAGATCAGGAAAATTCTGGAGATTGAGAACATCTAAAGTTCAAGAAGGTATTGACAATGTTTGCCTTAGTCTTCTTAAAATCATGATGGATAAATGTGAATAGCTGATTGAACAAAATGTTCCCAAAAATGAGTTAATTAGTAAATATATAACAAATAAGAAAGAAATAGTGAGTGACACAAAGCTCTCAGTTAATCCAATTCTGTTTCTATCAATGATTAAGATGGAATATGCTTTTTAAACACGAAAATACTACAAAGCATAGTGGTATCACAAATAGAAAAATAAAGAGAATCAACATTTTAAAACAATTTTTGATAGGCTAGAGTAAGGTATCCAAACTCAAATATAAAATTTAATGCAACAGATGAAAAATATTGCACCTAAGTTCAAATTTTAAAAATCAACTGCAAGTGTACAGAGTGAAGAACAGCCTTAAAAACAGTTCATTTGAAAAAGACCTTAGGGGTTGAGTGAATGGCAAGCTCAGAATAAGCCACAGAATGAGCCAGCTGCCGAAGGAGCTAATGCAGTCCAAGGCTATATTAAATGAAAGTAGCTGTTGTTCCACTGAACTCTGATCACACCCAGGACCGGACTGCTATGATCCATGACGCATTTGGGAGGTGCATTGGAATATAGCCAGAGGAACAGAGGAAAACAATCAGTATCATGAAGGGTCTAAAGGAAGCATATGTCCTGATGTGGTTCTGTAATTCAACATGTTCAAACCTTAACTTGTGATTCTCCTCTCACTCCATCTTTTTCTCTTTCCATATTCTCCATCCTGGTTAATGACACTGTCTTTCCACCTCTTTGCCCAACATAGAAACCTAGATATGACCTCCCCCAACTACCCTTCTCATCACTGATAATTGATTCTTCGATCTTGTCAATTTCTACAAAACAGGTGAAAACCAAAAACCAAACTCACTGCCTTGAGTCAGATTCAACTCATAGTGAGCCCTCCTTGAGTTTCTGAGGTGGTATCACTATGGAAATAGATTGCCCCATCTTCCTTCCAAGGAGTGGCTAGTGGGTTTGAACTGCCAGCCTTCTGGTTAGCAGTCAAATGCCTTAGGCTCGACGCCACCAAAGCTCCTATAAAACAGATAGAGTCTCCAATTTACAACCTGTTCTACAAGGAACCACACAACTGTCATTTTTTTTTTTTTTTACATCTTATCATTAGTAATATGTATTACATACAATGTTGCAGCATGTAATTTGCTGATCTTACCATTCTCAGATGTTCACTTGCAGATGTGCAATTTTATGATTTATTGTTCAAAACACTGCTGTACAGCTTTAGTTTTCTAAACTAAATCAGGGGCCTCAGTTGCTTGAAGACATGGATCCAAATGCTGATAATTTTGTTAAAGCCAATAGGCACTTTCAGGAAGGAATGAGATGTTATCACAAAAAATATGAAGAAAAAAAGAAAAGGAACATACATACAACTCTCATTAATTTTCTGATTAGAAACACCATCCTCATTCCCAGGGTAACCCAGATGATCCAGAACCTTCTACAAGTGGAGGTCTTACTGGAACTGAAAAATTTTTATGATTTATATATTTTTATGTATGTGTGTATATATTAAAATACATCTGTAAGTTTATGTGTAGTCTTCCCAACCCCAAAACCAAACCAAACTCACTGTTGTAGAGTCGGTTCTGACTCACAGCTACCGCTCCTTGGGTTTTCAAGGTGGTACATCTATGGAAGTAGATTGCCCAATCTGCCTTCCAAGGAGTGGCTGGTGGGTTTGAACCACCAGCCTTCTGTTTAGCAGTCAAATGCCTTACGCACTAAGCCACCAGAGCTAACCCCAAAGACAAATAAAAATCAGATTTATAAAGATATGATAATAAAAGGCAATAATAGTGAGGACTGAAAAAAAAGTATTCCACTTATGTTAGAACCAACTTATGATGGAGTTGTCAGGATAGAATCCCATCATAAGTTGGGAACTACCTGTACATGCATTCTTTTTTCTATATCTTTCCTGACTTATTTCTTGGAATATTGCAAAAGCCTCCTACCTGGTCTCTTTTTTTCATCCTTGCTCCTCTTCTATCCACCTTCCTCACTTCAAGCACTAAAAAGTCAAATATAAACTGAATGTTTCTCTGCTTTACACCCCACTGTCTAAAAGATAAGGCCCAAACTCCATAGCATTGCCTCTAAGGGTCTTTACTCTCTGAACCTTTTATCATGACCAACTTAACCTGTTGCTACATCTCTCTGTACACTGTACAGTCCATTCATACCAAAATCTAGAAATCATCAGAACTGTAACCCAGTTCTAACATCAAAGAAATGAGTCCAAAAGGAGGTTGAGGTCAAATGGGAAAGCCTGAACCGCTGCTTGTTACTCTTCAGTGTGGCCATGGAAATGGGCCCCTTGGATCTCCTGCTGCGGGGACTGTAACTGACTGAGTATCCTGCTCCTGCCTTCTCTGGATCTACTACCTCATTCACTCAGAGACCACATTCCCTGCAGGATGATAATACTAAGACCAGCCCATTCCAAAGAGATGGTAGACTCTCCATGGGCAACTTGGGCTTCAGCTTTCCCTGTTAGCCTGTCTGAAATTTACTTGTAACTGTGCAGTCTGAGTCCCTTCCCACCCAGTCATCCTATATCATGACCCAAAGACTCCCCTTACTTCCTTCCCATCCCTGTTCAAGAAATTCTTAATATCCAATGCATCTCAATGTCTGCTTCTTGGTAGACAGAACTAATACACTTTGCTATATGTCTCATTGTTTTATTTTTTTCTCTGTTTGTTCTAATGTCTTTTCATCACAGCCTTATCAACATATTAGCATTATGCAATGTATTACCTTTAAAACTGTTGAAATTACACTACTTTTAAAGAATGTATTCAGAAGGATAAACTGTCCCCACCTTTAAAGGATGGTTTT
>NW_006921709.1:4281363-4295067 GCF_000298275.1 Orycteropus afer afer
GGGGAAGACCCTCAATGAGATGGATTGACACAGTGGCTGCAACAATGGGCTCAAGCACAGCGCAGATTGTGAGGCTGGTGCAGGTCTGGCCAGTGCTTCATTCTGCTGCACATGGGGTCGCTATAAGTCAGAGCCAACTCACGGGCACCTAACAACAACAAGATGCCCTTATTCTATTCATCTCTCTGTAAACTCCTACTCACCTTTTAAGACTAAGCTCCAGAATCCCCTCCTCTGTGAGGACTTCCTTGATCCACCTAAGAATGTTATTAATCCCTGTGTTGTACTACCACAGTCCCTATTACAGCCTCTATTATCACACTGTCTTTTTGAGTTGACACTAAGCCTTAAGCCATTATATGCACACTGTAGGGACTCAAAAATGCTAGTTGAAAAACATGGGTTATTTAATCTGCAAAGAGGGGACCTCGTGGGGACATAAATACCTTCAAGCAGTTGATGCATTGTCATGAGACAATTGTATCAGTTATCTCAAAAACACTCTCAATAAGTACTTTGGGATGGTATAAAGAAAAATTCTGGGGGAAAAGCCTTCATTAAAAAAAAAAAAAAAAAGATAAAGTATCAAGAGTACTTTTTCCCCTAACATGAGATTATCATAGTCAAAAAGTGTTTTTATTTGGTTAGGCCTAGCAACAATATGGATCTGCTCTGGTCTAGCAGTCAGTCCTTTTTAAATCCTTACCCCAGCTTTTAGAAGACAGACAAATAACAAAGCTCTTCTTTAACTGAGTGTCTGTGGCAATGGTGCATGAAGATAACACTTTCATTTCTTGAGGCAATCTTGGAAAAGTGGTTTAAAAGTATCATTTCTCTCCTTGATAGCATTAATCCTAAGGCACAAATTTCAATTTCAGCACTCATCTCTTTGACAATAATCCTAGGCCCAGAAAGCTCATTCCTTAAATTTAAATTCACATATAAAGCCACAGAAACCAATCTTCGTCCTACATCCTCTGCTCAAAGTTTTAAGGTAATGCAATAACCTGCATCATACAAATAATTTTTTCAGGGAGAAATATTTTCTTGTTTGGGGAAGGATGCTCATATATGCTTGGTTTGTATTTAGATAGGGTGGCTAGAATCCACTAGCCACTCAACAGGAGAAAGATGTGATAGTCTGCTTCTCCGTGTTGTAACCTCCCCATTACACACAAAACACCATGCTGGAGCAAAAGGCAACTGCTCTACACTCTCATAGGTGCCTGCACTTATCTTTCATAGCCCTATATATTTGTGTGATGGCTTAATTTATGTTTGTCTCTCCCCCTTCCATAGGTTAGGAAGGGTTTCTGTCTGTTTTGCTCAATGCCTACCACCATAATAGGCTTTCAATAAATATTTATAGAGTGAGTGAAAGTCTTAAAGAAGTAAACAACTGTAACTCTCCAAGTTGAGGTAGGACATGCAACATGCATGATCTGGTGTCAACTGTGTTCTATGCTATCACTTCTGCATCAATATTGACATCATCATTTGGAAAGCGGTGAGGAAGTGAAGCAAAGATAAAACTAAAACAAAGTCACACTCTAAGTACTATATCTTATGGCAAGCTCTATCACTGAAGAGTTTTACTATAACATTGATTAAGAAAATTATTTTAACAAATCATTGCCATCAGGTCAATTCTGACTCATAGTGATACTATAGAACAGAGTAGGAATGCTGTAGTCTTTATGAAAGAAGATTGCCACATCTTTCTCCTGCAGAAAGACTAGTGGCTTTGAACTGCCAACCTTTCAGTTAGCAGGTGATCACTAACCACTGCACCAAAAGGGCTCCTAACAGTGATCATAAACCCACTGCCATCAAGTTGATTCTGACTTATAGGAACCCTGGAGGACAGAACAGAACTGCCCCATAGGGTTTCCAAGGATGTAAATCTTTATCCTCATCTTTCTCCCATGCAGAAGTGGGTGGGTTCAAACAGCTGACGTTTGGTTAAAAGCTGAATGCTTCAACCATTGTGCCACAAGAGCTGTTTAACAGTAATCATAGTGAATGTTTATTGAGACTTACTATGCACCAGTCTCTGAGACGATTCTCTTATGGGTATTGACTCTTTTGAATCTCAGATCATCTCTCCAGGCTTTGAATGTAGCAAGTGCACCAAATTCAATGCGTTGCTAGTGCAAAATGCACACTCGATCTCAAAGACCTAATACAAAAAAAGCAAAGTAAAATCTCTTACTAGTTTTTATTTTAATTATGTTGGAATGACAAAATTTTGGTGTATTGAGTTAGGTGAAATATATTTTAAAATTAATTTCACCTGTTTCTTTTAGTCTTTTAAATATGACTATTGAATTTTTTTTTAAAAAAAATTAAATGAATGGTCTCCATTGTATTTCAACTGAGCAGTACTGCTCTAGATTTCATCCCAAACTGTGTAGAAAGGAGGCCTTTCCCAGTGTTCACTCACAAGACAATCTCAACTTGAACAGTTTCAGAGACAGAGAGGTACTCAATAAACAGTCAATCTCAATTTTGAATCATCTAACAGAAAGGTATTTTCCAAGGAATGAAAACCACAGGTAAGAAGAGAGAAACAGGTTTTAAAGTATGTATTTTCAGGGGAATGACTTGAGGTTGATGAATTCCAGCTTTGGCCTTACAAAGAACAATTGATAAATAGTTTCTCAAATTACCACTCAATCCAAAGCCATTGCTAAAACATGATGCCATAAAATAACTAGAAAAAAACAGATCAGTTTTTAAAATGAAACCCAAAATTTATAAGCCATACTGGAATACACACTCATATATAGATATATATATATGTACATGTACACATATATACATATGTATGTATATATACATATAAATACACATATATATACATACATATGTACCAAACCAAAACCAAACTCACTGTCATTGAGTCAATTCCAACTCATAGAGACCCCATTGGGTTTCATATATATAAACATATATACACATATATATGTATATATACATGTACATGCACACACATACATCCAAAAAGACAAACCCACTACCATTGAGGTGATTCCAACTCATAGTGACCTATATCAGGTTTCAAAAGCTGTAAATCTATGGAAATAGATTGCCCCATCTTCCTTCCTTGGAGCAGCTTGTGGGTTTGAACTGCCAATCTTCTGGTAGCAGCTGAATGCCTTAGGCACTGTGCCACCAGAGCTCCTAAGATGAAGCAGTCCACTTCCATAAAGACTGATAGCCTTCGAAACCCTATGAGGGTCACTATGAGTTGGAATTGACTCCGTGGCAGTGCATTTGGTTTTTTGGTTTTCTCTACAAGTATAACTGCCTCTAGGAGTCCCTGGGTGGAAAAAATGGTCAAGCACTGGGCTAGTAACTGAAAGGCAAGAAGTTTAGACTTGCCAAGAGGCACCTCAGAAGAAAGTCCTAAAGATCTGCTTCTGAAATGTCATATCCTTAAAAGTCATATGGAGCAGTGCTACTCTGCAGCACATGATGGTAGAGTTCAAATTAACTCCATAGCCATAAACTCAAAACTCACTGCTGTCAAGTCAGATCCAACTTGGGTTAGTTACCCCTCCTTGGGTTTCCAAGGCAGTATCACTACAGAAGTAGATTGCCCAACCTTCCTTCCAAGGAGTAGTTTGAACCACCAGCCTTCTGGTTAGCAGTCAAGTGCCTTAGGCACTACGCTACCAGAGCTCCTTCCATAGCCATAGATTCCATAGCCATAGATTGTTTCATTTATTTGTTTGTTTGTTTGTTTATAACTGCCACTAGAAGACAGAACAACAAACGGGACAGCAGTCATCTTTGGAGCAGATCTAGTTTCATGACGGCATAGGTGGGATATGTACTTTGCACATATACTTTTTTTAGCCTTTGGGTTATTTTTCCATGAACAAATGTTTCCTATTCAACTTAATATATTTGAAATAAAAATGTTACAATTGAAAATTCCTGTCAAAAAATAATATTAGAAATTTTAAGACCCTTCAGCTTATAAATTAACAGGTAAATTAGCTGGCCATAGTTTTGTAGCATGAAGTGATAATCTGGGGCCTTGTATGACAAAGAACTTAATGCTCACCCTGTGCCTGTGCCTGATGGCTCACAGAAGAACACCACCCTCACACCTCCTTCCCAGAAACACCCTCTAACCAGACTGATCCTCCCTTTCTCTATAGGAAGGGGTATGGCAGCATGGCAGACCCAGAGCTAAACTACAGACAAGATCATGAGTCCCTTCATCCTCCAGCACATGTGACATGAACCGAGTCACTGCACACACAAAGACATGGGATCCTTGTCTACCCATATATGCCAGTGACAGCCTGAAGGCAGGGAGGACATGGTTCTCTGACAGTAGACAGCAGGCAATCAATTTAGACTCCATAAGACTGGTGCCAGTTAGAAGCCCAAACTCCTGAAAGTTGAGAGCTCAGGTTTGGATATCTGAAATGCACACTAACACATTAACTAAAACCACTTACCGAGTGGAGTCGATTCCAACTCATGGTACCCCCAGGTGTGCTGGAGTATAACTGTGCTTCAACGGCTGATTATTTTTTCCAGAAGTAGTATTGCCAGGCTTTTCTTTTGAGGCACATCTGAATGGACTTGAACCAACATCCTTTTGGTTAGCACCAGACCAAGTTAATGACTTGTACCTCACAGGGATTCCAGACACTAACTATTGTACCAGAAGTCTTCCTTAGCTTTTAGAAAAATTTTTAAATGAATGGGTAACCCACTGCCATTGAGTCAAATCTGACTCATAGAGACCCCCACAGAGTTTCCAAGGCTGTAAATCTTTACAGAAGTAGATTGCCTCATCTTCTTCCCATAGAGTGGTTGGTGGGTCTGAACTATCAACTTTCTGGTTAGTAGCCTACTTAGAGGAAACTGGCTCAGTGGTACAGTTTATAAACTATACCCTCATATACGATTTTACCTCCTGATGATATGTTTTCTCTGTTCTGTTGGAAGGGACTGACAGTTCTGACATATATGCCCTTGAATTATGAACACACATCCTAAATTTTTGGAGTGACTCACTGTGACTCCATGGACTTTTTTTCATCAGCCACCATGGTCTGTAGAGATTAAAGAAGTGTAGTCTCAAGGGTGTGCTTGGGAATAAACACTAAGCAATCATTCAGGTCCTCTAATATTTCCAGAGAAAAATTCTCTGTTTTTCTTGGAGGAAGGGGACCAAAACATTTTTTTTTTAATATTTCCTTCACAGGGGAGCATAGTCTAGGAATCACTTACTATTTCCTCATCTGTTTCCTCATCTGCAAAGTTTATTTTTAATGGGATGGTGAGAGGACTAAATAAGATAATGTGTGAGAAAGCACTTCATCTTCTACCCATTACTTCAACTTGGCCAGTGAATTTAATTTCCCCTCCTCTTAGGAGAAGTGCAGACACTCAGAACAACATTCTTCATACTGAAAATACGTGATATGTCCTCAGGTTACTTATTAATAGTCTTATAAACTTGTCAAGTGGTCTGCATATTTCAGATTAACTCAAACCCACTCACCTTCTTTTCATGTCACCTGGGAACTAGTAGGAAATTAGAGGATCAGGATATACTATTACTGGGCACAAAGTGCTGATGGTGGGGTGGGGTGGTCTTCTAATTTGTGTCCAATTCTGAGCATAAAGGGGCCACTTAGCTGGATCACTGGAAGAGGTTGGTTTCTTAATTTTGGAAAATAGAACTTGTCCTTTAGAGATCATCTGAAGAATAGATTTGACACATTGAACATCAATGACCAAAAACCAGACAAGTTGTGGGATGACATCAACAACGTCATACATGAAGAAGGCAAAAGGTCATTAAAAAGACAGGAAAGGAAGAAAAGACCAAAATGTATGCCAGAATAGAATCTGAATCTTGCTCTTGAACAGAGAGTAGCTAAAACAAATGGGAAAAAGAACAAGATAAAAGAGTTGAACAGAAAATTTCAAAGGGCAGCTCAAGAAGACAAAGTATTATAATGAAAACTGCAAAGACCTAGAGTTAAAAAACCAAAGGGGAAGAACATGCTCAGCGTTTCTCAAGCTGAAAGAGCTAAAGTAAAATTCAAGCGTCAAGTTGCAATACTAAAGGATTCTGTGGGCAAAATGTTGAATGATGCAGGAAGAAGCAAAAGAAGATGGAAGGAATATACAGAGTCACTGTACCAAAAAGAATTGGTCAATATTCAGCTATTTCAGGAGGTAACACATGATCAAGAACTAATATGGAAGGAAGAAATCTAAGCTGCAATGAAGGAATCAGTGAAAAACAAGGCTTCCAGGGATTGATGGGATACCCACTGAGATGTTTCAACAAATCAATACAACACTGGAGGCACTTACTCATTCATGCCAAGAAATTTGGAAGACAGCTAGCTACCTGGCCAACTGACTGGAAGAAATCCATATTTGTGTCCATTCCAAAGAAAAGTGGTCCAACAGAATGAGAACAACATCATTAATATCACACATACGTAAAATTTTGCTGAAGATAATTCAAAAAATTTGCAGCAGTATATTGACAGGAAACTTCCAGAAATGTAAGTCGTATTCAGAAAAGGACATGAAATGAAGGAATATCATTACTGATGTCTTATGAATCTTGGCTGAAAGCAAAGAATACCAGAAAGATATTTACTTGTGTTCTATTGACTATGCAAAGGTGTTTAACAATGTGGATCATAACAAATTATAGGTAATATTAAGAAGAATGGGAATTCTAAGAAACATAATTGTGCTCGTGAGGAACTTGTACATAGACCAAGAGGCAATTGTCTGAACAGAACAAGGGGATACTGCATGGTTTAAAATCAGGAAGCGAATGTGTCAGGTTGTAGCTTTTCACCATACTTGTTCAATCTATCTATAACTTGAGCAAATAGTGTGAGAAGCTGGATTATATAAAGTAGAATGCAGCACCAGGATTGGAGGAAGACTTATTAACAATCTGTGATATGCAGATGACACAAACTTGCTTGCTGAAAGTGAAGATGACTTGAAACACTTACTGATAAAAGACAAAGACTACAGTCTGCAGTAAGGATTACACCTTAACATAAAGAAAACAAAACTCCTCACAACTGGACAAATAAGCAACATCAAATAAATAGAGAAAAGATTGAAGTTGTTAGGGATTACTTTTTACTTGGATCCACAATCAACACCCATGGAAGGAGCAGTCAAGAAATCAGACAACATACTGCACTGGGGAAATCTACTGCAAACAACCTCTTTAAAGTGTTAAGAAGAAAAGATGTCACTTTGAAGACTAAGGTGTGCCTAAACCAAGCCATGTTTTTTTTGTTGTTGTTGTTTTTAATCATCTCATATGCATGTAAAAGCTGAACAAAGAAGAAGGAAGACTGAAAAAAGAGTTGATGCTTCTGAGTTGTGGTGTTGGAAAAAAATACTGAAAATAACATGGACTACCAGAAAAACTAACAACTCTTTCCTGGAAGAAATGCAGCCAGAATGCTCCTTGGAAGGGAAAATGGCCAGATTTCATCTCACCTGCTTTGGTCATGTTGTTAGAAGGGGCCATTCCCTGGAGAGGGATATTATGCTTGGTAAAGTAGAGGGTCAGTGACAAGATGGATTGACACTGTGCTTGCAAGGGTGGGCTCAAGTGTAGCAAGGATTGTGAGGCTGGTGGAGGACTTGGCAATGTTTCTTTCTGCTATATATAGGGAAACTATGAGTCAACGGCACCTAAGAAAAACAACAACACCTTGCTTTCTAAACTATGTTAGATTCCCAATCTCCAGCTCCCAGAAAATGTTGCACAAGTAAGAGTCTCAAAAATAATAGCCAATACCCAGATAATGGCCAAGTACTACATATATTTTAACTCATTCTAATCCTCTCAACAATCCATATATATAACATGCTTGGTAAAGTTGCGGGTCAACGAAGAAGGGGAAGGCCCTCAATGAGATTCATAGATACGGTGGCTGCAACGATGGGCTCAGGTATAGCAAGGATTGTGAGGCTGGCACAGGACCAGGCAGTGTTTTGTTCTGCTGGCATAGGGTCCCTATGAGTCGGAGATGACTCGATGGCACCTAACAACAACAACAATATGTATCAGTTGCCATTAAGTTGATTCCAACTCGTGGTGACTCCATGCATTTCAGAGTAGAACTTTATAGGGTTTCAATGGCTGTAATCTTTCAGAAATAGAACCTCCAGAATTTTCTTGCAAGGTATTTCTGGGTGGATTTGAACCACCAACCTATTGGTTAGTAGCCAAGCTCTTAACCATTTGTGCCACTCCCCAGCAACCCTAAGATGTTTTCCCCATTTTACTGATGAGAAGTTGAAGCACAGAGAAGTTAATTTGCTCCAGATCACAGAACTAATACAGTGGGTGCAGGATTAACAAAACCCAAGGGCTAGATCCCTGTATTTAATTGCCTTCAAGAGGCCTGAAGCACTGCCAAACTGCAGGTAGAAAGAACAGGAAGGCAGTGTTTGACTCAGTAGGAAAACACTCTCCTTTATCCCTGTCTTCAACTCGGCCTTTCAAGTAAGGCTATCTTGTAGTTGGAGTCCCTGGGTAGTGCAGAGCTAACAACTTGGGGGCTAACAGAAGAGTTGGTGGTCCAAGTCTACCAGAGGCACCTCAGAAGAAAAGCCTGATGATCTACTTCCAAAAAATCAGCTATTGAAAATGCTACGGAGCACAGTTCTACTCCAACACATATGGAGTCACCAGCAGTCAGAGTCAACTCCAACGCAAAAGATACCCTATATTTCCACTTGTGCCCAATTCCCTAATATGTTCTTTTAGCATAGTGCCTAAGGCATTTGTCTGCTAACCAGAAGGCTGGCGGTTCAAACCCACCAGCCACTCCTCAGAAGGAGGATGGGGCAATCTACTTCCATAGTGATACTGTCTGGAAAACTCAAAGAGGAGTCACTATGAGTCGGGTCCGACTTAACAGCACATAACAGCAACAACAACAACCCCTTGACTTTAATTAAGGTTTTGTTTCTACACAATTAACAAAGCTGTCTTTTCCTCAATTTTTCTCTCTACTTCTGCCTCTCAGTCTTTTTCTTTCCCAATTCTTTCTTCCCTACTCCCCTCCAAGTCTCCCATCTCTAATTCTACTATAGTTTAATGGGTTTATTAACTTTTCAAATTATACCTCTGAATTTCTCACCTTCATAACTTTCTCTCTTCGGTACCTCTTTCTGGAATAGATTTCCTCCTCCTCTCCACCTCTGAAAACCTCTGTGCCCACGATATAGCTGAATTCCACGTCTGCCTTCCTCTCCCATTCACTCCAGCTAGGACAGATGTCTTCCCCCTGGATTTCTATTGCCTGCATCCTTCATGACACACTTTCTGCACATGATCACTAACTGTCTCCTATATTTTGAAACCCCCATCTCTGTTAACACAATGACTTACATACAATAGAAGCCCCATAAACTGTGGTTAATGTTGATGGTCTAATCAAGCATATCAGCCGTATCCACTCTGTCTGTCCAGGGTCAATTAAAGACCTACTATAAAATTCACATTCATAAGCCCATTTCTGTATCTGATTGCTCTTATTGAAGGTCTGAGTTTGGATTAATCTTATAGCAAACAATCTATCCAAAACCTATTTAAAAGAAGAAGAGAAATTAAAAACAAATTCTGGTGATATACTGAAAAACTATTCCCATTAATTTAATATTATTTAAGTTCCTGATGCATATTGTGACAGAGCTCTAGAATCACATTGGTTTTTTTTTTTTTTTACTTTCATTTACTCTCTGGTTCACAAATATTTATCTGTGCAGCTCTGAAAAATGAGAATTCATGGTTTCATGTGTATGCTTTGGTTTGCATTTGCTAATCATATTTAACTAAGAGAAGTTTTCATTTTTGATTACAAATAAGTCAAGACGGTTGAATGTGCTTTCCCCATTCACTAGACTGTTGCTAACTCACCAAACTCAGGAAGCAATGATAATTACTTCTCATTATAGAATGCCTTTTCTCCCCAAAAACTTCAAAGCCCTCTGCTGACGCTTGGGCTCTACAGCTGCCAGGAAAGAAATGTGGCTCCACTTACCTCAGAGGGAGTGTCAGAAATGCGTGGGGACTGGCTGAGCTTACAGCAGGCATGCCCTCCCCACACCCATCACTCTATCAGAGATCACACCTAACATTCTGGTTTGGGGATAAAAGGACGAAAGAGTGGTCAAGCTATTAATATCCTCCCAGACAAGAGTTCTAAGAAATGGACTGGCTAGACACAAAGTTGTAAGTCAGTAAGCCATGCCGTTGTCAGAATGGATAGTAACAAAATAGGCAAAGACATGCAGCAATTCAGGAGTCCCTGGTGGCACAAACACTTAAGTGCACAGCTACTAATTGAAAGGTTGGTGGTTCTAAGCCACCCAGAGGCACCTGTGGGAAAATCCTGGTGAGCTACATCTGAAAAATCAGCCATGGAATATCTATCGAGCACAGTTCTACTCTGACACACACGAGGTCACCCTGAGTCAGAATCAACTTGACGGCAACTGGTTGACGCAGTTCTTTGCTGATCGAAAAACTGTCTGGTCCTAATCCTATCAAAGTTACTACGAGAACACAGTTCTTGTATAAACTGACAAAAGAGCTGTGTTTTCTGATACTTCTTGGCATATGTAACCTCCCACGTTCAGCCTGTCCCTTTAGATAAAACACAGTAACTACTATTTATTGAATGCCTAATATGCGTGAGGCATTTCAGGTTTTTTGTTGTGAAGCTTACTATTACCATGAAATAGAATATTATCGATATTTATAAACAATGATGCCAAAGTTCCAAAAGATTATGTTTTTAAAAACTCAGTGCTAGATATCTAAGAAGGAGCTCTGGTAGCACTGTGCCTAAGTAAGGCACTTGACTGCTAACCAGGAGGCTGGTGGTTCAAACCCACCAGCCACTCCTCGGAAGGAAGGTTGGGCAATCCTACTTCCGTAGTGATACTGCCTCGGAAACCCAAGGAGGGGTCGCTAGGAGTCAGGGCTGACTCGATGGCAAATAACAACAACAACAACAGATATCTAAGAAGGAAATGTTTTTAATAGCTCTGCAACCATCAGTTGGCCCTGAGAGGAACATGGTAATGTCTCAGGGACCCACCTCTGTCTTGCTGACCCTAGTCAATTTGACTTCAAATATCAGCTCTGAACCTTAGTCCGGTTTCCTGGGTCCTCTGAGCATCCAGTTCATTGGGACAAATAGGTAGACATAGGCAGAGTATCATGCAGACTACATTTCTGGGTTTTGTCCAGACATTTCTGGTTTTGTTCTCAATTAAAAGTTGAATAGAAATGAATGAGGCAAATTGGAAAATATAAACCAGCCCTCAGCTGACGATCTAGTTGAATGTAGGTGGCATTGAGTGTACAAATAGAAGCGGAGGCTGTTATTGTCACATTTTAAGAGAGGAGACCTAGACTCACAGGGATTGACTCTTTTATTAAAACACATAGCGTAGTTACTAAGTCTGGACTCCAAATTTGAACTTGAATTGTTCTGCTGCCATTGAGCATACTCCTTGTGTTTTGGTTGTCTAGTACCATTCTCACAGATAATACCCACAAGTGGGTGCCTCTACAAACAGGAGTTCATTCTCTTACAGTTTTGGAGGCTAGAAATCGAGTTCTAAGTGCCAGGCTCTAGGGGCTAGGTGAAAGCCCCTTGACCTTGGGCTTCAGCTCTGCCTCCTGCTCCTGGCTCACTGAAGCTGGAGGCTTTCTTCACTCAAACAGCTGCTGATCGCTGAGGTTAGCAAACCCATGGTCGACAAGTAAAGAGGCACAGTCCAGATGTTAGAAAACCACATGGCAGGCCATTGATTCAAGTCCAGAGACAGTCTTAAGATTCACGGGAAACATGGCAGTCTGCTACATGAAGACTCCGCTACATGCAGGGTCCAAGCATGCCGTAAAGCTAGAGACCATTCCCAAAGCTTCTTCTTATATACAGGAAGCAGACCACATCCCTAAAGCAGCTACTCAACTGCTCATAGCAGATACCACCATAGAGTTGATTGCCAATTTCATCATGGGGAATAACTACCAGCAGCTGCCCAGACACTCAAAACCAGACCCAGCCAAGTTGACACATAACCTTAACTACACACCTTGTATAGCATCCCAGGGGATCAGCTTTCACTGTGGCTTTTCTAGGCTTAATGCAATGGTGGCTCAGTGGTAGAATTTTCACCTTCTGTATGAAAGACCAAGGTTTGATTCCCAGCCAAGGCATCGCATGTGCAGCCACCACCCCATCTGCCAGTGAAGGCGTCTGTATTGCTGTGATACTGAGTAAGTTTCAGCAGAGCTTCCAAACTAAGACAAGTTAGGAAGAAAAGCCTAGTCATCTTTCAAAAATTAGCCAATGGAAACCCATGGATCACAACAATCCAATCTGCAACTTATCATATGGATGGCTCAGGACCAGGTAATGTTCCATTCCATCATGTATGGTGTCATAAGGAGTCAGGGGCCAATTTGAAGGCAGCTAATGACAACAAGTTTAATCAACCATATGAGCACAAGCACTGAGCAAGTCCCCACACTCTCCAATATGGAGTCATAATTAAGCTTTAGTTTCATCACTAGTGTCTAGGCTTGCAAATTACTAGATTTATTCATTTACACAGGAGCATAATTTGTTTCTGGGATGATACTGTCCCTTTAGTGAAAAGGACTCCAGATCTTGCAGATTTCTCACTGAAAATGGTTGTTGATTGTCACACTACCCTAACACATCCCTGAGCCATCTCTCTACACAGGGGATAGGATGGCTCAAGGGTATTTTTTGTCTATGCTGTTCTTATATCTCTATGGTGATCGATATATTTTAGGAATATACATTATCCAGGACTGAGTTTCATCTCACAGTCCTGGATCATCTATATTCACAAAAGATATCATTTCACAGTTGTGATCAGACCTAAGATGACCCATGAAGAGGACTGTCATCAGTATACATTTTTTAAAAAATGCCAGTGACAGGGGAATTGTGGGTAATGGTCGACTTTGTGCCAATTTTTGCATAGTTTTATTCTGTAGATCAATAATTACCCATTGTTTTAAGAAGCAAGAGCCCTCTTACATATTAGGATTTCCAGAAAAAATTTGGAACACCGCTAATTTCTGAAGATGGGTGTATCACATACCTGAAAGAGAGTGTAAGATGATTTCTGGGACATGAGGGAAGACAATAGAAAAACATGGGGAAAATATAGGCAAAAATGTAGAGCTGGGAATGTGCAAAGTACAAAACTTAAAAACATGTATACGTAGCCTGCTGTGGCTAGAGACAGAGGAATAATGACAGTCACGAACTTAATCAGTTCTTGCATCTGTTGCTATCCTCCTTTCCCTTGGGAATAAATGCCAGAAACTCGTGTTCAGTGCTTGGAAAAGTGAATCATTTTGGAACAGAGTAGAAGTTATATACTGATTCTCACCTAAGTCTCCTTATACAAGTGAGCAGTAACACCTTTATTTTATTAGAATTGCTTGAAGGTTAAGGCAGCCTCTTTCTGATTGTTTTTAGGATGCTCCTATGTAAATGTAAATCACAAAGACTTGGGTACAAGTCCTGGTTCTTCTACTCTTCTTTGTAACTTCTGGTGTGGTCAGGGAGGGCAGCCAACATGATGTGAATCTCTAATTCCTGTTAGTCATAT
>NW_006921709.1:4296877-4297833 GCF_000298275.1 Orycteropus afer afer
CATCTGACATCAGCAATGATATCCCTAGTTCCCTGTTCTCTTCTGAATCCAGCTTGTATTGCCGGAAATTCTCTGTCAATATACTGCTGCAATCATTTTTGAATTATCTTCAGTAAGATTTTACTTACATGTGACATTAATGACATTGTTCGGTAATTTCCACATTCTATGGGATCACCTTTCTTTAGACTGAGTACAGATATGAATCTCTTCCAGTCAGTTGGCCAAGTAGCTGTCTTCCAAATCTCTTGGCATAGCTGAGTGCCTCCAGTGTGGCATCCATTTGTTGAGATGTCTCAATGGGTATTCTGTCAATTTCTGGGACTTTGTTTTTCACCAATTCCTTCAGTGCAGCTTTGACTTCTTCCTTTAATACCTTTGGTTCTTGAACATATGCCTCCTCCTGAAATGGATGAACATTGGCCAATTCTTTTTGGCACAGTGACTCTGTGTAATCGTTCCATCTTCTTTTGATGCTTCCTGTATCATTCAATATATTGCCCATAGAATTTTTCGATATTGTGACTCAAGGCTTAAATTTTTTCCCCAGTTCTTTCAGTTTGAGAAATGCTGAGCATGTTCTTCCCTTTTGGTTTTCTAACTCGAGGTCTTTGCACATTTTATTATAATATTTGATGTCTTCTCAAGCTGCTCTTTGAGATCACTCATTCAGCTCTTTCATCCTGTCCATTCTTCCATTTGCTTTAGCTACTTTCTATTCAAGGGCAAGTTTCAGAGTCTCTCTTGACATCCATTTTGGTTTTTTCTTCCTTTCCCATCTTTTTAATGACCTTTTGCTTTCTTCATGGATGATGTTCTTGGTTTCGGATTTTTGGTCATTGGTGTTCAATGCATCAAATCTATTCTTTAGACGGCCTCCAAATTCAGGAGAGATATAATCAGGTCATATTTTGGCTCTTATGGATTTGTTTTAAATATCTTCAACTTAAACTGGA
>NW_006921709.1:4299368-4304018 GCF_000298275.1 Orycteropus afer afer
GTATAATCAAGTATAGCTGTATAATCTGATAACATTACTCAATTTCTACATATATATATGTGTGTGTGTGTATACATGTGTATATATCTGTATACAATAGATAGATAGATATAGATGTGTGTATATACACACAAACATTTATGCATACATATTTATATCTATATCTATATATGTCTATGCATATATATTTATAGATATATATCCATCTGGTCAAATCTAGTGATCACTCTCTACCTCCATCTTGCTTTTCTTCTCAGCAGCATTTGACACAGTTGACAACTCCCTCTTTCTTGATACATTATCTCCACCTGAATGTTGAGTCTCCACACTTTGAATACTGGTAACTGCTTCCAAGTCTCCTTGGCTGACTCACCCTACTCCTCCTGACTTCTAGGTGTTGAAGTGCTCCAAGACCTAGTCCTCTCTCTACTTTAGCCCCCAAGTTTATCTCATCCACATTCATGCCTTAAAATGTGATTTACATATTTACATCCCCAAAGTATAAAACTTCACTTCAACATCTCCTCTAAGCTCCTGGTTTATATGTCCAGTTGCCTTCTTAATATTGTTAACCTGTTGGCATCTAGCAGGAATTTCAAAGACAACACATCTAAAACACCACTCCCAGTAATTAAACCATCTTTCACATAGTTTTTTCCATTCAGAAACTAAGGAGTCTTTCTGAAAAAATAGGTCATTGAAAACCTTATTAATAGTAGTGAAACATTGTCTGATATACTGCCAGAAGACGAGCCCCTCAAGTTGGAAGGAACTCACAATAAGAATAAGGAAATCCTCCGCTAAGTAGAGTTGACTTTAATGATATGGATGGAATAAAGCTTTTGGAATCTTCATTTGCTAATGGGGCACAACTCAAAGTGGGAAAAACAGCTACAAACGTTCATTAATAATTGGAACATGAAAAGTATGAATGTAGGAAAATTGGAAGTTGTCAAAAATGAAGTGGAGTACATAAAAATCAATATCCTAAACATTGTTGTTGTTGTTATTTGCCGTCGAGTCAGCCCCGACTCGTAGCGACCCCTCCTTGGGTTTCTGAGGCAGTATCACCACGGAAGTAGGATTGCCCAACCTTCCTTCTGAGGAGTGGCTGGTGGGTTTGAACTGCCAGCCTTCTTAGTGAGCTGAAATAATGACATTGGCCATTTTTTTATCAGACAATCACATGGTCTACTATGCCAGGAATGACAAAGTGAAGAGGATTGGTGTGGCATCCATCATCAAAAAGAATATTTCAAAATTTATCCTGATGTACAATGCTGTCAGTGTTAGGATAATATCCATATGCATACAAGGAAGACCAGCTAATACTACTATTATTCTAATTTATGTTCCAACCACTAAAGCCAAAGATGAAGAAATAGAAGACTTTTACCAACTTTTGACCAAACATGCAAGCAAGGTGTATTGATTATTTCTGGTAAGTAGAATGTGAAAGTTGGAAACAATAAGAAGCATCAGCAGTTGGAAAATATGGCCTTAGTGACAGAAATAATGTCAGAGATCACATGACAGAATTTGGCAAGACAAATGACTTATTCATTGCAAAAACCTTTATTCAATAAAGTCACCAGATGAACTAGACAGGAGTCAAATTGACTACATCTGTGAAAAGAGGTAACAGAGAAGCTCAATATCATCAGCCTAAACAAGGCCAGAAGCTCGCTGTGGAACAGAACATCAATTGCTTACATGCAAGTTCAAGTTGAAGCTGAAGAAAATTAAAACAAGTCCACAAATGGTCAAAATATGACCTTGATTATAATCCATCTGAATTTAGTGATCATCTGAAGAATAGGTGTGATGCAACGACTGAAGACAAGATGAGTTGTGGGATAACATCAAGAACATACATAAAGAAAGCAACAGCCCATTAAAACAATGGCAAAGGAAGAAAAGACCACAATGGATGTCAAAAGAGACCGAACCATGTTCTTGAATGGAGAGTAGCTAAAGCAAATGGAAAAAATGATGAAATGAAAGAACTGAACAGAAGATTTCAAAGGGCAGCTCAAGAAGACAAAGTAAAGTATTATAACAAAATGTGCAAAGACCTGGAGTCAGAAAACCAAAAGGAAAGAACATACTCAGCATTCCTCAAGCTGAAAGAACTGAAGAAATAAGCAAGCCTTGAGTTGCAATATTGAAGGGTTCTATGGGCAAGATATTGAATGATTCAGGAAGCATCAAAAGAAGAGGGAAGGAATACATAGTGTCACTGTACCAAAAAAGAATTAGTCAATGTTCAGCTCTTTCAGGAGGCAGCATGAGATAAAGAACCAATGGTATTGAATGAAGAAGTCCAAGCTGCACTGAAGGGACTGGCAAAAAACAAGGCTCCAGGAATTGATGGACAAACCATTGAGATGTTTCAACAAACAGATTCAGTGCTGGAGGCACTCACTCATTTATGCCAAGAAATTTGGAAGACAGCTATCTAGACAATTGACTGTAAAAGATCCATATTTGTGCTCATTCCAAAGAAAGGTGATCCAATAGAATGTAGAAATGGTGGAAAAATATCATTAATATCACACAAAAGTAAAATTTTGCTGAAGATAATTAAAAATGTTTGTAGTAATACATTGATAGGGAACTTCCAGAAATGCAAGCTGTATTCAGATTCAGAAGAGGATATGGAATGAGGGATATCATTGCTGATGTCAGATAGATCTTGGCTGAAAGCAAAGAATACTAGGAAGATGTTTACCTGGGTTTTATTAGCTATGCAAAAGCCTTCAACTGTGTGGATCATAACAAATTATGGATAACATTATGAAGTATGTGAATTCCAGAATACTTAATTGTGCTCAAGAGGAACCTGTACATAGACCAAGAGGCTGTTGTTCAAACAGAAGAAAGAATCCTTCATGGTTTAAAATTAGTAAGGGTGTTTTTCGAGATTATATCCTTTGACCATACTTACTCAATCTGTAAACTGAATAAATAATCTGAGCAGCTGGACTATATGAAGAAGAATTCAGAACCAGGATTGCAGGAAGATTTACTGACACAACCTCAGTTGCTGAAAATGAAGATGACTTGAAGCACTTACTGATGAAGATCAAAGACAACAGTCTTCAGTATGCATTACACCTCAACACAAAGAAAACAAAAATCCTCATGACTGGACCCATAAGCGACATCATGATAAATGAAGAAAAGATTGACATTGTCAGGGATTTCATTTCACTTGGCTCCACAATCAACATCCATGAAAGCAGCAGTCAAGAAATCAGATGTTGTACAGCTCTGGGCAAATCTGCTGCAAAAGCCTTCTTTAATGTATTGAAGAACAAATATGTCACTTTTATGACTAAGGTACACCTAACTCAAGCCATGGAGTATTCAATCGCCTCAATGCATTTGAAAGCTGGACAATGAATAAGGAAGACCAAAGAAGAATTGATGCCTTTGAATTGTGGTGTTGGTGAAGAATACTTAAAAATACGACAGCCTGTCAGAACAAACAAATCTGTCCTGGAAGAAGTCCAGCTGATAGGCTCATTAGACGTGAGAATGGCCAGACACCATCTTACATACGTTGTTCATGTTGTTAGAAGGGACCATTCTGTGGAAAAGGATATCATGCTTGATAAAGCAGAGGGTCAGTGAAAAAGGAGAAGACCCTCAAGGGGATCGATTGGCACAGTGGCTCCAAGGATGTTCTCAAGCATAGCAAGGATGGTGAGGGTGGCACAGAACCGGAAAGTGCTTCATTCTGTGGTGAATAGGGTCACTATGAGTTAGAGCTGACTCAACAGCATCTGAAAAGAACAACAACAATATGTCTATGTTTTGCTGGGGCTTGTATATAGAAATAGAATCATAGTCATATTGGGCCCAGTCTGGAAATAGCCAATTAGCAATGCTCACAGACTGAAAAGCATTAAAGACCATTCCAGATCATCTTAAAAACAAACTAGCAAACCTTTGAAAGAGGTAGATTAGAAATCATTTCTAAAAGATGCTTAGAATATTTTACTTCTAAATTACATTAAACATTTGAAAGAACAATATATTCTTTAACTTACCTAGAGTGAGACTCTATCCCTGGAAGGCTTTCAAGCATGATTGACAGCAACATTACTTTCCTGCACTTTACAGGAACTACATTTGCATAATTACATAAATTGATTCAAAATTGACCTCACGCATGAAAACAGGCAACAGATGGCATTAAGATGTGACAGTGAAGGAAAATGCATTATGGAAATCACTTGCAAAAGCTAAGAGATCAGCCTATTTTTCAGAGTCCGTGGAATTTGTGATCATTTATTTGTTGCTGCCTTCATTCCTTTTGAAGGATATGTCCCAGGAGATATTGAAGGCTTCTATACATGGCCTCCAATTTCTCACTCACTAATGTTAGGTTAAGGAAGGAAAGGAGAGCTTCTATAATCTCGGCAGGGGCAGCAATTGCATCTATTTCTTTCATTATATCCTGTTTCCATTCTCATCTATTCTGAATGTAAATCTGTGACTGTGCTCAGACTGCCAACTCCAGTTGGGCCGATTTTCCCTTGTTGACCTGGAATTCATTTAGAGCAGCACAAATCTCAAGGCCACTTTATTGAATGAATACTGGATGCAAATAAGATTTTAATTTATGTAGAGTCAAGATAGAAA
>NW_006921709.1:4304198-4305095 GCF_000298275.1 Orycteropus afer afer
AACAAACAAGACAATCTTTTCCTAAAGTAGTAAGTTTCCTATGTAATATGAATATTTTTTGAGAACAGATACATTTTCCTTCAGAGGAATTCCATTCATGATCTTTGAGTTTCCTATAGAAACTCAAAGGGAAAAAAATCAGCAATGGCTGGTTCAAAGACAACGTTTACTGCACACCTACTAAGTGTCAGGCATTATCTTTAGCTCTGAATGGCCTTTCCTGCATTAGTAATGAAAAGAACACACAACAGCTTGGTGACTTACAAAGCTACACATTGTCTGAAGATGAACAGTTGTTCTGCAAGACAGTACACACAAAGCCAGGCTTATATGATTTGACTCATCCATAGAGCATGCTCATAACTTATCATGGCAGATCACTTTCACTGGCCTCACCTACACACTTTCAACTGACACACGACCAATGAGTATGAATTAATGATGCTCTTCAATCTATCCCAGCTCCTGGAGGCATGCTCCAGGAGAGGCTGGCAGGGTCTTCCATGCAATACCTTAAAGGCTCCTGTGGCAATGTCTGCTCTGCTGAAAGCTACTGAAATCTGTCTACCATGGATCACCCTGCTGGTATTTGAAATACTCACGGCATAGCTTCCAGTATCCTAGCAACATGAAAACCACCAAAGTAAGATAACCTGACAGATGGGTGATGGTAGCTCAGGAGGTGCATTGGCCAGGAATGGAACCCAGGCCTCCCACATGGGAGCAAGAATGCTACCACTGAGCCATCACAGACTCCCCTGCCCCACCCCTATTCACCATCAGAATCCATAGAAGGCCACACCTGTTAAAGCCCTTCCCATGTATGGACCTGCTTCCATGGAAGACCTACACTCCTTTCCTATATGTTCCCTGGGTTGCAGAGATGAGACTGGAATC
>NW_006921709.1:4305250-4315911 GCF_000298275.1 Orycteropus afer afer
AAGGATTCAGTAGACTATTATGACCTGCCACTTTTCTAACTTTGTTACTATGGAAATCTAGTTCTACATGCCTAACAACTGACCACAAACAAACTTTTGGAACATGGCCCATTCATAAGTTGAGAACTGCTTACAAAGATGTTCTTTCGTATGCAATACAAAGCTGATGGATTGCATTTATTAAAATTACAGGCTAAAGAAACTGCACAAAGCTCACTTTGAGTCTCCAGATATCTGTCACAGACTTCTGGCTCCAAAACATTCTCAAAATCTAAGCTTATCTGGTGGTGAGCCAGGTCTGTACAGAGAAAACTACAACGAGGGATGCAGTCAGACTCATGGGGCTAGGCTAGGGCTGGAGGTCTGAACATGGATGCAAAGCAAAGGCAGACTAATCTGAGAATGGTCAGGTATGGAGATATGTATTTAAACCAGTCGTCTTAACCTTGCTTACCTATAAGATAACCTGTGGAGGTTTAAAAATACCAGTGCCTGTGTGTATTCCAAGACTGATTTCACCAGCCAGGAGTACATCCTGAATATCTGAATTTTATCGAGTGTCCAG
Organism: Orycteropus afer afer; assembly: GCF_000298275.1. Taxonomy (NCBI): domain Eukaryota; kingdom Metazoa; phylum Chordata; class Mammalia; order Tubulidentata; family Orycteropodidae; genus Orycteropus; species Orycteropus afer. The sequence goes on from NW_006921709.1 coordinate 4,305,816, forward strand.
GTGAATCTAAAGAGCAGTCAACTTTGAAAATAATTTGTCTAAAGATAGTCCAAAACCAAGAGATAACGCCACAGAGAAAAAGACAGAAAAGCATAAATAGTATTTTGTTGTTGTTGTTGTTTTATGCCATCAAGTCGGACCCGACTCATAGTGACCCCTAGTATTTATAGGTCAAAAATGAGCCCTTCATCCAGGATATTACCCAAACTGGTGGGCCAATGATTAGAAACCCATGGTAAGTGCCTGGAGGAACACAAGCTGCAGGGAAGTTGGGAAGGCATGTGGTATCGGGTGTGTGTGTTGTGTATTATGTGCCATCGAGTAGGACCCGACTAATAGTGACCCCTCCTTGGGTTTCCGAGGCTGTATCACTACGGAAGTAGATTGCCCAACCTTCCTCCCAAGGAGTGGCTGGTGGGTTTGAACCACCAGCTTTCTGGTTAGCAGTCAAGTGCCTTGGGCACTATGCTACCAGAACTCCTGTGGTACCAGGAAGGTACCACATATGGTCATAGAGCCCAGTCACAGATTCAAGTAGACAGGCATGGGGCAAGAGGACAGTGAAGGGTGATAGAGAGGAGGCCTGAAACCAGACACAAAATTCCATCACTAAGAGGACCCTAGAGGCATGACAGGAATCCAGGAACCAAGAATCTGTACTTGGTCAGAGATAAGGGAGCACCATGAAGCACAGAAGAAAGTAAATTCGTTCCATGTCAGGTTCTTAGTTCCTTCCTTCTTTTCCCTTCACTCTATAGTCAGGATTGTTCCTACCACCCAGAGGAGGATCTCTTGGCCCAGCTGTAAGTATAAAGACTTCAGGGCCAAGAAGCAAGTAGGTCTCCATTGTTGTTCCCTCAGAATAAACAGTCTACATCCTCCATCTTCCATGCCCAAAAATAAGGCCTCTTCCTTTAAATTCTGCTCAAAACCTTATTTCAGAGTGTTTTTCAATTTAATGTCCCAACTTATGGGCCACTCTTTTCAATGCATAGTCATGTACAGTTGTGTAGTTTGTACACTGCAGAAAATGCACCCAGCTAAGAAGGTGATGGGGACTGAAATTATGAAGCCTGGTCTAGGCCTCTTTCTATCTGGAGAACACCCTTTCTCTAATTTACACACATGTTTCCTGTAAACTAGCAGCAGCTGTGACAGTGATGACTGATTTGTGTCTGCTTAAATATTGTTGACTGAATGAATAATCTACTGACCCTATCTTATCTCCTACCTGGATCCAGAAGAAAAAAGTAAGTAAGTAAATAACTGCTAAGTTTGAAAGGATTCCTTGGGCCATTCTGTACTTGCCCTGCACAGATATTTTTTTTCCTAAAAATACTCATGCTAGAAAATTCCATCAAGGATAAAAAGAGAAAACTTGTACTCTACCCAACCAACTTCATCCACTGACAACAGCAGAGAAAAGCATAAGGGCCCTTTGTTTTTCTGTCTTTGTTTACCATTGTCTGAACAAAATTGCACAGGAATTATGAACAGTTAACAAAGGTTGTATAAATGACCAAAAACAAAATGACAGCTCTATGAACAAAACTTGGCCCCAGTGAAGCCAGGCTGCTCAAGTTCTGGAACAAGAATTAGGAAATTAAGTTCCATCCCTGGCACTGTCCCCAGTTCACTGTGACCTTCACTTGTTCCCACATGCTCAGCCTCCCAGAGTGTCCACAGTGCTCTGTGACCTGCATTGCAGTGCCAACATTCTCAAGAAGCTACTGGAAAGCATCTGAGACAAAGCCACAAAACCCAGTCAGTGCTAAGAGGCCTTTCAGAGGGGTTTCGTACTGGGGTCCAGTTCACCAACAGATCTCTGTCTGGGGTTGTTGAACTGCTATTTAGACATTAGCCCGTGACTTGATGGGACTCATGGGAGAGTCCCAATGTGACAGACATTCTTGGCAGAACTTGATCCAGTGTAGGAAAAACCAAGTAAAACATAACTATATCTTCAAAAGACAAACACATCTTGAACATCTGAACTGACCTTTTGCTCCATATCCCTCTTCCCCAAATACTATCCTTCTCCAGGACTCAATCAAAATTTAAACCTTCAATGCCATGGTGTTTTGTCCTGTGTTCCATCATACCTGTTACAGGCTCAGATGAAAGTGACCCAAGGGATTCAGTTTGGACTTCATTTTCTGGCCTTTGTCTTCATCTTCCCCAGAAAAGGCATCCCTTCTATTTTGAAAATCAAATCATCTATTAAGAAGGTCTACCACCTATCTGTTAGTTTGCCATACTGTGGTGGCTTGTGTGTTACTATAATGTCGCTAGTATTTCAAATAACAGCAAGGTTACCCATGATATACAGGTTTCAGCGGAACTTCCAGACTATGATAGACTAAGAAAAAAAGCCTGGCAATCTACTTCTGAAAATTGTTTGCTGTTGTTGTTACGTGCTGTCGAGTCAGACCCGACTCACAGCGACCCCTCCTTGGGCTGCCAAGGCAGTATCACTACGGAAGTAGATTGCCCAACCTTCCTTCCAAGGAGTGGCTAGTGGGTATGAACCTCTAGCCTTCTGGTTAGCAGTCAAGTGCCTTAGGCACTATGCTACCAGAGCTCCCTTCTGAAAATTAGCCAATGAAAATCCTATGACTCACAATAGAATATTGTCCTATGCAATGCTTAAGGATGAGTCCCCATCATTGGAAAACAGTACATAGTAGTCACAACAATGGACTCAAACATACTAATGATCGTGAAGATGACACAGCATTTGGCAACACTGCATTCTGTTACACATAAGGTCACTAACTCATAGGCAACTAAAAACAACAATATTCTAAAGGTGGAAGCATGATCTCCTCCAAACTGATAGAAGCCATGAGAATGCATGCCTAAGAATGATCTGATTGATTGCCCAGAGAATTACTCCCTTCTCTAAGACTGGAGGCATTTCTAAGTGGGGAAGAAAGTAAGGATGCCCACCTATCAAATTTGTTCAGAACTGGGTTGTGAGCAACATCCATTGCTTACTTCCAGCTACTTCACTGAAATGTTCTTATAATATGTGAAGTCTCTGAGTCAAGTCAAAAAAAGCTTCCTACTTAATAGAACTTGCAGACTTTCTTGTCATACCTGAGTCCCTTCACCCTTGCAGGTGGACCTAACTTGGGAGTCTTTTTCTAATAGTATCCTCCAGTTTTCTTCTGAGAATCTTCAGCGTACACTGGGTAGGGGAAGGGTTGGCTTTATTTTGCTTTATTTTTCTTTATTTCATGAAGAACCAGATCTCTCTCTTTACTAATAAATTAATTTTTACCTTGCTCACCTAAAAGAGGCAATACACGTAAGGAACTATAATGATATGCCCTTCCTCTGACTCATTCTACAGCCCAACCCTTGCATTCCATATCTTATACTCAGAAGTTGGACCAAGTGACTGCTAAAATTCTTTCTAACTTAATATTCTATAATTCTATGGAATTTTTACTGAACTGATGGTTTTTCTCCCTATCTTCTCCCTCTGATCATTCACATTCAGGCAGGTAAGTTGAAATCAAAAGATAAAAAATAACAGAACCATATGCCTTCTGGTTATTTTTAGTACAAAAAAAATGAATTTGAGAACCCTGATTTCCTCATTTTGGGGTGAGAAGTGTGACATCTACATTTGTACTTTCAATTGTGTTTTCTACTTCATTTTTTTCTTCTCCATAAAACGTATTCTCCAAACAAACAAATTTAAAAAATAGAAAATGTTTAAATTATAAGTTGATGTTATTTAATTATTACACACCACTACAAAATTAGATACAAAGGTGAATCTTTGGAGATTGGCAGGACATGAAGTCAGACGTTTCGACAAACAGATGCAACGTGGAGACGCTCACTCTTCTAGGCCAAGATATTTGGAAGACAGCTGCTTGGCCAACCAATGGAAGGAGATCCACATGCGTCCCCATTCCAAAGAAAGGTGATGCAACAGAATGCAAAAATTATTGAACAACATCATTAATATAATACACAAGTAAAATTTTGCTGAATATATTTGAAAAATGCTTGCAATAGTATATCAACAGGGAACTGCCAGAAATTCGACCTGTATTCAAAAGAGGAGGTAGGACAAGGGATATTGTTTCTAATGTCAGATGGATCTTGACTGGAAGCAGAGAATACCAAAAAGGGTTTACCTCTGTTTTATTGACTATGCAAAGGCATTTAACTGTGTCTGCCATCGAATTGATTCCGACTCATAGCGACCCCTCTTGGGTTTCCAAAGCAGTAAATCTTTACAGACGTAAATTTCCCACTCTTCCTTCCACAGAATGCCTGATGGGTTTGAACCTCCTTTGGTTAGCAGTCAAATGCTTTAGGCACAGATTGGCTCTAGTGGAGCCAACAGAGCTCCTATCATAACAAATTGTGGATAGCATTGCAAAGAATGGGAATTCCAGAACACTTATTTGTGCTTGTGAGGCACCATAGGCCAAAAGGCAGTTATTCAAACAGAACTGAGATATACTGCATGGTTCAAAGCAAGTTGTGTGTCAAGGTTCTAACCTTTCACCATACTTACTCAATTTGTATGCAGAGCCAATAATCTGAGAAACCGGACTATACGAAGTCACATTCTTCTTTATATGTTGTTGTTGTTGTTATGTGCCATCAAGTCAGACCCGACTCATAGCGACCCCTCCTTGGGTTTCCGAGGCAGTATCACTATGGAAGTAGATTGCCCCATCTTCCTTCCAAGGAGTGGCTGGCGGGTTTGAACCGCCAGCCTTCTGGTTAGCAGTCAAGTGCCTTCAGCCACTATGCTACCAGAGCTCCCATATATAATAATATTGCAATGGACAAATCTGCTGCAAAAGACCTCTGTACAAAAAAAAACCAAAAAGCTCTGTGTTAAAAAGCAAAGATGTCACTTTTAAGACATGGTATTTTCAATCACCACACATGCATGTGAAAGGTGGACAGTGAATAAGGAAGACCAAAAAAGAATTGATGTCTTTGAATTATTGTGTTGGTGAAGAATACTGTATATACTACGGACTGACAGGAAAACAAACAAATCTGTCTTAGAAGCCAGAATGTTTCTTACAAGTGAGGATGGTGAGATCATCTCACTTGCTTTGGCCAAGTTATCAGGAGGGACCAGTCCCGGGAGAAGGACATCACGCCTGGGAACGCAAGAGATCAGCAAAAGAAGAAGACCCTCAAAGAGGTGGATTGACACAGTGGCTGAGACAGTGGGCTCAAAGCAAGGACTGTGACGACGGCGCAGAACCGGGCAGTGTCTCATTCTGCTGTGCACAGGGTCACTACGATGGAACAGAGATGAGGACACTTAACAACACCACCAATAATAATTTAGGTTAGTCGTTCTCAACTTGGGCAATTTTGATCCCCAGGGAACATTTGGCAATGTCGGTTGGGCAATCCTACTTCCGTAGTGATACTGCCTCGGAAACCCAAGGAGGGGTCGCTATGAGTCGGGCCGACTGGACGGCACATAACAACAACAACAACAAGGGACAACTTTCATTGTCACAACTGGAAGATGGGTGCTAGTGTCATAGAGCAGGAGAAGGTAAGAAATGCTGCTAAACATACTACAACACAGCACAGCCTCACAACAAAGAATTACCTGCTCCAAAGTGTTTGTGATGTCAATGTTACCAAACTCTGGTTGGAGTAGCCCTGGAAATACAAAGCTATTATTTTTCCATACCAAAAAAAAAAAAAAAAAGGCCACTTATTCTCATTAATAAGTAGACTCACTAAGCCAGACAGCTACATAAATAGCACATTAAAGGTACTATGCAAATTTGAGTACAAACACTTAAAAGAGGTAGGACTTGAAGCCTCTCCCTTTACCAGAGGTTTGCTGGGCTACAGTGACCTACTGGTTAGGCATTAAAGAATGTTGCTGCCATCTAGTGGATGAAAAAGAGGAGCCCAAAATGCACCCCATTCCTATCTCCAAGGCAAAAATTTTAAAATATCTGTGGATACACACATGCCTTCACTTCCCACATGCACTACACTGAAATGAATATATATAGAGAGAGAGAGTTTTATAGCAATCAATTGTTCACAACATTTTTTTTTTAATTATATGACTCAGAGATTCCACAGTCCCTTGAAATCAACTTGTTTTCTCCATTTTATGTGTGGTATAAAACCGAAAGTTCAGGTTTCTGAGAAAGATGCTAAATGCTTATTGCTTGCTTGTGTTCTCTTTTTTGATTGGCAAGGAGAAAGTAGAGGGAAGATCACTCAATGTCCCCAGAACTTTCTGGTAAATAAGACCTGTCTTTCTACCCATCCTTTGCTCTGGATCATAGAAAGACACAGTAAGTTCTTGGCAAATTATAAATCAAGGGAACTCTTGCTTTTAAGAAAATGTGTGGAATTTTAAAAATTAAATTGGCTTTAATTAAATGAAAATTAACAAGAACCAGGAAACTTTCTCCAACGAAACATACTGTTACTACTACACACATTCACAGGTATGTACATGTGCGTGCACACACACACACACACACACACATCTTAGAGTCCACAATGATGACACTTCTGAAAAAAAGTCTAAGAGCTTTGAGAAGAGTAAAAAGAAGGATGGGAGTCCCTGAGTGATTTAAATAATTAACACTCTTGGCTGCTAAACAAAGGATTGGAGGTTCAAGTCTACCCAGAAGTGCCTTGGAATAAAGGCCTGGTGATGTATTTTCAAGCCACTACCAATGCCAGCCAGCCATTATCAATGTCAGCCAGCCACTACCAATGCCAGCCAGCCACTACCAATGCCAGCCAGCTATTACCAATGCCAAAGGGATTAAAACTGGAGATCCTGGCTAGAGTGGGAAGAAAGATGTGGAACAAAATTCAAAACCACAAAAATGATCAGAATTACTGGTTGGATAGAGACTGGTAGAACCCCAAGACTATGGCCCCAAGTTACCCTTCAGGCCTAGAAATGGACTCACTCCCATGGATTGGCTCTCAACCCAACAGTAGAAAGACCTACATACAGAACACCTATCCCATGGCAATGCATCCACCTACTTTAGGGAGAAGTACCCCTTAGATCAATCAGCCATGAGACATCAGAGGGGCAGCATTGACATAGAGGGAAAGCTGGGCAGATAGGAGTGCATAGTTAAGAAGGGCGGAGGGAGGGGGTAGTCACAAGGAGAGAGGAGGAGAGTTTTTTTATGGTTGGGGATGGTAATCGAGGCCATGATATCAAATATGCATGAACTGTGAAGGTAAAATAAATCTGCTTTGTAAATTTGCACCCAAAGCAAATTTTTTTTAAAAAAATCAGCCACTGAAATTCCTATAGAGCACAGTTCTACTTTATTCTGAGTTAGAAATGGCTTGATGACAACTGGTTTGGTGACCATTAAGGATACTGAAGAGCTGAACTTGAGGTTGGGAACTTAGATTTACCCAGAGTTGTAGGCTCCCTTTTCATTCTTACAGGTGGTTTTCCTCAAGCTTTATCAATGCTGGAAGGGCAAAACCTTGATTTCATTTCTATGATTAGAAGTAGAAACCTTCCAACTCATTCATCACAAGGGTCAAAAGACATCTTAAAACAATTGAAAACATATTGTGGTCTTCATAACATGTCTTTGAAATAAGTTCTGAATTCTATCACTGTGTTTTAGGCAAAGAGATTGTTTTTATAAAAGACTAGGGAGTTTTTTCTTAACTGACCCATGTTGTTGTTGTTGTTGTTATGTGCCGTCAAGTTGGACCCGACTCATAGCGACCCCTCCTTGGGTTTCTGAGGCAGTATCACTACAGAAGTAGATTGCCCCATCTTCCTTCCAAGGAGTGGCTGGTAGGTTTGAACTGCCAGCCTTCTGGTTAGCAGTCAAGTGCCTTAGCCACTATGCTAGCTCTCTAACTCCTAGACCAGCTCATAATTCAGAGTATTTACATTCAATGGGATACTGCTAGAAGATGAGGCTTTTAGGTTGTAAGGCACTAAAAATATACAATGGCTGCAAAAACAGACTCAAGCCTAACAGTGAAGATGGCACAGGACCAGGCACTGCTTCATTCTGTTACACATGGGGTTGCCCAGAGGAGAGTTGACACAATTACAACCAACAACTTTCTTTGTCTTTGTTTAGTTAATGTTAAACATAGACTCCTGCCCTATACATAGGGTTTGCTCAATCACCACTGTAGACTGCTCTTCACTCTCCTTAGCAGTGAGGTGGCTCGGTTGACCAGAACTGCATAGGTGTCCAAAAGAGTCATGGGAAAAGTAATGACTGCTGTTAGCATGCATTAAACTGTTACTCTTCACACACTCTGCTAAAAGCGGTATAGACATTATCTCATATCAACCCCAAAGCAGCTTTATGAGGCAGATACAATTATTATCTTCAATCTACAAAGGAGGAAAACTGGGATTTTGGTATGTTCTGAAATGCTGCAGTTTACAGAACTGTTGCTGTTGTTAGGTGCCGTCAAGTCGCTTATGACTCTTAGCAACACCATGCACAGCAGAACAAAACACTGCCCAATCCCACACCTGCTCCATGATCCTTGCTATACTTGTACCCACTGTCGCACCCACCCTGTCAATCCATCTTGTCGAAGGCCTTCCCCTCTTTCATAGACCCTCCACCTTACCAAGCATGACATCCTTCTCCAGGGAATGGTCCCCTCAGACAACATGACCAAAGTAGGTGAGATGAAGTCTGGCCATCCTCGCTTCCAAGGAGCATCTCGGACACACTTCCTCCAGGACAGATCAGTTAGTTCTTTTGGCACTCCATGGTACCTTCAGCATTCTTTGCCAGCACCACAACTCAAAAGCATCTACTCTTCTTTGGTCTTCCCCATTCATTTTCCAGCTCTCACATGCATATGAGGCGATTGGAAATATCATGGCCTGTGTCAGATGCACCTTAGTCCTCAAGGAGACATCCTTGCTCCTCAGTACTTGAAAGAGTGTCTTCACAGCCGACCTACCTAGTGCTACACATCATCTAATGTCCTGACTGCTGCTTCCATTGGCCTTGATTGTAGAACCAAGCAACATGAATTCTTTGACAACTTCAATCTTTTCTCCATTTATCATGATGCTGATTATTGGTCCAGTTGTGAGGATTTTTGTCTTCTTTACATCAAGATGTAATCCATTCTGCAGACTGTGTTCCTCAATCTTTATCAGTAAGTGCCTCAGGTCATCCTCACTTTCAGCAAGCAAAGTTGTATCATCAGCATATCTCAGGTTGCTAATGATTCTTCCTCCAATCCTGATGCCACGTTCTTCTTCATATAATCCACCTTCTCAGATTATTTGCTCAGCATATAGATTGAATAAGTATGGGGAAAGGATACAACTCTGATGCGCTCCCTTCCTGACTTTAAACTATGCAGTGTTCCCTTGTTCCATTCAAATGACAGCCTCCTGGTCAAGGTATAGGTTCCTCATGAGCACAACCAAGTGTTCGGGTATTCCCATTCTTCTCAATGTTATCCATAATTTGTCATGATCCACACAATCAAATGCCTTTGCATAGTCAAGAAAACACAAGTAAACATCTGTCTGGTACTCTTTGCCTTGAGCCAAGATCCATCTGACAACAGCTATGATATCCCTTGTTCCACACCCTCTTCTGAATCCATCTTGCACCTCTGGAAGTTCTCTATCAATATACTGCTGCAACCGTTTTTGAAATATTTTCAGTAAGATCTTACTTGTGTGCGATATTAATGATATTGTTCTATAATTTCCACATTCTGTGGAATCACCTTTCTTTGGAATGGTTACAAATATGGATCTTTTCCAGTCAGTTGGCCAGGTAGCTGTCTTCCAAATCTCTTGGCATAACCGAGTGAGTGCCTCCAGTGAGACATCTGTTTGTTGAAATATTTCAATGGGTATTCCATCAATTCCCTGAGTCTTGTTCTTTGCAAATTCCTTCATTGCAGCTTTGACTTCCTCTTCAGTACCATTGGTTCTAGATTATATGTCACCTCTTGAAATGGATGAAGATCAACCAGTTCTTTTTGGTACAGTGACTCTGTGTATTCTTTCCATCTTCTTTTGATGTTCCCTGCATCATTCAATATTTTGCCCTTAGAATCTTTCAATATTGCA
>NW_006921709.1:4316229-4316772 GCF_000298275.1 Orycteropus afer afer
TGAGCAGTTGATGGTCTGTTCCACAATCAGCTCCTGGCCTGGCTTTGGCTGAAGATATTGACCTTCTCCATCATCTCTTGCCACAGGTGTAGTCAATCTGTTTCCTGTGTGTTCCGTCTGGTGAAGGTCACATGTACAGCCACCGTCAGTGTTGTTGAAAACAGGTGTTTGCAATGAACAAGTCATTGGTCTTGCCAAATTCTACCATGCGAGTTCCAGCATTATTTCTGTCACCAAAGCCCAATTTTCCAACTACTGGTGATTCTTTTTTGTTTCCAACTTTTGCATTCTAGTCACCAGTGATAATTAACACATCCTGATTGCATGTTTCAGACTGCAGAAGTTGATAAAAATCTTCAATTTCCTCATCTTTGGCTTTGGTGGTTGGTGCATAAATGTGAATAATAGTCATATTAATGGGTCTTCCTTGCAGAAGTATGGACATTATCCTATCACTGACAGCATTATACTTCAGGACAGATCTTGAAACATCCTTTGTGATGATGAATGCCACACCATTCCTCTTTAAACTGTCATTTCTGC
>NW_006921709.1:4317362-4319229 GCF_000298275.1 Orycteropus afer afer
ACCAGTGGCACAGCCTCAAGACTCACAGCAACACATCACCACAGTAGGACAAACCGACACACAAGTTTGTCTCCGTTAGCTATTGGATCCCTCCAACCACCCTTACCTGGATCCCTGCAGCTTACTCCTTAATCTATTCTGGTCCCTTTTGCCTTTTCTGTCCTCTCCCTGCCTTCCCACCTCGCTGCTTATGGGGCGTGGCCTGGGTTCCCTCTCCTCACCTGGATCCCTGTGGCTGACTTCTTGATCTGTTCTGGTTTACAGACCTAGCTAGGGACAAACTTAGCTCTGTCAGATTCTAGAGTTTTGCTCTTAAACATCATGTTTGATAGTTACTGTACTATAGAAGCAAAATAGAAGAGTTTAAATTTTATGTAAAAATAAATTGGAGCTCCCGAGAGTTCAACTTATAGAACCTATGGGTTTTCCTGACAGTGGTCTTCAGAAGGGTGTGGGATTGTAACAGTTATTCTACTAAGTACTCTGGAACTCAGCTAATTATAAAGTGATCAGGGACTAAACTAAAGCAGAATAAATTAGGGTGGAAAGAAGTAAATGGTTATGAGAAATATCTCAAACAATATTTAATAGAATTTGATGTCATCTTACACTGTAGTGCACACATTGTATATACACTACATTATACCTTCACTCCTCTGTCAGTTAGCCATACTGTGGTGGCTCAAGTGATGCTGGGATGCTGGAATCTGTGCCACTGGTATTTCAAAGACCAGCAGGCTCACCCATGGCAGACAGGCTTCAGGAGCTTATAGACTGAAATAGACCAGGAAGAAAGGTCCTATGATCTACTTCTGAAAATCAGCCAATGAAAACGCTATGGATCACAACAGAATACTGTCTTATTTATACAGCACTGGAAGATGAGTCCTGTGGGTTGGAAGGTACTCAAAATACACAATGGATTCAAACATACCAAGGTTGTGGAGATGGTGCAGAGCCAGGTAACAATTTCATTCTGTTGTACATGGAGTCACCAGGAGTCAGACCTAACTCAATGACAACTAATAACAACATCACCATACTTAAACATGAATAAAATGGTTACATTACAGATTATCTCCAAGTTAGAAAAACTCAGTGATTTTTAGCAGCTCTAGTGGCATAGTGCCTAAGGCATTGAATACTAACCAGAAGGCTGGCAGTTCAAACCCACTAGCCACTCCTTGGAAGGTTGGGCAATATACTTCCATAGTGATACCACCTCGGAAACCCAAGAAGGAGTCACTATGAGTCGAATCTACTTGACAGCAGTGAGTTTGATTTTTTGAGTTTGAGTAATTTTTAAAATGTCAAGGACACTAACATAAGCAGAGTACATGCAAGAAGCTGATGGATTCAGTTTTGACAATGTTAACAGTGGTGACCCTCAGTGGCACAAATGTTAAGTGCTCCATCATTAACAAAAATGTCAGCTGTCTGAACCCATGCAGAGAAGCCTCAGAAGGCTTGGCAATCGGCTTCCAAAAAGTCACAGCTTTGAAAACCCTATGGAGAAGTTCTACTCTACCCATGTGGGGTTACCATGTGTGTTAGATTGGGTTCTCTAGAGAAACACAAAAACCAGCAAAGCATATACATATATATTTAGAGAGAGAGAGAGAGAGAGAGAAATTTATCTTAGAAAAATGGCTCACAAACTTATAGAAGCTGGCAAGTCCAAAGTCCCTGGAGGAAACTTCGGGCTGGCGGCAGCCTTAGCTTCTGCAAGTGCAGGGGGCCAAGAAATTCAGGGCTTCTCCCTCATGGAAGTTTGTAGTCCACACACCAGGGTTCCAATCCCTCAAAGAATGTCTCTCTTCCCAGGATGCCCCTGGATATCTTGGAAGCAGGCCACACCCCTAGGGAA
>NW_006921709.1:4319509-4323972 GCF_000298275.1 Orycteropus afer afer
AACAATCACAGTCCTTGTTTCTGCAACTGGTCACATGGTCGTAGCTGATATTCAGAACTACCTTCTTCCACCACCCATTCTGTATTTCCCTTGCCCTCAGAAAGCACCTCAGCTGGTTGTGGTTCTTTGCCTGGTGGGGTGACCCAAACCTTCATTCCTGAAGGGTCTGGGCCATTAGCAGTCATTTCAGTCATTCTGTTCCGGATTTGTGCAGATTTCCTGAACAAATTGCATTTGATTATGAAAAAAGGAAGGTATCACAAGGACTATGCTCCTGTATTTCATTAATGGGGTCAGAGTTCTAGAAGGACCTATATGATGGAGGTGGAATTCAAATAAGGAATTAATGCCAATCAAACGTCAACTTTCTTAGAAAGGTGTTTCTCCCCAATATCTATTCATCACAAAGAAACATAAGCTGTGAATGTACAGCCAGAAAATAAAAATGTAGAAACTAATGACATTATTGTGACCAAGATATTTGGTAAACAGTGAGTTACGAGTTTGGGATCATCAGAAAAAGGCTTTTTAAACAACCTCCGGACTTCAAAAAATCTCTTCAGGTAGCAGATCTGTCCCAATGTCATGGCAACTAGAACAAGAGCTTCAAAGAAGGACCAAAGGACCACTCTGCTGTTTGTGTTGTCATTGATTGCTCTGTGTACTCTCTCCCGGACTTCCATGTACTCCTGTTCATGCTTTACAGCTATCATGACCACTGCTAGCTCTTTAATCATTTCTTCTAGCTTGTTCTGGTGAGCTTCTGTTTCCATGTCTTGTCCTTTCGGGGCCTCTCCAATATCAGTGGTGAACATCACTATCTTTGAAGTCATGGTGGACATTCTATTGCTAAAACAAAACTTGTATGTTCCATCCATGTGAGCAGCAAATGTGTATTTCCACTGGACTCTCGGTCTCCTTTATAGATTCCTTTATTATCAGGTCCTGTGATCTCTACGTCGATGTACAGAAAACTGCCCTCCACCACCTTGAAGATGAGGCCCATCTTGGTGCCCGAGGTGATCCACTCAAAAAAGCACTCCTCAGAGTGCACGTCAATGCTGACGAAGTAACCCGAGGCCGTGGCCAGAACAGCTCCAACTATCACACCATGGGTTGGAATCAAATCAATGGTAACTAACAAAGACAGGTTAGAAGTTATACACACAACATTTTGGAATGTTATCATAACCCAATCAATCAAATATTAGCTTATAAAAATAAATGTTGGAAGTACAAGTCAATTAAATAGTCACTCATTAAACAATTTGAATTTCAGGACATTGTTTTGGGCACTATGTGGAATAAAATGTGAACATGATATAGAAAGTAAAATGAAAGAGGAAACCATGTACAAAAATAATACAAAACAGAATGAGAGAAGAACTATAACAGAAGTATATGCCAAGTGCTATGGGACTTCAGAGATGTAAGAGATCTGTTCCTCCCTGGGAAAATGAAGGAGACTTTATGGAGTTGTGGCTTTCAATGATAGATCAAACATCAAGAGACAAACAAGGTAGGAATAATATTCTCTGTGGATAAAGCAATGTGAGAAAATCAGAGGAAAAGGCTGCAGTCAATAGCAATTAGTCTAAGAGACTGGAGCATGAGGTTCATGGATGCGGGAGGAGAGAGGATAGGGAATTATCAGCCTAGGAAAGTAGGTCGGAGCCAGATAATAGAGGGCCTTAATGTCTGTACTAAGGGATTTATACTTTGTTCTACAGTTAATGGGAAGTCATCTAAAGCTTTAGAGCAGGAAATGACATATTCATATATGAGTCATATTTTAAACTTTTATTTCCATAGATGAATATGTAATTTGTACACACACAAAAAAAGAGATTCTGCTTTATATCTCTCCTCTGTCACTGTACTTTCTTTGGCAAATTTTGCCCTTGGATTAATAGTCTTGAATTTTTTTGCATTATTTACATTTACTACAGTGATTCCAATTAACCACTTATCTAACCTGAACACCTACTTTCTACTTTCCCTTTTGGTTAGAACTGAAAATATCATTAATGTCAACCAGAGTATCAACAAAAAGGTTCACATTCTTTTTCTTTAATCTCCATTGTCTATATCTGATACTCTACTTGTTTGGCCCAGATCTCATTTGTTGTTTTCGTTGTTAAGTGCCATCAAGTTATCTCCAACTCATACCAACCCTATGTACAGCAGAATGAAACACTGCCAAGTCCTGTGCCAGCCTCACGATCTTTGCTATACCTGAGCTCATCATTGTAGCCACTGTGTCAATCCATCTTGTTGAGGGCCTTCCCCTTTTTTGTTGACCCTCCACTTTACAAAGTATGATATCCTTCTCCAGGGAATGGTCCCTTCTTACAACATGACCAAAGTAGGTGAGATGAAGTCTGGCCACTCTCCCTTCCAAGGAGCATTCCAGCTGCACTTCCTCCAGGACAGATTTGTTAGTCCTTTCAGCAGTCCATAGTACTTTCAGCATTCTTCGCCAGCACCACAACTCAAAAGCATCAACTCTTCAATCTTCCTTGTTCATTGTCCAGCTCTCACAAGTATAAGAGGTGTCTGAAAATACCATCACTTGTGTCACATGCACCTTAGTCTTCAAGGAGATATCTTTGCTCTTCAGCACTTGAAACAGGTCTTTCGCAGCATACTTGCCCAATGCTATACGTCATCTGATATCTTGACTGCTGCTTCCATTTGGTGTTGATTGTAGAACCAAGCAATGTGAAGTCTTTGACAACTTCAATCATTTGTCCATTTATCATGATGCTACTTATTAGTCCAGTTGCAAGGATTTTTGTTCTCTTTATATTGAAGTGTAATCCATACTGCAGACTGTATAGTCTCCAATCTTCATTAGTGCTTCAAGTCATCCTCACTTTTAGCAAACAAAGTTGTGTCATCTGCATATTGCAGGTTGTTAATGGTCTTCCTCCATTCCTGATGGTTCTTCATGAGTACAATTAAGTGTTCTGGGATTCCCATTCTTCTCAATGATATCCACAATTCGTTATGATCCACAAAATTGAATGCTTTTGCAGTCAATAAAACACAAGTAAACATCTTTCTAGTAATCTTTGCTTTGAGCCAAGATCCATCTGATATCAGCACTGATATCCCTCATTCCATGTCCTCTTCTGAATCCAGCTTGCATTTCTGGAAGTTCTCTGCCAATATACTGCTGCAGCCATTTTTGAATTATCTTCAGTTAGATTTTACTTGCATTTGATATTAATGATATTGTTCGATAATTTCCACATTCTGTGGGATCACCTTTCTTTGGAATGGGTACAAATATGGATCTTTTCCAGTCAGTAGGACAGGTTGTTGTCTTCCAAATTTCTTGGCACAGCTGAGTGAGTGCCTCCAGCATGGCATGTTTGTATGGGGATATATTAAAATAAATAAATAAATAAAAAGTGACCTTACTCTGCATGCTTCAACCAAAGCTTTCTTTAGAAATTCTTACATTGAATAATCTTTGGGTGTTCTTTTCTAAGAACTCATAGTTTCAGAGGAAAGGGAGCTTAAAAAATCAAAGTGCATTTATTGCCTTCCTAGAAAATAGTCCTCCTGTTTTAAAAATATTAAAAAAAAAAAAAAAAAAGCTCCCAAATGTGATAGCTGTGTTTAACAGGTCATTCAGGTCTATTACACCCTCCAACCAGGCACAAGACAAAATACAAGGAGCCATACCTCTTAATTTTCTCTTGGAAGAGGCAATGAAGAAGGTTCAGTGAGAACAGAGTTGTAACTCATATTCTCAGCAATTTTCTTCTAATTGTTTAGTTTAAAATCTTGCCTTCAGTAACATAAACCCATTCCACTATAGCCCATCTACAACAAAGTAAAAAATTTCTCCTTGCCACCCTTCCATCTTTTGAATTGTATTCCTTTTTAACTCCTAAAGACTAAGTGTTAACTTTGTAACACTTTGTCATATATTAAAGAAACTCAGTCTCATCTAGTTTTCCACTTTGGGAAATACTAATCCATCCCCCTACCTTAAAGGCCAAAAACGACAAGTCTTATTGGACCTTCTCCCCACCCTTTACGTCCTCATCAAATGCCCACTCCTCTTTAGTTTCTCAGAACTCATTAAACAAGCCATAAGGAACATTGATGGAGCAGGATGAGAACAATGTCACAGGAACAAGAGGCCAAGGAGAAATGGAGATCACAAACCCTTCTAAAAGGAGTTGCTGTTGTTGTTGTTATGGCTCTGGGAATGAGCTCCCAATGTTGCTAGATTTTTCTTAACTGCAAGAGAAGAAGGAATTCAGAAATACACTTATTTTACAAATATTCAAAATTGAAAGTTCAAAAACGTTTGTAGAAAGTTGTGTGGGAGAGTTCCAACAAGATGGTGGACTAGGCAGAAAGACTACACAGACCCTCTTCAACAAAGAAAAGGGAAACCAATTAACACAGACACAGAAGATAATCTTGGACCCCTGAGCCTTGAA
>NW_006921709.1:4324342-4324779 GCF_000298275.1 Orycteropus afer afer
GTTCTGCTTTCCAGCAACCCCAAGGACACTCTGGACCTGCAAGACTGAAAAGGTACCACATTCCTATTGTTACTCTTATACCCCACACCCGCTTGGGGAATGGAGGTACAGCCATCCCCCATCCCCACCTACCTGCTGGGCCCACAGGAGCTCCATCACAGTCTGTGTGCTCAGATGGAGCCTTGGTGTCCTGCCTTGTCCTCCACCGATTTTTCTCTTTTCTTTTTCACTTTCTTTTTTCGGGTGATTAGTTTGCTTATATTTGTCTGTTTGAAAACAACTATTATTATTAATAGTTTTGTTCTTTTTACTACTATTCTTAATCTTCCCCTCACAGGTCCTACTTTTCAGCATTTTTCTTTTCCCTGTTCCTGGTTGAAATGTTTTTTGTTTTTAATTTAATTGGAGTTTTTTGGGGGTTTTCCCCCCTTTATTCT
>NW_006921709.1:4329305-4331517 GCF_000298275.1 Orycteropus afer afer
ATTGATTTGGGTGAAGAGAAGGGCAATGTACCAAATGTGAGTGATCAATATGGCAGCATTGAGGATGAGAAAGACATAGAGAGGTACATGGGAGGTAGAGACAACAAATATGAACTCTTTTGTACATACAGTACTGCATTGTCAGTGAAGGCTAACATGGGTATATGGGTGGATAGATGGGTGGACAGGCTGAATAATTAGGTATGTCGATGAAATGGGGAGTGTATCCAAGAACATATATACGATTGGCAGACAACAGTCCTGTAAGTTTATGTGAATGATCACAACTCCCAGGTGTATAGTAGAGCTGACAAGGGGCAAGGTTGTGGTCACTGCTTGGTCACAGTCAGCTACTCAGAGGGACTGAGTAGTTGAATCTGCAGGCTTGGGACCATAGTCGCAGGGGACATCAAGCTCAATTGTCATAACATACTATACAAAACATTGTTCCACCTCTTACCTTGGCAAATAGCGACTGGGATCTGAAAAGCTAGCAAGCTACCATCTAGGTACAACGATGGGTCTCTCCTCATCCAGAGCAAATAAGAATGAAGAAAACTAAAATTCATGGAAACAATTAGTCCTAGCGACTGGTACACCATCCAATCTGCAGTCTATACAACTACGAGACCAGAAAAACTAGATGGTGCCTGGTTACCACTGTCATCCATTTGGAAGGGGATCTATGTAGGAGATCCTTGATAGAGAGGGAGAACAACGTGGAACAAAACTCAAAATCATTTGGAGGGGGAAATCAAAAGGGAGGGGCACCAGGTTTGCTGGTCCTATAGAGTCTGGTGGAACCACTGAGACTATGGCCCCTTGCTGCCCTTCAGATCTGGAATTGAACCCACACCTGTGGTTTCCAGCCAAACAAAAGACAGGCACATGAGTTGAACATTTACCTCAAGTAGATACATTCCTTGGAGAGAACAATCATGGGAGAAAGAAGGGCTGCTTATGCACAGGGAGACAGCTCAGGGGGCAGGAATACATGGAGGGATGGACTCAGGGAAGAGGTAACTATGGGGAGGAAGTGGGAGGGGAGCTATTACATTGTGGTAAACTGTGGTCAATATCATGAGACAAAGTATATGTGAACTGCTGTATGGAAAGTGAATTTGCTCTGTAAATTTTCACCCAAATCACAATAAAAAATAATAAAAGAGAATCTACACCAAATACTAACGTCTTTCCTGTGGCGCCTTCCTTGTAATTTTTCTTGGGCTTGGAAATATAACTAAAGGGAATATAACTAAGGGAAACCATCAACAGGCAGGTTTTAAGTTCTAATATTCTATTGCCTTTGCCTTCATCTACTTTTCTTCCTTTCCTGATGTTTTTTCCGCAACTCCCAGAAATGCCTGTTCTTGTTTTTGTTGTTATGTGCCGTCAAACCAGCCCCGACTCATAGGGACCCCTTCTTGGGTTTCTGAGGTGGTATCACTATGGAAGTAGATTGCCCAACCTTCCTTCCAAGGAGTGGCTTGTGGGTTTGAACTGCCAGCCTTCTGGTTAGCAGTCAAGTGCCTTAGGCACTACACTACCAGAGCTCCTCCAGAAATGCCTAAGAGTCCCCTAAGGAACTCTCTGCCTCTTCATCTTTTTTTCTGTGAACAGTTGACATGCCACCTTGTCGTTAGCAAAAGAATAACTAAGGAAATCCTTTGGGGGCCTCGCTAGTCCCAGGTATCTGAAATTATTTCCCAGCTGTGTCTCCTGAGATCCCCAGAAAGGTTTTTTCTTTTGACTTAAAAAATAAATAAATAAAAATACATTGAGTCATATTCCACCTACTTAAATTTTCCCTGGAAGTGAAGTAGGCAGTTTCCAAAATGTAGTAAGCTATTTCATCCTGCGTCATCCATTTTCTACATATTTTAACCAGGTCAGTCCACTTGCATAGCATCAAATACTCTTTCAGAGAAGAGACACAGGTAGTATTTTAAACTTTCAGAACTCATAATCCCATTTACCATTTATAACTGTTGTTGTTGTTGTTGTTATGTGCCGTTGAGTCAGACCCAACTCATAGCGACCCCTCCTTGGGTTTCTGAGGTGGTATCACTACGGAAGTAGATTGCCGAACCTAACTAGACATGCTTATACATGGTAATAGTGAAAATGTACAATAAGTTAGGTGGGAATAATTAAATATTCCAAGGTCAGATTCACCGGATGAAGAATAAAAACTGCAAAAAGGGCAAGGAGG
>NW_006921709.1:4331737-4334315 GCF_000298275.1 Orycteropus afer afer
TAGGGAAGCACCAGGTTACAATTCAAATTCAGGAAAAAAAATGCTCAGTCTCTCTCCCCAGCCCGCCATCTCTCAGCCAAGTCTCTCACAGTCTCTCCCCCAGCAGTGCATGTCCCTCGGTGTCTTACTCAGCAATGCATGTCTCTTGCGTCTCTTTCCCAGCAGCACATGTCTCTTTCGGCAGCACGTCTTCCTCAACCAGCAGTCAGAGACAGTTCTGCCTCTAGGAGGCCTCCTTTTGAGCCCAGCAGGGTGGTCAAACTAGCCAATCATAGCATCAGAACTCTTGCCATCAAATTTTACCCAACTACCCTGTTTCTCCTAGGCTCATCCCACTCCTTACGCCACAGTCCTTGCTCCACTTTCTACTCCTCACATCTTGGAATATCATGGTCAAATCTTTCTGTTTGACGACAATGTCATTTTATATTTAAAAACTCACATCTGGTGGGCTTCACTTCCCATCTCCTTCAGTTTAAAAGATATATTTGTCTTCTTGATTCAGTTTTTATTTTTCACTGGTCCCTCACTTATCCATACTATTCCCTTCTAAAATCATTCTTATACTCTTTTCTTACTTTATATAGTAATATATTCACTTCTTAGCCTGTATATGTCTTTTTTCTCAATCCAGTTTCAACTCCCCATTTTCTTCCTCCGCTATGAGAGGTAAGATGTTCTGAGATATTAATAACTTGAAAGAACATGCCACAATTCTTTTCAATTTTGGTCTTAGTTTTTCTTTCCTTTTAATTTCAATATTCACCCTCATTTCCACTCCCTCAATGAAGGATTAAGATGACACTTAAGAAGATGTTTCCCAACAGGGACAACAAATACATCATAGAGACAGTCCTTATCTGCCTACCTCTATTACTGGGTGCCAGCCAGATACCCTGTGACCATTTTGTTAGCCCACTCTTGGTCAGAGCTTGGGCATTGGAATTGATTTTCTTGGGTTTATATCCTGATTTTGCCACTGTCTCTCTTTGTAGCTTTGGTCAGTTTAATCTTCAAGATTGCCTGGTCTTGCATCATCTGCACGATTGCCAGCATGTTCAAATTCATCGTTGCATCTACTATGCAATTCCTCTCACCAAGGGTCTCCCCCACCCTCATGAGCCCTCACCTTCACCAAACATGATGCATTTCTCTAGGGATTGATACTTTGTGATGCTGTGTTTAAAACAAGCTACTCAGACAATATTCTGTTGTGATCCACAAGGTTTTCATTGACTAATTTTGAGAAGTAGATCACTAGGCCTTTCTTCCTGCTCTGTCTTAGTCTGGAAGCTCTACTGGAACCTGTCAACATTGGTGACCCTGCTGATATTGGAAATACCAGGCATAGCTTCCAGCATCATGGCACTAACACACAGCCACCACAGTACAACAAACTGACAAAGGGGTGGTAGAAAACTTCACTTAACTCCTTCCAAAATGGAAATTAATCCTAGGTACATCATAAAGGTTGTTGTGAGGATTAAACAAAAGTGTAGGTAAACAAACAACATAAAGACTGAAACACACTAAGTGATGCATAAACAGTATTTTTATCACTATTCTCACTACTTTTCAGGATGAGAATATAACTTGGAGGTTTTCTGTTTCAGATATGTTGTTCCCAAACCAATCAGCAATGGCTTAGCTGCTGTGAATATTGAGATTTACAACTGCACAACTTTCTTCTCCTTCCTTAAAAACAAGACATCTTCAAAAATTCATCTACAACTAATAGGAATCTATTCCTCCTCTTAACAACTTCTGTTTACAAATTAAATGAACTTGATCGACCAAAAGTTAACCTATGACATAATTTTAAAATTGGAGTTAGGAATAACTGTTATAAAGTCTGTTCCCACTCCTTTTAGAAGTCAAGGGAGCCCTATTACCATGTGGAGTTAAAGCTGGTTTGTTCACAAAGTGTGAGCTAGTGCAGGTTGGGAGCTGGGAGCTGTGGTGGCCAGCTACACCATGAGAACAATTCTTTTATGCAGATTTTTCTTCCAACTGCATCCTGAAACTGGAGGGACTTCACCAAAGCCACTTTATCCTCTCCTCTCCCTATCTCTGCCTCAGGAAATAAGTGAGTCTGTTTTTGTTTTAGGGGGAGGAGATTTTGTTGTACTTTTTAAACCTACATGTTATTTTTTTTACATGTAGTTTTATATACGGGGCAATCTACTTCCGTAGTGATACTGCCTCGGAAACCAAGGAGGGGTCACTATGAGTCGGGTCCAACTCGACAGCACATAACAAAATATATTAAAACAATATACAGGAAATAACTATAGACTGTTGTCACTAGTTACTATTCATGGATTTGCCATTTATAAGAAATGATGAAGGCAATATTTTAGAGGCTTCTCTGGAGTCATAAATTACAATTCATAAATTATCATTACTAAACCATTTTATCAATATTTTATCAATATCAAATATAAACTTTAGATAGCATTTAATCAAAAAATCAATGAGCTTTTGAAACTTTTAAAAACTCTATCTATTGGAGGCAGGGCAAGATGGCGGACTAGGCAGAAGGATTGCACAGACCCTCTTCAACAAAGAAAAGGGAAAC
>NW_006921709.1:4342934-4346068 GCF_000298275.1 Orycteropus afer afer
AAAAAAAAAAAAAACTCTATCTATTAATGAACAAATAATAGTGCAGAATGAAAAATCATACTACCTATTCATCCATGTATCTGTTTATTAACTTGTATCAAATCTCCACTAAGAGCAGAGAACAGTTGAAAGAGATTCTCAGAGTAATCACCACAGAGAGAGAGGCAGACGCATGTGAAAACCTTCAAAAGGCTGGAGGAGAGAATGTAACACACAAGAACCACTGGAAGACCTTAGTAGCCAACCTCCATGTTCCATTTGGATCCTTAGGGCAGTGGTGGAAAGAAGTCTCATTAAAATTCTATCTTAATAGTTTGGTTAAGAGATGAAAGTTGAGGAAGAGGAGGTAACCATTAAGACAAAGGCTCTAGTCAGGTCTCACGTGCCCAAAGGTGGAAATTCCTCTCCCTTTCTTGGTCCTGTTAAGATCTTTCTAAGCCTCTAAAAGTCTTGCTGGCTCTTGAATAGCAACCTATTCCAAATATATGCTTGATTCTCTGATTCCATCCAGATTGGTCATGCTTGTGCTTATGAAATTCTCCCCTCTGGCCACCAGCAGCTCCCACTTATCCTCTGAGACTCAGATTAAGTTTATCTTCCCTAGACTTCTGACTCCATAGTTCAGATGCCCCTCATTCCACCTTCATATCATCCTACTTTCCTTCTGGATATACAACAACTGCATTGCATTATTCTTTTCTATGGAAAAAAAAAAATCCACTGACAATCAAATTGACTCCATTGCACCACTGGGTTTTCAATAGTCGAATTTTCTGAAGCAAATTGCTAGGCCTTTCATTCAAGGTACCACTGGGTGGATTCGAACTTCCAACTTTTCATTTAACAACCAAGCATGTCAATAGTTTATACCACCCAAGGGCATTATCTGTGTATATTGGAGCAATATTCAAAATATTTAACCACTGTTGTAGCACAGGCAGCATCAGTGACTTGTATGGCTAGCAGCTCCACGTAAGTGCAGAGGAGTTACAAGCCACCTTGGTGGGAGGTTACTTTCACTTACAAGACAGTAAACTCTTTAAAAATGGGTTCTGTGTTTTTATTCACTGATATGTCACCAGCACATGGCACATGGAAGATGTATAATAAATGCTGATTGAATAAATAAGTTTAAAGTTACATGAAAAAGGCAAGATGACAAAAAGCTTGTGATAAGCTGTAGTCAGTCTTATCAAGGCACAACAGCTCACTGCACATACAGCTAATGTCCTTAGGAGCTCTGGTCGCATAGCACCTAAGGCATTTGACTGCTAACCAGAAGGCTGGCAGTTCAAACCCACCAGCCATTCCTTGGAGGGAAGATTGAGCAATCTACTTCCATAGAGATACTACCTCAGAAACCCAAGGGGTTGCTATGAGTTGGAAATGACTCAACAGCAGTGAGGTTGTGTTTTTTTTTTTTGTTTGTTTGTTTGTTTTTCATTTAATGTCCCTATCCATGCCTTGCTCTAGTTTTGTCTATATCTGCATGATAGTCAAACTGGGCAAAATGTAAAGTAAAATAAAATTCTGAGCATCCAGAGGTTAACCACAGAGTTCCTAGTACCTAAGTAAATATTTGCATATTCCATCAGGTACAAAACCTGTTATCTACAGGAACAATCCCCAAGACCCCAGTATTTGTAAACTTTTTCTATGTTTCACCTATAAATTCTCAATATTTATTTTATTTAACCATCCCAACAGAAGATATGGCTAAATGGTGGCTGAATGTCTCTTCTATTGTTGCTGCTATTGTTGTTGTTAGATGCTGTTGTGTCAGCTCCAAATCGTACAGATTGAAACACAGCTCAGTCCTGAGCCATGCTCACAATTGTTGCTGTACTTGACTACACTGTTGCAGCCACTTTTTCAATCCATCTCATTAAGGGTTTTCCTCTTTTTCACTGACCATTCACCCTATCAATCATGATATGCTCCTGTAGGGACTGGCCTCTCCTTACAATGTGACCAAAGTTGAGAAGTGAAGTCTCACCATCCTTGGTTCTAAGGAGCATTCCAGCTGTATTTCATCCAAGACAGTTGTGTTTGGTCTTATGGCAGTCCATGGTATATTCAATACTGTTCTTCAATACCATAGTTCAAATGCATCAGTTCTCCTTCAGTCTTCCTTATTCATTGTCCAGCTTTTGTATGCATATGAGGTGATCAAAACTATCATGGCTTGGGTCAGGTGCACCTTAGTCTTCAAAGTGACATCTTTGCTTCTTAACACTTTGTTGCTGTTTTTCCCCACATTTTTCCTCCCACTCTATCCAAGATTCCCAGTTTTGATCCCTTTCTGAGTGGTTGGCATTGGTAGCCGGGCACCATCTAGTTCTTCTGGTCTCTAGGTCATGAAAGCTGAGGTCCTCATGGTCCATCTTATCCTTGGACTAATTGTTTCCAGATGTCTTTGATTTTCTTCACTCTTCTTTGATTCAGACGAGAGGAGACCAATCTTAGATGGCCACTTGAAAGCTTTTAAGACCCCATTAGCTACTCACCAAAGTAAGTTGTGGAATGAGATTTTTAGGTACTATGTTGTGCCAAGTGAACATGATGTCCCCTGAGACTATGGTCTTGAGTTGGCTGGCCTGGTGATTCTTTCTCTCAAGGTGTTTGCTTGTCTCTGAAAGGTTACTCCAACTCTGTCTTCTATTGCTTCTGTAATGTATGTGGTTAATTTTATAGCACAAGTGCATATGTAAGATTATATTCAGCCAAATCTATCATTGATCTAGACTGTATTCCTGTTCGCTGACACCCACCCTGATCTTCTCACCTATCTATGCACTTATCTGTAGCCTGGTGTTTGGTGTTGGTGTTAATGCAATATTGTGCATATACTGCTATTTGCCTCTGTTTTCTATATCTTATATGCACATTTCAGTGTCCTTCTTTTCCCTAATGTAATCATGCTGGTCACAGACTCTTTCCATACCATCCCTTCCCTCACCCAAATCAACATGTGGCCCCAAACTAAACCAAAATTTTCTCTCCCTATCCTTCCCATCCCTGGTTTCTTAACATTTTAAAGAGGTCTTCTACGGCAGATTTGCCCAATGCAATACAATGTCTGATTTCTTTTTTTTCCCCCAATTTTCTTTTTCTTTTCTTTTCTTTCTTTCTTT
>NW_006921709.1:4350373-4357400 GCF_000298275.1 Orycteropus afer afer
TTGATCTTATGGATTTCTATCTGTAGATTTTGAATCATTTCTAATTTTTCATTTATTTTGTCATTTTATTCTCATATTTTCCTCCAAATTTCTTCTAGGGATTTGTCTGTGTTTTCCTTGATCTGTCTCTTAATCCTTTGAAGATAACTAAATATCATTCTTTTGAATTCCTTATCAGGGAGTTCCAATGGTGCTTCTTCCTCAGGAATGTGTTCTGGGTCTGTATCCTACTCCCTTGTTTCTACCACTTTATCTTGCTTCTTTGTGTGGACTGTGATGGTCTGTTTTCTCTGAGACATTGTGACCTTGTTGTATTTAGATCTCTCTTAACTGTGCGTGAAAAGCAGCTAAGGGTGGGTCAGGCTCTTCTTGGTGGTGGTTATCATTGGCCTGTTGGTGGAGATGAAAGTGGTGGCTCTCACTCAGTAAGTGAAGCTGCAGGAGGTGTGGATGTAGTTGTGTCGTATGGGAACTGCTTCTGTCTCCCACTTGGTTAGACAAAAATAACAATTGAATAACTATCAAAAAAGTAAAAGCAAATGAGCAAAAAGCACACCATGTTATTCCACAGGAGCAGTAACCCAAAAAAAGAGAAAAGGGAAAAAATAAAATAAAACAAAACAAAAAAATGCAATATCTTGGGAGAGGGTAATAAGAGCAAAAAGGTAGAGGAGGAGAATAATAAAGAAAAAATGGGGAAAATGCAGAAAGAAAAACAAGGAATGGGGTTAACCACAAGAAAGTACAAGGAAAAGAAAAAAAAAAAGCTGAAAACTAGAACCTTGGAAGGGAAGAATAAAGAATAATAATAAAAAGGACAAAAGTAATAATAACAGTAGTAGTTTTAAAACAGACAAAAACAAAAACAAAAAATATATATATCAGGGCAGGGCAGGGCACCCAGGCTCTGTTCGAGCACACAGACTGGGATGGAACTCCTGCTGGCCTAGAAGGTGGGTGGCAGTGAGGGATGGCCACAACTTCATTCACCAAGAGGGGGTGGGATTTAAGAGTAACAAGGGGAGTGTCGCACCTTTCCAGTCGTCCACATCTGGCATGTCCTTGTGGTTCCTGGCAAGTGGAGCCTGTTCTTATGTTCCTGGAATCTGGGAGATCACTGTTGCTTTAAATATTCAAAATGGTCAAACCACTTGTAAACATTCAAAATGGCTGCACCCTCTGGACAGGCAAAAGTCCACAGCTCAGCATGCCTTCCTCTTCACTGCTTCCCCTTTTATTCACCAGCCACTGTGCAGTCCCTGGCTAGCAAGGCTGATTTTTACGTTAATTCTTAGGTCCTGCCACAACTCGGCAACATCCAAGCTGTCTGTGCCATCAGGATCACTGCCAGACTGCAGCTCCATTTATCTCCTTTTTTTGCTGTTTTTATGCAAATTCTTCTGTAAGTTGGAGTTTAGTCCACTTCTGTATCCTTCCCTTCAAAGCTCAGCACTCCATGATTATCTTCTGTATCTGTGTTAATTAGTTCCCCTTTTATTTGTTGAAGAGGGTCTGTGCAGTCTTTCTGCTTATTCCGTCATCTTCTGATGTCTGATTTCTTGACTGCTGCTTCCATCAATGTTGATTGTAGATCCAAGTTAAATGAAATCCTTGACCTCTTCAATCTTCTATTTATCATGGTGTTGCTTATTGGTCTAGTTGTGAGTATTTTTGCTTTTTTATGTAAAGGTGCAATCCATACTGAATCAGTAAGTGTCTCAATTCCTCTTCACTTTCAGAAAGCCAGGCTGTGTCATCTGCATATCTCAGGTTCTTAATAAGTCTTGCTCCAATCATTATCTTGTGTCTTCTTCATATAATCCACCTTCTCAAATTATTTGTGCAGCATATAGATTAAGTGTGGTAAAAGAATAGAACCCTGACACAAACATTTCCTGATCTTAAACTGTGCAATATCCCCTTATTCTGTTCAAACCACTATTTCTTATCTCAAGAATACAATTAAATGTTCTAGTATTCCCATTCTTCTCAATGTTATCCATATTTATCCATTTTTTTCTCCAGCTATAGAAATACTTACTTTTTTTTAATTTTTATTGTGATTTGGATGAAAGTTTACAGAGCAAATTCATTTGTCATACAGCAGTTCATACACATTTTGTCTCATGATATTAACTGCAATTCCCCACAATGTAACAGCTCTCTTCCCACTTCCTACCTGTAATTACTCTTCCCTGTGTCCTTCCCTCCCACACCCTCCCACCTCCTGAGCTGTCTCAGGGGGTGGGAGTCTGAAGGGCAAACACTGCCCTTCTGTTCTTCCATGATTTATTGTTCCAAATAGTGTATCTTCCTGATGTAAATGTTCAGCCCATATGTCTGTCTATTATTTGGCTGGAAGCCACAGGAGTGAGTTCAATACCAGACCAGAGGGGTAGCTAAGGGCCATAGTCTCAGGGATCTCACCAGGCTCTAGCGGACCAGCAAACCTGGTCTCTTTTTTATGATTTGGGGTTTTATTCCACATTGTTCTCCCACTCTATCCAAGATCTCCTGTACCGATCTCCCTCTGAGTGGTTGACAGTGGTAGTCAGGCACCACCTGGTTCTTCTGGTCTCATGGTCATATAGGCTGTGAATTGCATGGTCCCTTGAACTAATTCTTTCCATGCATCTCTGGTTCAATATTATCCATATTTCTTACGATTTACATAGTCCAACACCTCTGTATAGTCAATAAAGCACAGGCAGACATCTTTCTGCCATTCTTTGCTTTCAGCCAAGACCCATCCGACATCAGCTATGATATCCCTTGTTCCATGTCCTCTTCTGAATTTGGCTTGAATTTCTGGCAGTTCCCTGTCAATGTACTTCTGGAACTGCTTTTTATTACTTTCTACAAAATTTTACTAGCATGTGTTATTAATGATATTAATGATATTGTTCGATAACTTCCTCATTCTGTTGGATCACCTTTCTTTGGAATGGGCACACATATGCACATCTTCCAAGGGGTTGGACAAGTAGGTGTCTTCCAAATTTCTTGACATAAACAAGTGAGCACTTTCAGCATAGCATGCTTGTTGAAACATTTCAATGGGTATTCCACCTATTCCTGGATCCATGTTTTTCAGTTCCTTTTGGACTTCTTCCTTCAGTACCATCGGTTCTTGATCATATGCTACCTCCTGAAATTTGACCCATAGAATCTTTCAGTAAGGTAATGCAAAGCTTGAGTTTTTCTTTAGTTCTTTAAGCTTGAGAAATGTTGGGCATGCTCTTCCTTTTTGGTTGTCTTAACTCCAGTTCTTTGCACATTTAATTATAATACTTTGCTTTGTCTTCTCAAGCTGCCTTTGAAAACTTCTGTTCAGCTTTTTTACTTCATCATTTTTTCCATCTGCTTTACCTGTTCTTTGCTCAATAGCAAGTTTCAGAATCTCTTCTGACATCCAATTAGATCTTTTCTTTCTTCCCTATCTTTTCAATGATCTTTTGCTTTCTCCAAGTATGATGTCTTTGATGTCATCTCATAACTTGTCTAGTCTTCAGTCATTAGTGTTTAATGAGTCAAATCTAATTTTGAGATGGCCTCTAAATTCATGTGGGATATAATCATGGTTGTGTTTTCACTTTTGTGGATTCTTTTAATTTTCTTCAATGTCAACTTGAACTTTTATATGAGCAATTGATGGTCTGTTCCACAGTCAATCCCTGACCTTGTTCTGACTGATGATATTGAGCTTCTCCGTCACCTTTTTCCACAGATGTATTCAGTTTGATTCCTATATATTCCATCTGGTGAAGTCCTTGAATACAGTATATATGTTGTTGAAAAAAAAAATTTGCCATGAATAATTAATTGGTTTTACAAAATTCTATTATGAGATCTCTGCCATCATTGCTATTACCAAGGCCATATTTTCCAACTACTGATGCTTCTTCTTTGTTTCCAACTTTCACATTCCAATCACTAGTAATTATCAATGCATCTTAAATGCATGTTTGATCTATATCAACCACAGAAGTTTGTAAAAAAAAAAAAAAATCTTCAAAGTCTTCATCTTCGGTTTTAATACTTGGTACATATACTTGAATAACAGTCATATTAACTGGCTCCCTGTAGGCATATGGATATTATTCTATCACTGACAGCATTGTACTTCATGAGAGGCCATGAAATGATTGTCTTAACAATGTATGTGATGCCATTCCTCTTCATCATTTGAAGCATAATAGACCACATGACTGTCCAATTCAAAATGTCCAATACTAGTCAATTTCAGCTCACTAATGCTTAGAATATTGACCTTCATACATTGCATTCCATTTTTTACAACTTCCAGTTTTCCTGGATTTATGCTTGTATGTTCCTCATTCCAATTATGAATGGATGTTTGCAACAGTTTCTTTTCATTTTGAGTCATGCCACATCAGCAAGTGAAGGTTCCAAAAGTTTTACTTTATCCATGTCATTATACTAGTGACATACTTTATTAACATGCAAGCCACCATAGTGCAACAAAATGACAGGTAAGTGGTGGTTCCATCTATTATTAGGGCTTAATTAAAAGAGACTGAGCTTATTTTGACAGAGGCAGTGGTGGTCCAGTGGTAGTATTCTCACTTTCTGTGTGGGAAATCCAATTAGATTCCCGGACAATGTACCTCATGTGCAGCCACCACCCATCAGTCAGTGGAGGCCTGTTTGTTGCTATAATGCTGAATAGTTTCAGTTGTGCTTCCAGACTAAGAAGACTAGGAAGAATGGTCTGGTGATCTATATCTGAAAATCAGCCAGTGAAGACCCTATAAATCACAATGCCTGGGCCACAATTTTTTCCATTGTGTGTGGGTTCATCATGAGTAAGGGGCTGACTTAACGGCAGCTAACAACAACAAGAAGTTTATTTTTAAAACATACAATTGATGCAAATTTTTTTTTAAGAGTTTGTTTTACATTCAACATTACGTGTACATTTAGTTTCACTCCCCATTTACCATGCCCAACCCTAACCCAGGCTCTTCCCCTCCCTGCCAGTAACCCTCCCCCTGTGCCCCTCATAATTATGCACTCCTGTTTGTCTGGCATTTCCTCTGTGTGAATGTCTCCCCTCTGGTGCCCGGTGATCTATTGCTCTAAGGGATGTATTTTCATAGAGTACGTGGGTGCGTAACCCTGGGTTGTGTGTACATCTTGTTAACTACTGGGCAGAGAGCCAGCCCATGGGAGTAAGTTTTCTTCCAGGCATAGAATGTATTCCAGGTCCATAGTATTGAGGGTCTCACCAGACTTCCTCTGACCAGTAATTCTGGTCATTATTGAATTTTTGGATTTTGTTCCACGTTTTTCCTCCCACTCTATCCAGGATCTCCAGATTTGATCCTTTCCTGAGTGATTAGCACTGGTAGCTGAGCACCATCTAGTTCTGGTCTGTGGGCCATCGTGCCCTAAGGCTGATTGCTTCGAAACACCCTTGTTTTATTTCACTCTTCTTTGCTTCTGACACTAGGAGACCATTAGGTGCATCTTAGATGGCCGCTTGAAAGCTTTTAAGACCCTAGTCACTACTCACCAATGTAGGATGAGGAGAAAGGTTTTTATGTATTTTGCTGTGTCAGTTGAATCTGGTGTCCCCCAGTACTATGGTCCTGAGATGGTAGATCCGTTGGCTCTCTCTCCCACAATATCTGGGTGTCTGTGAGGGATCACTCTGTCTGTCTTCTCTTGTTTCTATAAGAATTGCAGGTATTTTATATCACTGGTATCTGTGCAAAGTTAGCCTGCTCTGAATCTGTCATTGGTCTATATATGCTCCTGTTCATTGACCTCCATCTGATCCTCTCAGGTATTTATGTGTTTATCTGTGGCCTGGTGTTTTGTGTTAATGGTAATGTAATATATGTGCACAATTCAGTGCCCTCCCTTTTCCTAATGTTATCATGGTGGTCACAGACTCCTTTCATATATCCTTCCCCTTACCCATGTCAGCGTGTGGGCCCCAGCTAGCCCAAAATTAATCCTTCCCCTTCTGTCCCCAACCCGGTAACCTACAACGTGAGTCCCCTTTCACAAACAAACCCTTCTTTGTCTTTTTACAGTAATGGGCTCATACAGTACTTGTTCTTCTGTGATTGACTTATTTCACTCAGCATAGTGTCCTCCAGGCTCATGCACATTGTGAGATGATTTGCATATCCCTCATTGTTCTTTAATGTAGCATAGTATTCCATTATGTGCACGTACCATAATTTGGTTAACCACTCATCCGTTGATGGGCATTTAGGTTGTCTCTATCTCTTTGCTATAGTAAATTGTGCTGCGATGAACCTAGGTGTACATGTCTGTTCATGTGCTGTCTCTCAACTCTTTAGGATATATTCCTAGTAATGGAATTACTGGGTCAAATGGTACTTCTATTTTCAGTTTTTTAAGGAAATGCCATACCATTTGCCACAATGATTGTATCTTTTTACAAGCCCACCAGCAGTGCACAAGAGTTCCACTCTCTCTGCAAGCTTGCCAGCATTTGTTACTTTCTATGCTGTTGAACTTTGTGTTATTGCTGGGGTGAGATGTATCTCATCATTGTTTTGATTTGCATCTCTCTAATGACTAATGCTGATAAGCAATTTCTCGTGTATTTGTTGGCCGCTAGTATATCATTTTTGGTGAAGTGTCTGTTCAAGTGTTTTGCCCATTTGTGAATTGGGTTGTTTGCCTTTTTGGTGTTGAGGTGTTGAAGTTTTCTATAGATTTTTAAGATAAGTCCTTTATCAGATATGTCATAGGCAAATATTTTCTCCCAAAGTGTAGGTTCTCTTTTTACCCTTTTGACAAAGTCTTTGGATATGCATAAGAATTTACTTTTTAAAAGGTTCCAGTCATCTGGCTTCTCTTCTACCTCCTGTGCATTCTGGGTTATGCTTAATAGTCTATTTATGCCATAAATCAGGACCCCCAGATTTACCTCTATTTTATGTTTGATGAATTTTATAGTTTTGGGTTTTACATTTAAGTCTTTGATCCAGGCTGGGATTGTTTTTGTGTATGGGGTGAGGTATGG
>NW_006921709.1:4357500-4359745 GCF_000298275.1 Orycteropus afer afer
GTTCACATATACTTTGTCTCATGACACTGACTACAATTTACTCCAATGCAACAGCTCCCCTCCTGCCTCTTCCCTGTGTCCTACCTTCCATGCACTCCTACCCCATGAGCTGTCTCCCTGTACATAAACAACCCTTCTTTCTCCCATGATTGTTCTCTCCAAGGAGTGTATCTACCTCAGGCACATGTTCAACTCTTATGCCTGTCTTTTGTTTGGCTGGAAGTCACAGGTGTGGGTTCAATTCCAGACCTGAAGGGAAGCTAGGGGCCATAGTCTCAGTGGTTCCACCAGGCTCTGTCAGACCAGCAAACCTGGTCCTCTTTTTTCCAAATGTTTTTGAGTTTTGTTCCACATTGTTCTCCCTCCCTATCCAGGATCTCCTACATAGATCCCCCTGTATGTGGTTGACAGTGGTAGCCAGGCACCATCTAGTTCTTCTGGTCTCATAGCCATATAAGCTGAGGATCGCATAGTGTACCAGTCATTAAGACTAATTGTTTCCATGAATATTTGGTTTTCTTCATTCTTCTTTGCTGTGGACAAAGAGAGACCCATCGTTGCATCTAGATGGCTGCTTGCAAGCTTTTAAGATCCTAGTCACCACTCACCAAAAGGAGGTGGAACAATGTTTTGTGTAGTATGTTAAGCCAATTGAGCTTGATGTTCCCTGTGACTAAGGTCCTGAGCCCACAGTTTCAACTGCTCGGTCCCTCTGGGTAGCTGGCTGTGGCCAACCATGTCCCTTGTCAGTCCTATAATACACCTGGGAATTCTTACAGAACATAGCAATACACTTGTAGAAACATTGTCTGCCAACCCTATACATGGTCTTGGGTACACTCCCCCCTGCAATTACATGCCTAATAGTTCAGCCTGTCCACCCATCTATACACTTATATACCCATGTTTGCCTTCACTTACAATGCAGTACTATATGTGCAAAAGAGTTCATCTTAGTGGTCTGCACCTCCCATGTATCTCTCTATGCCTTCCTCTTCCTCAATGCCACCATGTTGATCACTCACATTTGGTACATTGTCTTTCTCTTCACCCAAATAAATACTTATTTCTACCTTTCTAACAGTGTTCCCTCCCTCCCCTCCCATGCCTGGTAACCAACAAAGAAAATTTCCTTCCATATGCAACTCTTTCCTTGACTTTTACAATAATAGACTAATACAATATTTGTCCTTCTGTGGTTGACTTATTTCACTCAGCATAATGTCCTCCAAGTTCATCCACATTATGTGGTATTATGCAGATTCTACATTATTCTTCATGGTTGCATAGTATTTCATTGTGTGTGTATGTACCATAGTTTGGTTATCCATTCCTCAGTTGATGGACACCTAGGTTGTTTCCATCTATTTGCTATTATAAATAGTACTGTGATGAACATGGGTGTGTACATGTCTGTTCTTTTCATGGCTCTAACTTCTTTAAGATATCTACATAGTAATGGAATGGCTGGGTCAAATGGTATTTCTAATTCCAACTTTTGAAGGAATCGCCATACTGCTTTCCACAGTGGTTGTACCATTTTACAGTCCCACCACCAGTGTACGAGAGTCCCAATCTATCCCCATCCTCACCAGCATTTGTTATTTTCTTTCTTGTTGAACTTTGCTACTAGTGGTGGAGCAAGATGATATCTCTTTATTGTTTTGATTTGCATCTCTCTAATGGCTAATGGTCACGAGCATTTCTTCATATGTTTTTGGCTGCCTGAATATCCTCCTTGGTGAAGTGTCTATTCATGTCTTCTGCCCATTTCTTAATTGGATTATTTGTCTTTTGTTGTTGAGGTATTGGAGTTTTCTATGAATTCTAGAGATAAGTCCCTTGTCAGATATGTCATGACCAAATATTTTTTTCCCAATCTGTAGGTTCTCTTTTGATTCTTTTTGGGAAGTCTTTGAAAGCACATAAAAAATTAATTTTTAGAAGGTTCCCTTCATCTAGTTTTTCTTCTGCTGTTTGTCCATTTTGGGTTATGCTTGATAGTCTATTTATGCCATATATTAGGGCCCCTAAATTTGCCCCTAGTTTTTCCTTGAGTAACTCTATAGTTTTGGGTTTCACATTTAAGTCTTTGATCCATCTGGAATTAGTTTTTGTGTATGGTGTGAGGTACAAATCTTGTTTCATTTTTCTCCAAATGGATCTCCAGTTTTGCCAGCACCATTTATTAAACAAACATTCTCTTCCCCATTTAATGGAGTTTGGGCCTTTGTCAAAGATCAGT
>NW_006921709.1:4365425-4366623 GCF_000298275.1 Orycteropus afer afer
GGATTCCATTATATGTGTAGATTGCTTTAGGTAGTATTGACATTTTCACAATATTCAATCTACCTATCCATGAACAAAGTAGGTTCTTCCATTTATGTAGTGCCTTTGTTGTCTCTTGTAGTAGTGTTTTTTTGTTTTCTTTGTACAGGTCTTTTGTGTCTCTGGTAAGGGTTATTCCTAGATATTTTATCTTTTAGTAGCTATTGTAATTGGTATTGTTTCCCTTATTTATCAGAGGACTCTTTATTGGTGTAGAGGAATCCAACTGATTTTTGTATGTTAACCTTCTATCCTGCCACTTTGCTGAAACTCTCTATTAGTTCCAATAGTTTTTTTATTGAGTACTTTGGGTTTTCTATGTACAGGACCATATCATCTGCAAATAGAGATAGTTTTACTTCCTCTTTGTCAATTTATATGCCTTTTATTTATCTTTCTTCCCTTATTGACCTGGCCAGGACTTCTGACACAATGTTAAATAGAAATGGCGATAGAGAGCATCCCTGTCTGGTTCTTTTTGTAAGGGGAATGCCTTGAGTATTTTTCCATTAATAATGATGCTGGCCACTGGCTTTTCATATATGTCTTTTATTATGTTGAGGAATTTCCCTTCTATCCCTATTTTTCTGAGAGTTCTGAACAGGAACGGTTGTTGAATTTTATCAAATGCCTTTCTGCATCAATTGGTATAATCATATGGTTTTTTTCTTTTGTTTTGTTTATGTGGTGGATTACATTGATTGTCTTTCTGATGTTGAACCACCCTTGTAAACCTGGTATGATTCCCACCTGGTCAGGGTGTATTAATTTTTTGATATGTTGCTGGATTCTGTTGGCTAGGATTTTGTTAAAGATTTTTGCATCTATGTTTATGAGGGATATTGGTCTGTAGTTTTTTCCCTTTTAGTGGTGTCTTTCCCTGGTTTTGGTATTAGTGTTATGCTTGTTTCATAATGAATTTGGGAGTATCCCATCTTTTTCTATGTTCTAGAATAGCTTGAGTAGCATAGGAGTCAACTCTTCTCTGAATATTTGATAAAATTCTCCAATGAAGCCTTCAGGGCCAGGACTTTTCTTTGTGGGAAGTTTTTTTTTTTTTTTTTTATGACCTGTTCAATTTCTCCTTTTGTTATAGGTCTGTTCAAGTATTCTATCTCTGAGTGGGATAGTTTAGGTAGGTCTTGTGATTCTAGAAACT
>NW_006921709.1:4367687-4368853 GCF_000298275.1 Orycteropus afer afer
AATTGACCCTTTCAGCATCATATAATGTCCTACTTTGTCTCTTATGATGTTTTTCACCTTAATGTCTATTTTATCAGAAATTAATATTGTCACTCCTGCTCTTTTTTTATTACCATTGGCTTGGTATATTTTTTTCCACCCCTTAACTCTTAATTTGTTTTTATCTTTGTTTCTAAGGTGGGTCTCTTGTAGGCAACATATCAATGGGTCTTCTTTTCTTATCCAGTCTGCCACTCTCTTTCTATTAATTGGTGCATTTAGTCTATTCACATTGAGTGTAATTAGTGATGATAGGTATGAATTGATTGCTGTTATTCTATTGTGATTTTTGGGGTGTTGTTGGTGTTTCCTTGGTCCCTATACTTTTCTGTCCTGAGTTAAATTTGTTGCCAAATATTTCCTTTCTTTTCTTCTCTATTGTTGGTTTTGTGCTTATTAAACCCATATGTTTTCCTTCCTTCTGGATTTGCTTAGGGGAATTGTTCATTGTCTCTGTGGTTACCATGGAGTGAATTCTCTTCTCTACATTTTTAGAACAGTGTATTCTATGAAGACATTGTCCTGTTTTCCTCTCCATTTGGAAGTTTATACCTAGAAGTTTTTGTGCCATTTAATAGGTTAGTTGCTGTTGTTGTGTGCAGCAGACTGGCTTCCTTGATTTTTAGTGTACAGTATTTTATGGTCTTATTTTGAGATTCTGCTTCTGATTTGGTTTTAATGTTGATGTCTTGTATCCTGATTTTGTTGATCTCTGTTATAGGTTCTCTATTGGAAGGACTTCCTTAAGCATTTCTTGTAGGGTTGGTCTGGTTTTCACAAAATCCCTTAATATCTGTTAGTCTGGGAGTGCCTTGATTTTGCCCTCATATTTGATGGATAATTTGGCTGGATATAGGATTCTTGGTTAGATGTTATTTTCCTTCAGTGTTTTATATATGCCATCCCATTGTCTTCTTGCCTGCATGGTTTCTGCTGAGTAAGGAGATCAGCCTAACTGTTTGATTATTATAAGTAATATTTCTTTTGTCTCAGGCAGCTCACAAAATTTTTTCTTTGTCTTTAGTTTTAGAGAGTTTGATTGTAATATGCCTCAGTGTTTTTCTCTTGGGATCTGTCTTGTATGGGGTTCTATAAGCTTCTTGGACTAATATCTTTTCTTCCTTCAT
>NW_006921709.1:4369863-4371660 GCF_000298275.1 Orycteropus afer afer
AAAAAAAAAAAAAAAAACCTGCTCTCGAGGCCCCTGCATGCCAAAAAGCCAACCCAAGACAACTGCCCCTCTCTGTGATCCACTGTGGGAGTTCCTCCTAGGACCCACACACTTGTAGCACCAATGATCTCTCTGCTAGGGTTCCAGTGGTGCTGGAGCCAGTAAAATGCCTGCTTGCACCCAGTGGACCCAGGTTTACCAAAAGAGTCAAGTGCTGAGTCCTCCATGCCAAAATGCTGGCCCATGTCCATTCTACAATCCACTGCGGGAGTTCCTCCCAGGGCCCACCCACTTCTGGCATCAAGGGTCTCCCCACTCAGGTTTCAGTGGTGCTGGAAGTGCCTGCTCACACCCAGAAGATCCAAGCCTACCATCAAAACCAAGTGCTGAAGATAGATCCTTGGGGTGACCGCTGTTATACTGGTATGGTGCATCTTCTTCCCTAACCCAGGGAGGGCTCTGATGACCCTTCTTTCTTGCCAGTTGGTGCTCCACAGGGTAGATTCTCCTGTTTTTGTTATTTTTACCCCTGTCCCTTCCTCCTTTCTAATCCTACTCCCTTGAGGTTGGCACACTCTGACTCAGTGAGCTGTTTAGAGCACCAGAATCCCTATTTCAAACTGCTGTACCCAGTTTTTCAGGCACTAAGATGTTAAAGGGAATTAGCATGGGGACTACTGATAAGAAGTCATTTTGAAACTCTAAAATTTTCTTTCTGTTGTTGTTGTTGCTGATAGATGCCAACTAGTCATCTCTGATTCTTACTGACCACATGGACAAAAGACCAAAACACTACGTGGTCCTGCAGCATCCTCTCAATCGTTGCTGTTTGACCCCACTGTTGCAGCCACTGTGTCAGTCCATCTCATTGAGGATCATTCTCTTTTTCACTGACCTTGTACTTTACCAAACATAATGTCCTTTTACAGAGACTGGTCCTTCCTGATAACATATCTAAAGCACATGAGACCAAGTCTTGCCATCCTCACATCTAAGGAACATACTGGCTGTACTTCTTCCAAGACAGATTTGTTTGTTCTTCTGACATTCCATAGCATATTCAATATTTTTCACCAATATCATAAGTCAGAGGCATAATTTCTCCTTCAGTCATCTTCATTCATTGTCCAGCTTTTGCATGCATGTAAGGTGATTGAAAATACCATGACCTGGGTCAGGCACACCTCCATCTTCAATGTGACATCTTTGGTCTTTAACCCTTTCAAAAGGTCTTTTGCAGAAAATTTCCTCAGTGCAATACATCATTTGATTTCTTGACAGCTACTTCTATTGGAATGTGCACAAACTTTGATCTCTTACAGTCAGTTGGTCAGATAGCTGTCTTCCAAATTTCTTGACATAAATGAGTAAGTGCCTCCAGCACTGCATCTGTTTGTTGAAACATCTCAGTGGGTATTCCATCAATTACTGGAGCTTTGTTTTTCACATATTCCTTCAGCTTGGATTTTTTCCTTCAACACCATTAGTTCTTAATCATATTCTACCCCCTGAAATAAACATTGACCAATTCTTTTTGGTACAGTGACTCAGTGTATTCCTTCCATCTTCTTTTGATGATTCCTATGTCATTCAATATTTTGCCCATAGAAACCTTCAATAATGCAACTCAAGGTTTGAAATTTTTCTTCAGTTCTTTCAGCTTCAGAAATGCCAATCCTTTTGATTTTCTAACTTGCATATGAGCAATTGATGGTCTGTTCCACAGTCAGCTCATAGCCTTGTTTTGACTGAAGATATTGGGCTTCTCCATTAACTCTTTCCACAGATATAGTCAAT
>NW_006921709.1:4371955-4388615 GCF_000298275.1 Orycteropus afer afer
TGTTATGTGCCGTCGAGTCGGCCCCGACTCATAGCGACCCCTCCTTGGGTTTCCGAGGCAGTATCACTATGGAAGTAGGATTGCCCAACCTTATGTTGTTGAAAAGAAACATTTACAATGAATGAGTCATTGTTGTTGCAAAATTCTATCATGCCATCTCCAACATCATTTCTATCACCAAGGCCATATTTTCCAGCTAACAATGATTCTTCTTTGTTTCAGTAAAATTTTGCTGAAGACAATTCAGAAGAAGTTTCAGTAGTATATTGACAGGGAACTTTCAAAATACAAGCTGGATTCAGAAGAGGACATAGAAGGGATATCATTGCTGATCTGATGGATTTGGGCTGAAAGCAAAAAATACCAGAAAAATGTTTACCTGTGTTTCATTGACTATCCAAAGACATTTGACTGTGTGGTGTATAACATAATATAGATAACATTCCAGAGACTGAGAATTTCAGAACAACTTAATTGTACTCATGAAGAACTTGTACATAGACCAAGAGGTTGTCATTCAAACAAAACAAAGAACTACTGTATGGGTTAAAATCAGGAAGGTTATCATCAGGGTTATATCATTCACCATACTTATTCATTAGCTGGACAATATATATAGATATATAGATATATTTTTATATGTATATATATAGTCATATATGTATTCATATATATATATTTATATAGCTGGACTACATGAAGAAGAACACACCATCAGGATTGGAGGAAGACTCATGAACAACATGTGATTAGCCAATGACACAACTTTGTTAGCTGATTGTGAAGAGGACTTGAAGTTACTTACTGATGAAGATCAAAGAGCAGTCTTCAGTATGAATTACACCTCAACATAAAGAAAACAAATCCTCACAACTGGACTGATAAACAACATCATGATAAATGGAGAAAATGATTGGGGTTGTCAGGGATTTTATTTTACCTGTATCCACAATCAACATCCATTGAAGCAGCAGTCAAGAAATCAGATGTTGTACTGCACTGAGAAAATCTGCTGCAAAAGACCTCGTTAATGTGTGGAAGAGTAAAGATGTCACTTTGAAGATTAAAATGCACATAACCCAAGTCATGGCATTTTCAATCACCTCAATACATGTGAAACCTGGACAGTGAATAAGGAAGACCAAAGAAGAGTTGATGCATTTAAATTATGATGTTGGCAAAGACTAGTTAAAATACCATGGACTGCCAAAAGAATGAACAAATCTGTCCTGGAAGAAGTGCAGCCAGAATGTTCCTTGGAAATGAGAATGGCCAGATTTCCTCTCACCTATTTTGGTCATGTTGTCAGAAGGGAAAATTCCTAGAAGGATATCATGCTTGGTAAAGTAAAGGGTCAGCAAAATAGGGAAAGAGCCTAAATGAGAGGGATTGAAACAGTGGCTGCAATGATGGGCTCAGATACAGCAAATATTGTGAGGTTGGTGCAGGACCAGGCAGTGTTTTGTTCTATTATATATATGGTCACTATGAGTTGGAGCCAACTTGATGGTACCTAACAACAACTTCTATGGGGTTGATTGTTAATACAAGTAAAATGAAATACTTGACAACTTCTGTCTTTTCTCTGTTTATCATGATGTTGCTTATTGGTCCAGTTTGTGAGGATGTTTATTTTCTTTATGTTGAGGATAACTCATATTGAAATCTGTAGTCTTTGATCTTCATCATTAAGTACTTCAAGCCCTCTTCAATTTCAGCGAGCAAGGTAGCGTCATCTGCATATCACAGGTTGCTAATAGGTCTTTTTCCAGCCTTGATGCTTTGTTCTTCTTCACATAGTCCAGGCTTCTTGGATTATTTGCTCAGCATATGGATTGGATAACCACAACAAGCTTGTTTTAAAAATATACAACTGATGAAAATTTACTTGGAAATGTTAAAATCAAGGGAAACTCTAGAAGATCTTCTAGTAAAATCACAAATTATCCTCATTGGCAGGATAACAGTTACACTGTGAGGACTCATTATCAAAGAGCACGCAGTTCTAGTGACTGGGGTCTGAAAAGCATTTGAGTGGCCATCTAGGATGTGACTATTGGTCTCCTCTCACCTAAAGCAAGGAGGAGTGAAGAAAATCAAAGTCATTTGGGAACAATTAGTCCAAAGATATGATGGGCCACAAGGACCGCAGCCTTCATGGCTCCAAGACCAGAAGAACTAGATGGTGCCTGACTACCAATGCCAATGACTCAGAAAGGGATCGAAATTGGAGATCCTGGATAGACTGTGAAGAAAAATGTAGAACAAAATTCAAAAACACAAAATGACCAGAATTACTGGTCAGATAGAGATTGGTGGAACCCCCAAGACTATGGTCCCAAGTTTTCCCTCAGGCCTAGAAATGGACTCACTTCCATGGATTGGCTCTCAGCTCAATA
This sequence comes from Orycteropus afer afer, assembly GCF_000298275.1. Classification (NCBI taxonomy): domain Eukaryota; kingdom Metazoa; phylum Chordata; class Mammalia; order Tubulidentata; family Orycteropodidae; genus Orycteropus; species Orycteropus afer. The sequence goes on from NW_006921709.1 coordinate 4,374,355, forward strand.
GTAGAAAAATCTACATGCAGAGCACCTACCCCAGAGTGATGCACCCACCTACCCTAGAGAGATGTATCCCTTAAATCAGTCAACCATGAGACATCAGAGGGGTAACATTCACATAGAGGGAATGCTGGACAGACAGGAATACATGGATAGAGGGTCATGGTTGGGGGGTGGGCATGGGAAGGAGAGTTTTTTATGGATATTGTAATCAGGGCTGTGAAATCAAATGTGCATGAATTGCTGAATGTAAAACAAATCTGCTTTGTAAATTTGCACCCAAAGCAGAATAAAATTAAAAAACAACACTCAATTTGAAAGAAAAAAAAGAGACATTTGAGACATTTCATCCTGTAGCAATGAAATATTGTTTTCATCAAAAGATTGGTTGTAGTACATGAAAAAGAACTTCACAAAAACATTCAATGTGAGGGTTTGTGGGTGAGTTCTTAAATACTATCGAAGGAAGAACTGATTTTTCAGTTATAGAAAGGATTAAAGGAAATGCCAGTCCTGGTGGAACAAGAAGAAAAAATAATGGACCTTGTGGTGAAACACACATTCTAGCAATGCTGATTTTCACCACATTATAGGGGAAAATCACTGGATAAATTATTCTATATCAAGATGTAGACAAAGAAGAGAGCCAGACACTCACAGCTTGATGTTATCATGAGTCTCTAAGAGGCTCAAGGGCAAAAGAACCAGCTAATTCTCCTGATTTTGAACTGGAAGTTGGAGTTTGTCCAGTACCATGGGACAGCTGCTACCTCTTACAGAGTGACTATTATTGAATTAATCAATACGATTTTGGAAAACTCAGATATAGGCATGAAAAATTGTTTTGCTCTATTGAAGAGCTGGCAAAAGATATATAGGAGTAAAAATAATGAGTTTTTTTATTTTTGTTTCTTTATGCTACATTACAATGTCCTACACTTTTATCATAGTACACATTTATCAGGCTATCTACATATCAATATTGAAAATAAAATCCAAACAAACTGCTCCTAAGAAGTGATCACACTACGGTGCACCCTAAAATGGTAGGAAAGCTAATAATATTCCAATTGCATAGAGTTTAATAACTACAGAGAAGTTTGTTGGTATACCATATGAATACTGATGAATGAAATATTTTAAAGATTGGTTCAAATATATGGTTAAACTGACCCTATCATTTAATTTTATTTATTGTTATCTAGATCAAGAGCTATTACATATAAATAAATATGTAGTCAACAGAGACACAACAAACCTGGTTCTGTGAACAGTGTCTAAATATAGTAAGCGCCTAATAAAATTTGGTTATTGGGAATATAAATCAAGCAAAGAAAATCTTTACTGATCAGTTTATTGTCTTGATCTCTGAGAGATGAGAAATCTATTAAATATCCCCAACATTTGCACTAGACAAATGTATTATACTTAACAGCTGTCAGGCCACCTTTGGCTAGTGATTATTTTAAATCATTAAACCAGGTTTTTCCATGATGATATCCTGTGATATTAGGAATATAGTGGTAAAGAAACTCTTGAAAAAGAGAAGTTTGCAGAGTAGGCCTCTTCATAAGAACAATACATTTAGAATGAAAAATTATAAAATTAAATTTTAAAGTTAATGGACCCAGGGAGTAAACTGAGGGAGTGGTTCTTCTGGTGGTGTTACCAATACCTAACACTAAATTTCTTTCATCTTATTTTTATATTTCCCCTTGCATCATCAAGGTTATCTAGAAACTATGCTAATGTGAGCTGACAGCCATATGTGGGTTGCCTAATTATAGTAACCTGAGGTATGGCCACTTGGAAGCCAATTTTATCTTTATGAAAGAAGGTCTATTAATGATTTATATAATCAGCATCAACATCATTATTAATCCCTCAAAGGCAACCTCACCCAGGTGTGCTGGGAACTGGTGGGATGGGATATGGGTGGAGTCCATGTGTCCGTTTAAATAGCTGTCATCACTGCACAGGTTCCCTTCTCTGACAGCAGTTCTGGAACATTTAAGCCTGTTCTCTTGCACACCCATAGTTTAGTGTTTATAGCCTGTTCTCTTGCTCACCTATAGTCTTGTGTTTACTTTGTATTAAACCTCTGTTCACTCTTCTGGAAGATTCCCACCAGCACCATGACTGATGATGAGCTGTCTGCCTTGGTAGTGGATAATGGCTCTGGGATGTGCAAGGCAGGCTTTGGTGGTGATGATGCCCCCCGGGCTGTGTTCCCGTCCATGGTGGGGCGGCCTCGACACCAGGGGGTCATGGTAGGCATGGGCCAAAAGGACTGCTATGTGGGGGATGAGGCCCAAAGCAAGAGAGGCATCCTGACCTTGAAGTATCCCATTGAGCATGGAGTGGTCACCAACTGGGACGATATGGAGAAGATCTGGCATCACACTTTCTACAATGAACTCCGCGTGGCACCAGATGAGCATCCTATCCTCCTCACAGAGGCACCCCTCAACCCCAAGATCAACCGGGAGAAGATGACTCAGATCATGTTTGAGGCCTTCAACACACCAGCCATGTATGTGGCTATCCAGGCTGTACTGTCCCTCTACGCCTCGGGTCGGACCACAGGCATTGTGATGGATTCTGGGGATGGGGTCACTCATACTGTGCCCATCTATGAGGGTTATGCCCTGCCTCATGCCATTCTACGTATGGATCTGGCAGGCAGAGACCTGACTGATTACCTCATGAAGATCTTGACAGAACGAGGCTACAACTTCACCACCACAGCTGAGCGTGAGATTGTACGTGATGTTAAAGAGAAGCTGTGCTATGTGGCCCTGGACTTTGAGCAAGAGATGATCAGTGCTGTTGCATCCTCCTCCCTAGAAAGAAGTTATGAGCTTCCTGATGGGCAGGTGATCACCATTGGGAATGAACGCTTTCGATGCCCTGAAGCCATTTTCCAGCCTTCCTTTCTGGGCATTGAGTCCAGTGGGATCCATGAGAAAACCTTCAACTCTATCATGAAGTGTGATGTAGATATTCGCAAGGACCTCTTTGCCAACACTGTGTTGTCTGGAGGCAGCACCATGTACCCTGGCATCGCTGACCGGATGCAGAAGGAAATTGTAGTCCTGGCACCCAGCACCATGAAAATCAAGATCATAAGTCCCCCAGAGAGGAAGTATTCCGTGTGGATTGGAGGCTCTATTCTGGCCAGCCTGTCCACATTCCAGCAGATGTGGATCAGTAAGCAGGAATATGATGAGGCAGGACCTCCCATTGTTCATAGAAAATGTTTCTGAATGGGCTTCCATGTTAATGTTTTTTCATTCTGCCTTTGTGTTTTCTGGATCATAGTGATGGTACTGTTTTAATTCACTTTCAGTAGAGTTAAGGTAAATAAGTCTACTCTTCTTAGTGTCTAAATCAGATTTCTCCATTAAGTTTTGTGGCTCCTTATCAGCTATTATCTTGACTTCTCTGAACTTAAGGAGAATTTGGGTACTATATTCTATATCCTTCACTTACAGGGTTCAAAGAAATATAAACTTACTTAAACAAAAACAAGTGACAAAGAGTAGAGTCATGGAAATGTCACTTCAGAATGGATAACTAGAATTTCCAAGCTCTAAAAACTAGTTCTTTCTTACTTACCAATAGCAATCTATACAAACCTGTAGAAAAATGTGCTCTTATATTTACCAAAGATGTCTTATTAAGTGTTTTTGTTTAGTTTCCTTCTTTGTTTGGAGATGATGAATTATATAGGTCAATAATGTACATAAATACATAAATATCAGGAAAATAAAATGTTATATCTCACAACACACTGATATATCTGGCTATCTGAACAGCTAATGTGAATTTCTTCACTATCCAATGGACATCATTTTAGTAAGTCCATATTTAATTGTTTATTAATTAAGTATAATGGGACAGTAAACATTCCTTTAAAGTAGTATATGAACCAACTAAATTTTCATGTGCAGGATATCATCTTGCTAGTATTACTTTTTGAACCTCATTATACTTACAAAAGGAGCTCTAGTGGTGCAGTGGTTAAAATATTCAGCTGCTAACCAAAAGCCCAGAGATTCGAACCCACCAGCCACTTCATGAAAGAAAGATGAAGCAGTCTGCTTCTGTAAAGCTTTTCAGCTTTGGAAACCCTATGGGGCTGTTCTACTCTATCCTGTAGTGTCACTGTGAGTCAATTCTGACTCAGAAGTGAGTTTGGTTTGATTTGGTTTTTACTTGTAAAACAGCAAAACTTCAGGCAATGGCTAATTTTTAAAATACATAGAGATACTGGAATATCAAGTTAATGTCACTATACTACAGTTTGACAGAGATAATTTTATTTCTATTTCTTGGCATACCAATGTATTTGTTGAATAATATCTGTAGGCCATAATTGTGTATATTTCTCTTATGCAAGAATTTCACTGTAGGAAAACAGGGCAATGGTTGTTTTGTAAGTTATAAATTCTAGTACCAACATAGCACTCTCAATTTTATTCTTAAAGGTTAGAATATTTCTGCTATATTATATCCACTAACTAACAATATTTCTTTGTGCACAGTGTTGAAGTATTTACATGTTAAACAGTATCGGTGTATCTTCCTATAATGTCTAAAATTTTTCAATGAATCTAATAGTGATTTACCAACTTATTTTAACTACTAAAGTATTTATTACCATCTATGATGTAATTTCTGATTATTTAAATATCAGGGTGTTTTGTAGTTTTCAGGATTTTTTTCCTGAAAGTTCAAAATACTTATTTGGGGTTCTTACTAAGGCATTATCAGATTCCCTGGGTAAAGCAATATCTCCTCTTTTCCTTTTAGTTGGGAAACATTTCCTTGTGTTTTGCATCTCCAAATTGGAGTCATGATTTTTTTGCCTTAAAACTTTTCAAAGAATTTTATTGCTCCTCATCTAACAACATAATTTTTAAATGCATTTAATCAAAATTTATCTCCAAAGTTATTTTATTTTGTAGGAATGTGTGTTTTCTTTCATTAAATTAAAATTGCTTCACACTTGCATACTTTTATTTCTTATGATTTCTGCCCAATTCTTCTGAAAGAACTGGAGAATGAGCCACAAAAGATCACTTTTTATTTGTGATCTATTCATCTGTATAGTACAACTTTGCATCTGGGACATTTGTGCATGTAAAACATGATAAGACAATTCTAAAATAAGAAAGATGCCTGGTTAGGCAATGTTTTAACAACCTTGTAAGCTCAATAAAAATGTGTGTTTGTAAATGAACATGTCCTCTGGTAATTAGTAGGCAGAGGTAATGTCAATAATAATAATAATATCTTGTATTTATATGCTGCAACGCTTTCCATTTGCACAGTGAGTAGTTCTCACAAACATTTTGACCTACATTCCAAATTATCAGAAAAGACCTGTCTCATTACCCACAGAAAATATATGACAGGTAGGATGAACTTCCTACCTACTTCCTTCCTAAAGAGTGAACTGGATCATTAGGTGAAAATATGAACCCCATAATGAAAAGAGAAATTTAAACTTAGAGTCTTTGAATATTCTCCTGTTCATCAACATTAACCTACTCATAAAGAGACAGCTGATTTCAGAACTCTATATTTAAGAATAAGCCAAGGAATACTATGCAACACTAAAGAATAATGTAGAATCTGAAAAACATTGCATAATATGGATGAACTTGGAGGACGTTATGCTGAGTGAAATAAGTCAATCAGAGAAGGACAAATACAGACAGTACTAGTTCATCATTGTAAAAAGTCAAGGAAAGCTTTATATATGGAAGGAAAATTTCTTTGTGTTACCAGGGGTGGGAGAGAACACTACACACACAAACACACACAAAAAAAATGCATTGACCCATGTCACTTTAGTTTTGTTAATTTCACTGTACATAAACTATATTTCAATGAAATGTATTAAAGAAAAAGAAGCAGCAGCAGCAGCCAAGGTGGGGGGAGGGGGGAAGAGTTGACAATGAGTTGGTCCCAGCTCATGGTGACTATGTACAGCAGAGTAGAATTGTGCTCCATAGAGTTTTCAATGGCTGATTTTTCAGATGTAGATTGCCAGGCCTTTCTTCCAAGGCCCTTTGGGTGAACTCAAACCTCTGCCTTTATGTCAGTAGCCAAGCTTGTCTCTCTTACTCTCTCATATTTAAGAACACATGCCATGTATTTAAACAATACATGGCATGTTATTCACCAGTGGTTCACAAGCCTGGTTGGTCAATCGAATAACTTAGAGAACCTTATGAAAATACAGATACCTTGGCCCTGGGCTCAGAAATTTTGGTTCAGTAGATCTAGGTTGAGACCTAGGACTCCAAATGGACAGCCAACTAAAAGAATCAGAGTTCTAAACAACCCAAAGTCTAATACACACTATAGACTCTTAGGGCAGAAAATGTGGACATTTGCCACAGCACCAAAGCAGCCTCCACAAATATAACCCATACCATTATAAAGGTGTGCATTCTCCTTCAATGATCCATGAATAGCAATCTAAAGTTAGAACTACACCACAATCATCCCTGTCCCTGCCCAATTATATTTTCCAATCATGGGTTAATATTTTTCTGAAAATATGCATGATCCATAGCCAGTACCTACACTCTTCTTCCTTAACATGTAGACACGCTTATTTTTCAGTAGTGAGACAAAGTAGCTCTAGGCTACAGGCTGAAAGTTGCATTCACTAGAAATGAGTATTACATTTTCCAGACAATCAAAGGATAATCCTTTGAGTGATAAGGGTGCCTTACCATATTTATTCACTCATTTTGCAGCTATTAATTTAATTGCCCATGCCACAATCTACTATAAAGTGTTTTAAGGACCTTGGAGAACTAAAAATCCAGTGGGGGAAACTGTGCACAGTGGAAAATAGCATGATCTAACGGTGGCTCACAGACTAAACACAGTCCACGCTATGTTGGTAATTCAAATAAAGACGTTTCAAGCCAGGTTCATCAAAGAAGGGTTCACAGAACAGATGGAGGCTTTGGGTTATGGCTTAAAGCACACCCAAAATGCATTTAGCACAATCTAAATTTATTCTTAGATGGATCAGGCACCATTTGGAACACAACGTACTGGACTTGGTAGGGTGGTTTATCTTTATTTTTGTGTTTCCATTACACTATGCTAGGAATTATTTTTTTAAATATAACAAACTTTAAGACTCAGTTCAAGTGTCACACTACGAAAACTTTTCTAATCTTCCCTCCTCCTTCCTTTGTGACAACTTTCTCCTTTGTGCATCTTTGGCATACAGATAGCATTGCATCTATAACCCTGTCCACAGTCTCCCAGCCTCACACCATTAACAAACACTTGGAAGAGAGAGAAAGAGACAGGATTTATCCACCTTTGAATCTGCTGGACTTTTCCTAGTGTCAGGCACAAGTATTAACTCAGTAAACATAGTTTGAGTTAATAAATCAACAATTTGTAGATACTGCTGTACTTCATGAACATCACAGTTTTACACTATTTCATGCCATTCTAGTCTCAGCTCTGTATCTGTTAGTGTCTTCTTCTTTCGTCCAGTTCTATCTATCCTCTGAAGCATATTTTTTCTTTTCTTCCTCTCTTTCTTTTTCTGTCTACTTTTCCAATACTTCTCAACATGCAGAGCTAAATTCTAATAGTCTGTTTTGCTTGTCAATATAAGTTTTTCCTTCTGATTCGTCAAAGGATCCATCAACTTCAACTTTTGGAGGGAGTGTTAGCTATACGTCTGCTGAAATTTAATCAAAAAGAAATCTTTCACTGAGTACAATTAGTATATTCAGTTTTTCTAATCTTTTTGCCTTCTTGCCAGTATTTTTCCTTTTTTTTTTTTTTAAGCTCCAAACTGAGACTCTAGATATCTGACTCCCTAAAAGCCCAGACATTATAATATTTTGAAAAGTGTGCTTTTCTGGTAACTATTCACAGCCTTCTTCAAGAGTGTATAAAAGATTCCTTTCAAAAAATGTTTGAAGTTAGGAACTAAGCATGTGGTTTGCCCAATACTGCTTCCAGATGTTGATAAGTACAGTTGGAATGTCTTTAGGGATATATATGTATATATCAGTAGAGAAACTGCTCATTAAAATTAATTGATACTTTAAGACTTCCTTTTTAAATGTGAACAGACCTGTCTGAACTAAAAGTGCCTTTAAAAAAAACAGCTAACACCATAAGTAATAAAGACTAGAGGCTCCTTGAGCTGCCTGACTTGTTTTTCATCCCATTCCAAATCTGATGTCTTAACTACGTTACGCTTATAGGTCCAGTTAAATCCAGTTAACAGTATGCCAATAAGATATGATGATAGATATTTTATCTAGACAACACCCCAGCACCACTTGAAAAATGGAAAATCTGATTTAATTGACTATTTGATGATATGTAAGTCAAAAGCCAAGTTGTTCTGTCTGGAATTTGGAAAGAGGCATCTGTGATCATGCACATACCATACAACACAGTATCTAGTGATGAAGGGAGGACATACAAGGGAGAGGCCGAGCAAGAAGGATTAAACTTTCTGCTCATATCCCCTTCATGGAAGTATTTCAGAGAAAATAATTCTTCCTAGCTCATCTATAGGTTGGAGGTAGAGGGAGAAAACTAAACACCACCATGATATATTAACTTTATGTCTTTTGCCCCCCAACCTTCATATTTTCTGTGACTCACCCAGAAAGTCTCCAAATGCCAGCCCTTCTTGTAAAAGAAAAATAATAGCCTTTAAGCATTGTTTATTTTTTCTATACTTGGCTATCAAGGGAAAAGCTGACCTCACCGGTGAAGACAAAATTGTGTTCACCAGTGGGAATGCTGGAGTCTTCTAGAGCAGAGCAGAGTGTTAATGGCTTATAAATGGAAGGTTTTTACAGAAATATAAGATTTTCATAAATCCTGAATTACCAGAGTAATGTAAGGCCTTATTGTATGTGAGCTCTATAATTTTTAGATAATGAGCTCGTAAAATACCAGAAGTACACAACATGCCCTATTTATTATAAAAACAGCATTAGTTCAGTGATGAGATTCAAAATGTTATGTGCTTGGCTAAACAGTCAATTTTATCAAAATGGAAGAAATTATCTATAGTAAAATTAAAATAAAATGTACAATTTTGGAATTTTGATGGAGTCAAGGAAACAAAATTTGGAGCAGAGGAATGGAAATTCAATCAATTAGAAAGGACAAGATGATAAAAACCCTAATTGAAAAGAATACTCTTTATCTGATCTCAGCACTGCTTGTTAGCATTTGGTATTAGGTACGCCACTTACAGATTTGCCACACACACATCAGCCAAAATTACAAATAATAAAAATTAAATTATCAAATCTTTATATTATTTAAGGAGTCCCCAGGTGGCATGAAGAGTTAAGTGCCTAACTACTACTGACAAGTTGGTTCTTCAAACCCACCTTGAAGCACCTCAGAGGGAAGTCCTGACAATCTGCTTCTGAGAGGTCACAGCCTTGAATGTCCTGTGCAGCAGTGCTGCACTGCACACGTGGGGTCTCCGTGAGTTGAAACTGACTTGACAGCAACTGTTCTGTTGTTATTTTGGTATTATGAAACATGAATCAAAAATGCTTTGTGACCAATTGGATATTCTGGAGAAGGAAGGAAGGAGTTTAAACTATAAATGATGCCTATTGTCATGCTCAAAACATCACTGATTGGAATAGTCACATCATTAATTTCCTATTTGAATCCAATAGAACTGCCAAGAACTGCAGCCTTGTTATTCCTCAAACCTTGGCATCACAATCTCAGAGAGGCAGGAGGTACAGAGTAGAAATGAATTATTTCATCTTGGTTTTTAGCTAACCAACATCAGAACGTTCCTTTTATTTAGCAAGAATTCTCTTTTGTGTGAACCATACTGAGAGGCCAGACACATACTGGGACTCACTCCCCAGCAGCTAAAATTTAGGCTTTGCCAATCAGATGATCCATTCTGGGATTTTTTGACACTTGAACCTAAGAGAGAGACACTGATATGCAAGAATTGTTGAGAAATTATTCACATCGTTGGTAGCATGGGAAGGCCATCAATGGCTATAGCATTGTTCTGTGGTAGAATCCTAACTAGACTATTGCTTCAGCATGGCTTTCTTATTCTCTCAGTTAATTTTTTTTATTCTCTAGATTATTCCCAGGGTGTCTTCCCATTTTCCAAGAATGGCATCTGTGAGCTACTCATTGTCTTTCAAAAAAATTCCTTTCTGGTATAAACTATCCAAAGAAAATTCCTGGTACATGCAATCAAGAATGCTGACTGAAATGTATTTTGATACCAGGGAATGAAATTGTAAGTAATGGACCCTTAAAGAAATGGTCAAAGCTAGGACTGGTTATCCAGCCCAGTTTAGGCTGAAGGCAGTAAAAATACCACTCAGGTTCAGCAAAGGGAATCTTTCAGCTTGTAGCAAACAATGAAGAAAAAAGCTCATTAAAATATCTCCTATACAAAATCATTAAAAAAAAAAAAAAAGTCCAGGTTTACTGGTCTGATAGAATCTGGTGAGACCCCTGAGACTATGGCCCCTAGTTACCCTTCAGGTCTGGAATTGAACTCACTCCCGTGGCTTCCAGCCAAACAATAGACAGGCATATAGGGTAAACATTTACAACAGATAGATATACTCCTTAGAGTGATCAATCATGGGAGAACCAAAGGGCAGTGTTTACACAGGGAGATAGCTCGGGAGGCAGGAATGCATAGGAAAGAAGGACACAGGGAAGAAGTGACTATAGGGAGGAAGTGGGAAGAGAGCTGTTACATTGGTGGGGAATTGCAGTCAACATTGTGAAACAAAATGTGTATGAACTACTGCATGGAAAATGAATTTGCTCTGTAAACTTTCATGTAAATCACAATTTTAAAAATTTACAATAAAATGTCTCCTGTGATCGCTTAAAATGCTCTAGACGACAAGTCTGGGACTGGGTCAAGGGAGGCAGGTTTTCACGGAAGGTAGAGAAAAAGGGTATGGTCCTTTTTATCTGTAACTCAAAAAGACATCTTTATTATTTGGGTCTTTATAAAGTTTAAATAAGTTTTTACCAGTAAAGCACTAATAATAGTTCATGACCTAAAGTAAGTGCTCAACCAATGCTAGTTATTATTTTAAAATGATATCTATATACAGTTGCTCAGTAAACATTACTGTGAGACTAGACCAAAGGAGAAGAAAATCCATGTTGATCCAGAACGTAAACTGAAAGTTAGTGCATGGGAAACATTAACACATTCAAAATAACAGCATAAAGGTGCCAGAGGTGGGGGGGGGGGCAGTATGTTTCTTTATTTTGATGACCATAGCTCCATTAATTGTGATTAATATACTCTTTGCTAAGAAAGTTAAGGGATATTAAATAGGAGACAATGTGTCGGTTCTAACCAGATTGCTCTGGATGAAAATACAAGACATAAGTAAGTAAAAAAATAAATTAAAATGAAAGCAACCATACAAGATTTTATAGGAAGTACGTAAAATTTTGAGTGGTTAATTCAATGACCTCCAAGAGCAACCAACCAACCAACATAGAGCTTTGTTGGTGATTGTTGAGGTGGGAGGCTGTTCCTCTTCTTGTGCATATGCACTTTCTGTTGTGTTTTTGTTAAAAAATCAAAACCAAACCCACTGGTGTCAAGTGGATTCTGACTCATAGTGAATCCCCACAGGGGTTTCCAATTCTCTAAATGTTTACAGACATAGATTGCCTCATCTTCCTTCTGTGGAGCACTGGTGGATTGGAACCTCTAAATCTCTAGTTAGCAAACTTACCCACTGTCCCACCAGAGCCAACAAGTCCCTTCAGATTTATAGCAGGTCTATGCACAAAAGAGGGAAAAACTTGGGATACTGTGCCATCCTCACAATCATTGCTATGTTTGTCCCCATTGTTGCAGCCACTGTGTCAATCCATCTCATTGGGCATCTTGACCTTTTTTGCTGGCCCTCACCTTTAGCAGGCATGATCTCCAGGGACTGATCTTTTCTGACAATAGGACCAAAGCAGGTGAGATGAAGTCTGCCCATTCTCACTTCTAAGGAGCATTCTGGCTGCACTTCTTCCAGAACAGATTTGTTTGTTCTTCTGGCAGCCCATGGTGTTGGTGGTATTCTTTGCCAACACCACATTCAAAGGAATGACCACTTCTTCAATCATCCTTATTCATTACCCAGCTTTCACATGCATATGAAGTGATTGAAAATACCATGGCTTGTGCTGGACACACGTTAGATGTCAAAGTGATATCTTTGCTTCTTAACACTTTCAAGAGGTCTTTTGCAACAGATTTTCCCAGTGTCATATGATGTCTGATTTCTTGACTTGCTTCCATGGGTGTTAATTGTGGATCCAAATAAAATGAAATCCCTGACAATTTCAATCTTTTCTCCATTTCTCATGATGTTGCTTATAGGTTCAATTGTGAAGATTTTTGTTTCTTTATGTTGAGGTGTAATCCATACTGAAGACTGTAGTCTTTGATCTTCATCAGTAAGTCCTTCAAGTCATCTTCAATTTCAGCAACCAAGGTTGTGTCATAGGCATATCACAAGTTGTTAATGAGTCTTCCTTCAGTCCTGACACGGTGTTCATCTTCATCTAGTCAAGCTTCACAGATTATTTGCTCAGCATACAGATTAAATATGGTGAAAGGATGCAATGCTGATGCACTCCCTTCCTGATTTTAAATCATGCAGTATCCTATCATTCTCTTCAAATGATAGCCTCTTGGTCTATGTACAGGTTCCTCATGAGAACAATTAAGTATTCTGGAGTTCCCATTCTTTGCAACATTATCTATAATTTGTTATGATTCACACAGTCGAATGCCTTTGCATAGTCAATAAAACACAAGGAAACATCTTTCTGGTATTCTCTGCTTTCAGCCAAGATCCATCTGACATCATGATGATATCAGCTGTTCCATGTCATGGTAGTTAAGGTTATATGTCAACTTAGCAGGCCTGGTTTTGAGTGGCTGGGCAGCTGGTTGTAGTTATTCCCCATGATGAGACTGGCAATCAACTCCATGGTGGAATCTGCTACAAGCAGCTGAGTAGCTGCTTTAGACATGTGATCTGCTTTGGTGTATAAGGAGAAGCTTTGGGAATGGTCTGCACCTTTTGGCATGCTTAAATCCTGTAGGTATCCAAATCTTTATTTAGCAGCCTGCCATGTTGTCTGCCGATCTTGGGGCTCTTAATGGACTTGAATCAATGGCCTCCCATGTGGTAGGGTAATATCAGGACTGTACCTTTTTACTTGTCAACCTTGGTTTTATCAGCCTTGGCAGCCAGCAGCTGCCTGAGTGAAGAAAGCCTCTAGCTTCAGTGGGCCAGAAACAAGAGGCAGAGCTGAAGCTCAAGGTCAAGAGACATTCACCCACCCCCTATAGCCTGGCACTTTGAACAATGACTTCTAGCCTCCAAAACCGTAAGAAAATAAACTCCTGTTTCTTAAAGTCATCTGTTTGTGGTATTTTCTTTTAGAGCAGCACAAAGCAACCAAAACACACATTCTCTTCTCAATCCACCTTGAATTTAAGAAGTTCCCTGTCAGTACACTGTTGCAACCATTTCTTATCTTATTTGTTGAATTATCTTCAACAAAATTCTGCTTGCATGTGATGTTAATGATATTGTTAGATAATTTCCACATTTTGTTGCATAAATTTCTTTAGAATGAGTACAAATATTTATGTCTTAAGTGCCTCTGGTGCTGTATCCCTTTGTTGAAACATCTCAGTGAGTATTCCATCAATTCCTGGAGACTTCTTTTTCACCAGTTCCTTCAGTATACCTTGGACTTCTTCCATTTGTACCATTGGTTCTTGATCATATGCTAACTCCTGAAATAGCTGAACACTGACCTATGCAATACAAAGTTGCACATTGGTACAGTGATTCTGTATATTCCTTCCATCTTCTTTTGATGTTTCCTGCATCATTTAATATTTTTCCCATAGAAACCATCAGTATTGTAACACGAACCTTCCATTTTTTCTTCAGTTTTTTCAACATGGGAGATGCCAAGCATGTTCTTCCCCTTTGGTTTTCTAACTCCAAGTCTTTGCACATTTCATTATAACACTTTACTTTGTCTTCTCAAGCTGCCCTTTGAAATCTTCTGTACATATCTTTTATCTTTTCATTTTTTCCATTTGCTTTAGCTACTCTCAGTTCAAGAGTAAGTGTTAGAGTCTCTTCTGACATCCATTTTGGTCTTTTCTTTCTTTGCTGTCTTTAATGACT
>NW_006921709.1:4392455-4393572 GCF_000298275.1 Orycteropus afer afer
CATATCAATCAATGCAGAAAAGGCATTTGATATAACCCAATATGCATTGCAGATAAAAACCCTCAAAAAATAGGAATAGAAGGGAAATTCCTCAGCATAATAAAGGGCATATGTGCAAAGACAAAAGCCAACATTATTCTCAATGGAGAGTGACTGAAACCATTCCCCTTGCAAACAGGAACCGAACAAGTATGCCCTCTACTACCACTTCTATTTAACATTGTATTTGAAATCCTAGCCAGGGCTATAAGGCAAGAAAGGGGGGAAAAGTCAACCAAATTGGTAAGGAAAAAAGAAAAACTATTCCTATTTGCAGATGATATGATCCTATACATAGAAAACCAAGAGATTCATCAAGAAAAATACTGGAACTAATTGAAACATTCAGCAAAGTGGCAGGATACAACATCAACATAGAAAAATCAGTTGGATTCTTCTACACCAACAAAGAGATCTCTGAAAAGGAAATAACGAAATCAATACCATTTACAATAGCTACCCAAAAGATAAAATACTTGGGAATAAATCTCACCAGGGACTGAAATAAGACATATACAAAGAAAATTGCAAAACAGTACCTCAAGAAACTTCAAGAGATCTACATAAATGGAAGAACACAAAATGCTCACGAGGAGGAAGTCTGAACATTGTGAAAATGTCAACACCACAGAAAGCAATCTATACATTCAATGTAATATTGATCCAGATTCCATCAAGATAGATGGATAAAAAGGATACTATCCATGTTCTTTAAAACATGGAAAAATCACTCACTCATTTTATTTGGAAAGGAAAGAGCCCTCAGATAAGCAAAGAACTACTGAAGAAGAAGAACAAAGTGGAGTCTCACACTCCTGGATCTCAAAACCTACTATACAGCCACAGCAGTCAAAACAGCCTGGTCTTGGTACAGTGACAGACAACTAGACCAATGGAACAGAATTGAGAACCCAGAAACAGACCCATCCACCTATAGTCAGCTGATCTTTTACAAAGGGCTGAAATCCATTAAATGGGGAAGAGACAGTATCTTTAACAAATGTTTCTGGGAAAACTGGATATCCATTTGCAGAAAAATGAAACAAGATCCATACCTCACATCATACACAAAAAGACT
>NW_006921709.1:4394363-4395439 GCF_000298275.1 Orycteropus afer afer
AAAAAAAAAAAAAAAAAAAACATGGAACCCACATGTGCTGGGGATGTAGAATAGCCACACCAGGAGTCTTTCCAAGAAGGAACATAAAAAACCTTCACTAGGCAACTGTAGCTACTACACAGAACACCTCACCCAATAGACTGATAACACTAATAGCTCCTGTGGCACAGGATCAATGAGAGATGGTAGACAATACCTGTCCATCCCAACATCAAATCCTATTCACAGTTTACAGAGAGCTGCACCCACATCCCCACCAGTGATTACACCAACACAGAGAGAGCTGGAGAGCAACTCAGTACAGCAAAGCTAATAACCTAAGAAGTACACCTGCTACACACTCCCAGATATGTTTTTTTAAACATAAAATCAGGGTGAAATAAATCAACATATAGCTAACAATTAAAAACAACAACTTCAAAATGTCTATGAAACAAAAGACAACTCAAATTAAAAAAAATAAAAAAAACAGGACAAGATATAGAAACAAAAGTTCAGAGTAAAGAATTATGGGGACTTCTGGTAAGATGGTAGACTAGGCACAAAGACTGAACAGACCCTCTTCAACAAAGAAAAAGGAAATCAATTAACACAGACACAGAAGATAATCCTGGACCCCTAAACCTTGAAGGGAAGGATATAGAAGTGGACTAAACCACAGCTAGCAGAAGAATTTGCATGAACATACCAAAAAAGGAGACATACGGAGCTGCAGTTTGGTAGCAATCATGAGCGATCCTGATGGCCCAGCACAGACAGCTTTCAGAGTTCCTGAGTGGTGATAGGACCTAAGAATTCACCTAAAAATCAGCCCTGCTAGCCAGGGACTGCACTCAGGACTGCTCTGGTGGCTGGAGAGTAAATGGAGAAGGTGAAGAGAAAGCCGGGCTAAGCTGTGGACTTTTGCCAGTCCGGAGGATGCCGCCATTTTGAATGTTACAAACGACTTGACCATTTTGGATATTTAAAGAGACAGTGCTCTCTGAGATTCCAGGGGCTTAAGAAGAGGTTCTGCTTTCCAGCAACCCCAAGGACACTCCAGACCTGCAAGACTGAAAAGGTACGACATTCCTCTT
>NW_006921709.1:4400964-4402258 GCF_000298275.1 Orycteropus afer afer
CACTTGACTGCTAACCAGAAGGCTGGCGGTTCAAACCCACCAGCCACTCCTCGGAAGGAAGGTTGGGCAATCTACTTCTGTAGTGTTACTGCCTCGGAAACCCAAGAAGGGGTCGCTGTGAGTTGGGCCCGACTCGATGACACATAACAACAACAACAGACTTCAAGGTGCAAAACGGCATAAGGGACAAAAAAGGGCACTATATGATGTTGAAAGGATCAATTGGCCAAAGGGACATTACTATAATAAATATCTATGCACCCAATGAAAAACTCCAAAATATATAAAGCAAATATTAACTGAATTGAAAGGAAAAATAGACAACTCTATAATAGTAGTAGGAGACTTTAACACACCACTTTCAAGGAAGGACAGAACAACTAGGGAAAAAACTCAACAACGATACAGAAGAACTCAACAACACAATCAACCAACTTGACCTCACAGACATATAGAGCACTCCACCCAACAAAAACACAGTACACATTCTTTTCCACTGCACATGAATCATTCGCCAGAATAGACCATATGTTAGAACACAAAACAAGCCTCCATAAGTTCAAAAACAATTAACTACAAAAAAAGCATCTTCTCAGATCACAATGCTATAATATTAGAAATCAAAAATAGGAAGACCAAGGGAAAAAATAAAATATGTGGAAACGGAATAAGACACTGCTCAGAAACTACTGGGTAACAGAAGAAATAAAAGGTGAAATTTAAAAAATTCCTAGAAACAAATGAGAATGAAGATACAACTTACCAAAAGCTATGGGACACAGAGAAGGCAGAGGTCAATTTATAGCAATAAATGCACACATCAAAAAAGAGGAAAGAGCAAAAATCAACACTTTAACTCAACAACTCCAACAATTAGAAAAACAGCAACAAAAGAAACCTACTGTATCAGAAGTAAGGAATAATAAAGATCAGAGCAGAAATACACAAGGCAGAAAACAAAAAAACAACAAAGAAAATCAACAAAACAAGAAGCTGGTTCTTCAAAAAGATTAAAAAAATTGATAAACCACTGGCAAATTTAACAAAGAAAAAGAAAGAGAAGATGCAAATATCATGAATAATAAGTGAAAAGGGTGACATCACAACAGAACCAACTGAAATAAAAAAGATAGTAACACAATATTATGAAGAACTGTACTCTAACAGTTCTGGTAGCATGGTGGCTAAAGCACTTGACAGCTAACCAGAAGGCTGGCGGTTCAAACCCACCAGCCACTCCTCGGAAGGAAGGTTGTGCAATCCTACTTCCGTAGTGATACTGCCTCGGAAACCC
>NW_006921709.1:4402533-4410515 GCF_000298275.1 Orycteropus afer afer
AACATTCAGGGAAGCGTTGATACCTACACTACTCAAACTACTGCAGAACATAGAAAAGGATAGAACACTCCCAAATTCATTAAGCATAACACTGATACCAAAACCAGGGAAAGACACCACATAAAAAGGAAAAATAAAAAACAATATCCCTCATGAATATAGACAAAAAGATCTTTCTTCAATAAAATCTTAGCCAACCGAATCCAACAACATATCATAAAATAATAATAATACATCATGACTAAGTGGGATTCATACCAGGTATGCAAGGATGGTTCAACATCAGAAAAACAATCAATGTAATCCACTACATAAACAAAACAAAAGAACCATATGATCATATCAATTGATGCAGAAAAGACATTTGATAAAATCCAACACCGATTCCTGTTTAAAACTCTCAGCAAAATAGGGATAGAATGGAAAATCCTCAACGTAATAAAGTGCATATAGACAAAACCAACAGCCAACATTTTTGTTAATGGAGAAAGACTCAAAGCATTCCCCTTATGAATGGGAACCAGGCAAGGATGACTTCTATCACCACTTCTATTCAATATTGTATTGGGAGTCCTAGCCAAGGCAATAAGGCAAGAAAGAGAAATAAAATGAATCCAAATTAGCAAAGAAGAAGTAAAGCTATCCCTTTTCACAGATGACATGATCCTATACATAGAAAACTCAATAGACTCAGCAAAAACAATTACCAGAACTAATATGAGTCAGGGCTGACTCGATGGCACATAACAACAACAACAACAACAACAATAGAAAATTTCAGCAAAGTGACAGGATGCAAGGTCAACATAAAAAAAAATCAGTTGGATTCCTCTACATCAACAAAGAGACCTCTGAAAAGGAAATAAAGAAAACAATACCATTTACAATAGCTACTAAAAAGATAAAATACTTAGGAATAAGTCTTACCAGGGACACAAGAGACCTATACAAAGAAAACTACAAAGCACCATTACAAGAAACTACAAGGGATATACATAAATGGAAGAACATGCCTTGTTCATGGATATGAAGACCGAATATTGTGAAAATGTCAATACTACCCAAAGCAATCTGTACGTTCAATGCAATCCCAATCCAGAGTCCAACATTTTCAAAGGACATGGAAAAATCAATCACTAATTTCATATGGAAAGGAAAGAGGCCTTGGATAAGCAAAGCACTGCTGAAGAAGAAAAACAAAGTAGGTGGTCTCACACTCCAGGACCTCAAAACCCACTACACAACCACAGTAGTTAAAACAGCATGGTATTGGTACAATGATAGAGAGATCGACCAATGGAACATAATCGAAAACTCAGAAATATATTCAACTATCTATGGACAGCTGATCTTTGATAAAGGCCCAAAACCCATTAAATCAGGGAGATATAGCCTCTTTAATGAATGATGTTGGCATAATTGGATATTCACTTGTAGAAAAATGAAACAAGACCCATATCTCCCCCATTCACAAAAACAAACTCAAGTTGGATTAAAGACTTCATTGTAAAACCCCAAACTACAAAGCTCATCAAAAGTAAAATAGAGGCAAATCTAGAGGCCCTGATTTATGGCATAAATAGACTGTCAAGCATAACCCAAAATGCACAGGCAGTAGAAGAGAAGCTAGATGACTGGGACCTTTGAAAAACTAAATTCTTAAGCACATCTAAAGACTTCTCCAAAAGGGTAAAAAGAGAACCTACAGATTGAGAAAATATATTTGGTAATGACATACCTGACAAGAAACTTATTTCCATAATTTATAGAAAACTTCAACACCTCAACACCAAAAAGACATACAATCCAATAAAAATGGGCAAAAGAAATGAACAAACACTTCACTAAAGAGAATATACAGGCAGCCAACAAACATAAGAGGAAATGCCCACAATCATTAGCCATTAGAGAGATGCAAATCAAAACAATAGTGAGATATCATCTCACCCCAGCAATAATAGCAAAGTTCAACAAGACTGAAAATAACAAATGCTGGTAAGGCTGCAGAGAGATTGGAACTCTCATACACTGCTAGTAGGACTGCAAAATGGTACAACCATTGTGGAAAATGGAATGGCATTTTCTTAAAAAATTGAAAATAGAAATACCATTTGACCCAGCAATTCTATTACTAGGAATATATCATAAAGAGGTGAGAGACAAGACATGAACAGACATATGCACACCCATGTTCACCGTAGCACAATTCACTATAGCAAAGAGATGGAAACAACCTAAATACCCATCAACAGATGATTGGATAACCAAAGTATGGAACATTCACACAATGGAATATTATGCAACATTAAAGAATAATGAAAAATACATGAATCATCTCAAAACATAGATGAATTTAGAGGACATTATGCTAATATCCTCCAGATCAAACCTGGAGATCCTGGATAGAGTGGAAGGAAAAATGTGGAACAAAATTCAAAAACACAAAAATGACCACAATTGCTGGTAGGAGAGAGACTGGTGGAACCCCTGAGGCTATAGCCCCAGATTACCCTTCAGACCTAGAAATGGACTCATTTCCATGAATTGGCTCTCATTCCAATGGTGGAAAACCCACATATAGAACACCTACCCCAGGTTGATGCAGCCACCTACTCTAGGGAGATGCACCCCTTCGATCAATCAGCCATGAGACACCAGATGGGTAGCACTCACATAGAGGGAAAGCTGCATGGATAAGAATGGCATAGGGATGGGGTGGTCCCAGTGGGGAGACAGGGGAGGAGAGTTTTTTGCAGTTGGGGACCATAATCAGGGCCATGAAATCAGATGTGCATGAACTATTGAATGTAAAACAAGTTTGCTATGTAAATTTGCACCCAAAGCACAATGAAAATTAAAAAATAAAAAATAACATTTGATCCAGCAATCCCATTACTAGGTGTATATCCTAAAGAAGTGAAAGCCAGGACACAAATGGATATACGCACACCCATGTTCATCACAGCACTATTCACAATATCAAAGAGAAGGAAACAACCTAAGTGCCTATCAGTGGAGGAATGGATAACCAAACTACGGTACGTACAATGGAATACTATGCACCAGTAAAAAATAATGTAGTATCCATGAAACACCTCATAACGTGAATGAACTTGGAGGACATTGTGATGAGTGAAAAAAGTCAAACACAGGAGGAAAAATATTGTATGAGTCCAATATTGTTGTAAAAAGGAAAGAAAAGGTTTATGTATGGAAAGAAGTTTTCTTGTTGGTTCCAGGGATGGGTAGGGAAGGGAAGGAAAATTGCTAGATAGGTAAGAGATAAGTATTGATTTGGATGAAGGGACAGGCAATATACCAAAAATGAGTGACCAACACAGTAACACCAAGGAAAAGGAAGACACAAAGAGGAGCACAAGAGGTACAAACAACAAAGATAAATAGTTTTACATACATAATACTGCATTATCAGTAATAACAAACATTAATCTCCAGGTGGATATGTAGGTAGACAGATCGAATGATCAGGTATGTCTAGGCAAAAGGGAATATACCCATGACCATTTACAAGTTTGGCAGACAATATATCTACGTAAGTATTTGTATGTACTATAAGAATGTCCATATATATAACAGAGTTAACACGGACCAAAGTTGGGATAACTTCTTAGCCATAGCCAACTAAATTGAGAGTGAATTACTGGGCCTGTGATCTCAGGACCATGGTCACGGGGGACATGAAACTCAATTGCCATAACATACTACACAAAAACATTGCTCTACATAATCCTTTGGTATCTTAAATTCTTGTAAGCAGCCATCTAAGATGCAACAATTGCTCTCTCCTTGTCCGGAGCAAAGAAGAATGAAGAAAACCAAAAACCCTAACATACACCCTTTCTGATTTTAAATCATGTAATTGTTCCATTGTTCTTTTCAAACAACAGCCTCTTGGTCTATGTACAGTTTACTCATGAGCACAATTAAGTGTTCTTGAATTCTCATTCTTTGCAATGTTATCTATAATTTGTTATGATCCTCACATTCAAATGTTCTCACATAGTCAATAAAACACAGGTAAACATCTTTGTGGTATTTATGCTTTGGAGACATGTAAATTAAAGCAACAATGAAATATCATCCCACACCAGCATTGATAGCAAAATTCAAAAAATAAAAGACAGAAAACAACAAATGCTGGCAAGGGTATGAAGAGACTAGAACAATCATACACTGCTGGTGGGACTGTAACATGGTACAACCACTGTGGAAAGTGGCATAGTGCTTCCTTAAGAAGCTGAATATAGAAATACCATATGATCCTAAGGCACTTGACTGCTAACCAGGAGGCTGGTGGTTCAAACCCACCAGCCACTCCTTGGAAGGAAGGTTGGGCAATCCTACTTCCGTAGTGATAACTGCCTCGGAAACCCAAGGAGGGGTTGCTAGGAGTCAGGGCCGACTCTATGGCACATAACAACAACAAGAACTAGGGCTCTAAGGCACTTAACTGCTAACCAGAAGGCTGGCAGTTCAAACCCACCAGCCACTCCTTGGAAGGAAGATGGGACAATCTACTTCCGTAGTGATATTGCCATGGAAAACGAAGGAGGGGTTGCTATGAGTCGGGTCCAACTCGACGGCACATAACAACAACAACAACAACAATTTACTTTGTCTTTTCAAGCTGCTCTTTGACATTTTCTGCTCAGCTCTTTTATCTTGTCGATTCTTCCATCCACTTTAGCTAGTCTCTGTTCAAGGGCAAGTTTCAGAGTCTCTTCTGACATCCATTTTGGTCTTTTCTTCCTTTCCTGTCTTTTTAATGACCTTTTACTTTCTTTATGGATGATGATATTGATGTCATCCCACAATTCCTCTGGTTTTCAGTCATTGACATTCAATGCATCAAATCTATTCTTTAGATGGTCTCTACATTCAGGAGGGATATAATAAAGGTCATATTTTGGCTCTCATGGACTTCTTTTAGTTGTCTTCAGCTTCAGCTTGAACTTGCATATGAGCAGTTGATGGTCTGTTCCACAGTCAGCTCCTGGCCTTGTTTTGGAGGAAGATATTGAGCTTCTCCATCACCTCTTGCCACAGATGTAGTCAATCCTATTTCTGTATACTCCATCTGGGGAAGTCCATGTTTATAGCTGCCATTTGTGTTGTTGAGAAAAGTTATTTGCAATGAATAAGTCATTGATCTTGAAAAATTCTATCATGCAATCTCTAGTATCATTTCTACCACCAAGGCCATATTTTCCAACTACCAGTGATTCTTTGTTTCCAACTTTTGCATTCCAATCACCAGTGATAATTAACATGTCTTGATTGCATGTTTGGTCCATTTCAGACTATAGAAGTTGGTAAAAACCTTCAATTTCTTCATCTTTGGCTTTGGTGGTTGGTGCATAGATTTGAATAATAGTAGTTGTAACAGGTCTTTCTCGTGAACATATGGATATTTTCCTATCACTGACAGCATTGTACTTCAGATAGATCTTGATACATTCTTTATGATGATGAATGCCACACCATTCTTTTTCAATTTGTCATTCCTGGCATAATTTTGATCATCTGATTCAAAATGTCCAAAAGCAGTCCATTTCAGCTCACTAATGCCTAGGATATCAATCTTTATGTGTTCCATTTCATTTTTGACAACTTCCAATTTTTCTAGATTCATACTTTGTACATTCCATATTCCAATTATTATTAATGGATATTTGCAGCTATTTCTTCTCATCTTAAAATGTGCCACATCACAAATGGAGGTCCCAAAAGCGTTACTCTATCCACACCATTAAGGTCTGCTCTACTCTGAGGAGGCAGCTCTTCTGCAGTAGTATTTTGAGTGCTTTCCAACTTGAGGGGCTCATCATCCAGCACTATATCATACAATATTTCAGGGCTATTCATAAATTTTTTCCAGTAATATATCAGACAATGTTTCACTGCTATTTATAAGGTTTTCACTGGTCAATTCTTTGCAAAGTGGATGGTCTCTTCCTTCTTCTGAGTGTGTCTTAGTCTGGAGGCTCTGCTGAAACCTGTCCATCATGGGTAACCCTACTGGCATTTGAGACACCCAGTGGCATAGCCTCAAGCCTCATAACAACACTCATGCCAACACAGTAGGACAAACTGACAGATAAGTTTGCCCCCCCGCCTCACTGTTCTAAATTGCTCTGCTCATTTCCTAGTCTTCCCCATCCTTCTCTTTTACCTGGCCTGACCCTGGGGCAAACACCCATCATCAGTTTGTCCCAGAGCTGGCTTACTGTGGCCTTCAACCGGTGGTGGCTCCACACACACAAACACTCACCTTCCACTGGTCCCGGGGCTGGCTTCACTTAGGTGAAGGGAAAGGCAATATATAATAAAGGAGAGGTCAGCACAAAATGATCAAGGCAGCGGAAGAAATAGAGAGGAGCAGAGTTAAGGGCAACAAAGGTAAATAATATTACATATACAATCCTGCAATCACTGTCCTAACAATAATTCATGAGTGGAAATATACATAGATGCTCAATCTAAACAGAGGTGGGAAGGCTAATGGGACTATACCCATAAATACATATAGGTTTGACAGAGACTATCTTTACCTATGTATATATATATATGTTCTTCAAATATATTCATGAAGGTAGTAGAACACACAGGAATAAAGTTATGAAAATATCTTAGTCACAACCCAACACCTTGAGGAAATGAGTCACTGGGTATAGAGGCTCAGGATCATAGTCTTGGGGTATGCAAAGGTCAATTGGCATAAAATAGTCTATTAAGACAATATTCTTCATCCCACTTTGGTGAGTAGTGACTGGGGTCTTTAAAGCTTGTGAGCAGCCATATAAGGTGCAACTATTGGTCTTTCCCCATCTGGAGCAAAGAAGAGTGAAGAAAATCAAAGATGCAAGAAAATAATTAGTCCTAAGAACTAATGGAGCACATGAACCCCAGACTCCACAATCCTGAGACTAGAAGAACTAGATGGTTCCCAGCAACAACTGCTGACTGTTTTGAAAGAGATCACAACAAGAGGTCCAGGATAGAGTGGGGGAACTGTGGGACTAAACTCAAAATCTTAAAAAAGACCAGGCTTAGTGGTCTGGTCAAGACTGGTGGAACCCCTGAGACTACAGCCTTTGGACACCCTTCAAGCTAGGAACTGGCCTTAAGCCCCATGACTCACCTGTCAGCCAAAAAATGACAGGCCTAAAAGTTGAACAGTAATATCAGGAGGGTATGCACTGACTAGAACAATCAAACATATGAGATCAAGGGGACAGCAGCATTTGCCCAGGGACAGAACTAGGAAGGTGGGAGGGTGTGGGAAGAAAAGAGAAAGGGAATGGGTGGGCACAAGGGAGGAAGTGGGAAGAATGCTGTTAAAATGTGGGTACTGCAGTAGATTCACAAAACAGAATCTGTATGGATTTCTGAATGGAAAACTGATTTGCTCTGTGAATTTTCATCCAAATCATCATCATCATCATCATCATCATCACCACCATTATCATCAAGATTTACAGCCTTGGAAACCTAATGGAGCAGTTCTATTCTGGCCTATAGTATTGTTGTGGATCAGAATCCACTCTAAGGCAGTGGGGATAAAGTCCCTTTTTGCCATGTAAAGTAACGTATTCACAGTTTCCAGGGATTAGGACATAGCCATTTTTCTGCTTACCACATTGATATTGTTTCTTTAACTTGGAATCTCAGGGTTAACTCTCAGACACTGTAAGTGGGAACCTTGTGCAAAGGAAAGACAAACCTACAGGGCAGTACACATTAGTGTCCTATCCTTCAATCCTTACCCAGATGAGACAGTGTAGTGAAAGGGCTCCTGGGTCAGACTGCCTAATTTGAATCTCCACAGAGGCTCCTATTCAATGTGGAGATTTGGCCATGTAAGTTAAACACCCCAGAACTCACTTTCTTCATCTGTAAAACAAATCTAATAATAGAAAGTAGGTTATAGGATTATAATGTTGATGGATAGAATCATGTGC
>NW_006921709.1:4410840-4430083 GCF_000298275.1 Orycteropus afer afer
TTTGTTTTTGGTTTTGGTTTTGGTTATTTGGTTATTTATTTACTTATTTTAGCCTCATTAATTGTTTGAAAGTTCAGTAACTGACTTAGTGAGGGAAAATTAAAGGGGTGAAGGAATGGGCCAAATGATTCCCTGGGGCCAGGTGGCCCTGGATACTGAGAGTTCTGAGGACATGAGTACAGTTGTATTGGATTAGAAGGGGCCATGAGAATCACAGCCTTTGCTCTTGTTTTTGTTTAAAGTTGGCCAAACTAATTACCTAGTATAGGTGTCTTTAGAGACACCTCTTCTCTTCTGCTCCAGTGATGTAGTTTTGGGAGGTGCTAAGAACTACTTGAAAATCCTGAAACAAAAAAATGAAGTAAAAAGGAGGGGAATGTGCCCTTACCAATTCTAAGGCACCTTGAATTTGTTCATTGCTCCCATCCTGGGTTTGGATAGTTCCAATGACCACCCAGGAGTCTTGGGCTGGGACCCAGCTTCCACATGCCCCAGCAGATCCTTACTACTGCTCAGGCTCTCAAGAAGTAGGAATGCTCTCCAGTGGGGTACTGCTCCATTAGCTCCTGGGTCACCAACTTCCAGACACAAAAAGCAAGTTACAGAGGTCTATAATAGGAAGTTGGTCAGACTCTGGGCATAGCTAAATTTGCAGCTTTTAAATATTTAGATATATGTGGGCTTCCAGCTGTCCTCTTGACAAGGGTGCTCTAAATATTAGGGAAATATCCAAAAGCAGTATTTCCTACCTCCCAACATTGAATTCATCATTAAAGGGATGTTAATGGACCAGAAGTTTATCAAACATTCAATCAAGATCCTTTGATGATTAATGGTAATTGGAATGCAAAATTTGGAAGCAAAGAGAAGGATCTTTGTTCTTGTTGTTAGGTGCCTTTGAGTTGGTTTTGACTAACAGAGACCCTGTGGGCAAAAACCAAACACTCCGCTCCATCTTAACAATCATTGCTGTCTGATCCCATTGTGGCAGCCTCTGTGCAAATTCATCTCATTTAGGGGCTTCCTCTTTTTTGCTGAACATCTACATTACCAAGTATGATGTGCTTCTCCAGGGACTGGTCCCTTCTAATAACATTTCCAAAATACGTGAGATGAAGTTTTGCCATCCTTTCTTCTAAGAAGCATTTTGGCTATATGCCTCATTCTTCTGGTAGTCCATTATATATTCAATATACTTCAGCAACACTATAATTCAAAGACATCAATTCTTCAGTTTTCTTTCATCATTGTTCAGTATTCACATATATATGAAGTGATTGAAAATACCATGTTCTGAGTCATGCACACCTTAGTCCTCAAGGTGACATCTTTGCTTTTTAACACTTCAATGAAGTCTTTTGCAGCATATTTGACCAATGCTATATGTCATTTTCCAACAGCTAAGGGAGACAAACTTATCTGTCAGTTTGTCATCCTGTGAGGTTTGTACATTGTTGTGAGGTTTGAGGTTGTGCCACTAGTGTTTCAGACACCAGCCAGAGTTGCACACGGTGCACAGGTTTCAACATAGCTTACAGACTAAGACAGACTAGGAAGAATGAGGAGGGCATCCACTTCTCAAAAATTGGCCAGGGAAAACCTTATGAATAGCAGAGAAACTGTCTTATACATTATTGGACAACTTTATGAATAGCTTGGAAACACTGTCTGACACAGTGTAGGAAGACTAGCACCCAGGGTTGAAAGGCACTCAAAATAGGGCTGGGAAAGAGCTGTCTCATTAGAGTAGAAACAACCTTAATGATATGGATAAAGTAGGTCTTTCAAGGCCTCCATGTGCTGACAAGGCACGACTCAAATTGAGGAGAAACAGCTGCAAACATCCATTAATAATTGGAACATGAAATTTACAAAGTATGAATCTAGGAAAATTGGAAGTTGTTAAAAATTAAATGAAACACATAAAGATTGATATCCTAGGCATTAATGAGCTGAAATGGACCAGTTTTGGCCATTTTGAATCAGACAACCATATGATCTACTATGCCAAAAATGATAAATTGAAGAGGAATGACGTGACATTCATCATCACAAAAGATGTTTCAAGAACTGTCCTAAAGCACAATGCTGTCAGTGATAGGATAATATCCATATACCTACAAGGAAGACCAGTTAATCTATTATTCAAACTTATGCACCAACCCCCAAAACAAAAGATGAGAAAATTGAAGATTTTTATCAACTTCTGCAGTCTGAAATTGACTGATCATGCAATCCAGGTGTGTTGCTTATCACTGCTGATTGGAATGCAAAAGTTGGAAACAAAGAAGAATCACCAGTAGTTGGAAAAATTTGGCCTAGGTGATAGAAATAACACTGGAGATCGCATGAAAGGATTTTGCAAGACAACAATTTATTCATTGCAAATACCTTTTTTCAGTAACACTATTGGTGGCCCTACATGTGGACTTCTCCAGACGGAGTACACAGGAATCAGATTGACTACATCTGTGGCAAGATGGAAAAGCTCAATATCTTCAGCCAGAACAAGGCCAGGAGCTGATTGTGGAACAGACTACCAACTGCTCATATGCAAGTTCAACTTGAAGTAAGACAATTAAAACAAGTCAACAAGAGCCAAAATATGACCTTGAATATATCCCTCCTGAATTTAGAGACCATCTAAAGAATAGATTTGATGCATTGAACACTAATGACTGAAAACCAGAAGAATTGTAGGATGACATCAAGAGCATCATCCATGAAGAAAACAAAAGGTCCTTAAAAATATGAGAAAGAAAAAAAAGACCAAAATGGATGTCAGAAGAGACTCTGTAACTTGCCCTTGAGTGAAGAGTAGCAAAAGCAAATGGAAGAAATGACGAGATAAAAGAGCTGAAAAAAAAATTTCAAAGAGCAACTCGAGGAGACAAAGCCAATTACTATAATGAAATGTACAAAGACCTGGAGTTAGAAAACCAAAAGGGAAGAACACGTTCAGCATTTCTCAAGCTGAAAGAACTGAGGGAAAAAAATAAGCCTCGAGTTGCAATATAGAAAGATTCTATGGGCAAAATATTGAATGATACAGGAAGCATCAAAAGAAGATGGAAGGAATACACAGAGTCACACTATCAAAAAGAACTGGTCAATCTTCATCCACTTCAGGAGGTGGCATATGTTCAAGAACCAATGGTACTGCGGAAAGAGGTCAAAGCTGCACTGAGGGAATTGGCTAGGAACAAGGCTCCAGGAATTGACAGAATACCCATTGAGATATTTGAACATACAGATGCCCCGCTGGAGGCACTCACTCGGTTATGCCAACAGATTTGGAAGACAGCTACCTGGCCAACTGAGTAGAAGAAATCCACATTTGTACCCATTCCAAAGAAAGGTGATCCCACAGAATGTGGAAATTATCAAACAATATCAATATCATTCAAGTAAAATCTTACTGAAGATAATTCAAAAATGTGTGCAGCAGTATATTAACAGAGAACTTCTAGAGGTGCAGGCTGGATTCAGAAGAGGACATGGAATGAAGGATATCATTGCTGATGTCAGATGAATCTTGACTCAAAGTAAAGAATACCAGAAAGATATTTACTTGTGCTTTATTGACTATGATTGTGTGGATCATAACAAATTGTGGATAACACTGAAAAGAATGGGAATTCCAGAACACTTCATTGTACTCATGAGGAACCTGTACATAGACCAGGAGGCTGTCATTCAAACAGAAAAAGGGAGCACTGCATGGTTTAAAATCAAGAAGGGAGTGCATCAGGGTTGTATCCTTTCACCATAATTATTCAATCTGTATACTGAGCAAATAATCCAAGTTGTTGTTGTTGTTGTTGTGCCATCAAGTCAGACCCAACTCATAGCGACCCCTCCTTGGGTTTCTGAGGCAGTATCACTACAGACATAGAGTGCCCAACCTTCCTTCCTAGGAGTGGCTGGTGGGTTTGAACCGCCAGCCTTCTGGTGAGCAGAGCTCCCAAATAATCCAAGAAACTGGACTATATGAAGAAGAACATGGCATCAGAATTGGAGGAAGAATCATTAACAACCTGCAATACACTGACAACACAACTTTGCTTGCTGAAAGTGAAGATGACTTGAAGTACTTACTGATGAAGATTGAAGAATACAGTCTCCAGTATGGATTACACCTCAATATAAAGTAAACAAAAATCCTCACAACTGGACCTATAAGCAGCCTCACGATAAATGGAGAAAAGTTGAGGTTGTCAAAGACTTCACATTGCTTGGTGCTACAATTGATGCCAGTGGAAGCAGCAGTCAGGACATAAGACGATGTATGTTGTTGTTGTTGTTGCTATGTGCTGTCGAGTCGGCCCCAACTCATAGCGACCCCTCCTTGGGTTTCCGAGGCAGTATCACCACGGAAGTAGGATTGCCCAACCTTCCTTCCAAGGAGTGGTTGGTGGGTTTGAACCGCCAGCCTTCTGGTTAGCAGTCAAGACGATGTATAGCACTGGGAAAATCAGCTGCAAAGGACCTCTTTCCAGTGCTGAAAAGCAAAGATAGCTCCTTGATGACTGAGGTGCGCCTGACACAAGCCATGGTATTTTCAATTGCCTCACATGCATGTGAGAGCTGGACAGTGAATAAAGAAGACCAAAGAAGAGCTTATGCTTTTGAGCTGTGGTGTTGGCAAAGAATACTGAAAGTACTGTGGACTGCTAAAAGAACTAACAGGTCTGTCCTGGAGGAAGTGCAACCAGAATGCTCCTTGGAAGCAAGAATGGCCAGACTTCACCTCACATACTTTGGTCATGTTGTCAGAAGGGACCATTCCCTGGAGAAGGATATCACGTTTGGTAAGGTGGAGGGTCGACGAAAGAGAGGAAGGCCCTCAATGAGGTGGCAGCAGTGATGAGATCAAGTGCAGCAAGAATCGTGGAACTGGCTCAGGACCAGGCAGTGTTTCATTCTGCTGTGCATAGGGTCACTATGAGTCAGAGATGACTCGATGGCACTTAACAATAACAATAACAATAACAATATGTCATTTGATTTCTTCACTGCTGCTTCCGTGAGCACTTATTGTGGATCCAAGTAAAGTGAAATCCTTGACAAATTTCAATCTTTTCTCCATTTACCATGATACTGCTTATTGGTCCAGCTGTGAAGAATTTTGTTTTCTTTCCTTTTCTTTTACTGAAGGCTGCAGTCTCTGATCTTCATCAATAAGCACCTCAAGTCTTTTTCTCTTTCAGCAAGCAAGGTTTTGTAATCTGAATTTTCCAGATTGTTAACCAGTCTTCTTCCAGTTCTGATGCTGCTTTCTTCTTCATATAGTCCAGCATTTCAGATAATTTGTTCAGTATACAGACTGAATTAGTATGGTGAAAGCATACAACCCTGATGCCATAGTTGGAAAATATACTGGTTTAACCACGTCAAGGAAATGGTTCATAAAGTTGTAGAGGCTGATAAGTCCCAAGCCTGTGGGTCAAACATCAAGCTAGGGACGTCTTGTGACTCACACAGCTGCAGAGGCTGATACACCCAAGATCGGTAGGCTGTTGGCTTCAGAGGCTAATGAATCCAAGATCAGCAGGTAAAATGGCAAATTTTGGGCTCACAGGCTATTAAGGCAGCAACCCCAAGATCAGCAGGCAATACAGAAAACCACTCGTTCAAGTCCAGGAACCAAAGATGGATGATGAGCCAGATACATGTTGTAGGTGGGGTCACTATGAGTCAGAACCAACTGGATAACAATATAACATAACATAGTGGAATATATCACTATGTCTCTTCCATGTTCACAGAGACACAGATATAGCCAGGGAACTGAGCTGAGAGTTTCTTGCTATGGAACCAACATTTTCCAAGTAAACTATGGTGGATTTGGGCCTAGAAATATAAAATATATTTGTAAATCAATTTAATTAATTCTATCTGAGACAAAGGAAAATAGATTCATAGTTCCAACCACTTTCTTTATGGTAAAAGAAATTCAAATTACATTAAAAGAGTGAATGCCTATAAAATTGCTCAAATCCAATCTTTTTCATGTCATATACTCTTCATCTCAAAAAGGATGTGGTGGCCTGGGTGGCTACAGAAAATATTTCAGGACAAACATATCTCATAAAACCTGGGATTCCAGAAGCAGGGCTTCCTTGGGATACTCATTTACTGCTGTCTAGGATTCCTGCCAATTTGTGTGCCTTGGGATCTAGGGAAGTCTAACTTTCAACAGGGAGGTTCACCACCTATGATTAAATGCCCTAAATGTTCATCACCTACATTTCCAGTCTAAACATTCTCATTTAAGAAAAATTACATACAGATATAATAAAATATGTTCTAAGAAAATATCCTATGTCAAAGAGAAAATGTGAGTCTCCATTAAAATTAAAGCAAAGAGTTTTATTGAAGGAATAGAACAATCCAGACTAGGCAGCAGTTAGCAAGAATTCATTAAAGTGCTCCAGTGAGAAGAATTTTTCACAGGGTTTAAGAACAAAAAATTCAGGAATTTGTGAGGAAAAAAATATTAATTGGTTGACATCTACAAAATCATACTTTAATGGTCACTAGACCATTTTGAGATTCCTTAAGCATTGTCTTCATAATCATAACATTTGAGTCAATCATCTTTCCATCTATGAATACTTGAGGGCCAGCTGAGTAAGTATTCTTCCTGGGAGAATGTTGTGAGAGAAAATGAGGGGAGGGGACAGAAGAGGGGAAGCTGACAGACTTCCTGCAGCATTCTAGTTAGCTGACTTTTGAGAGTCAATTCAAAATGAACAACAAAAATGGACTTCAGCCTGCATCCTGAGAAGAAGCCTCTCCTTATGCCAAGAACCCCTCAATGAGATGGATTGACACAGTGGCTGCCATGATGAGCTCATGTATGGCAAAGATTGTGAGGCTGGTGCAGGACTGGGCAGTGTTTCATTCTGTTGTGCACAGGGTTGCTCTGAATCAGAGGCAACTGGATGGCACCTAAAACAACAACAAACAACCAACCATCTTGATCAAGAATTTCTATAAAAATTCTATAGAAATCACGATTATAAGAGTGTCTTCTGTGTGGACTTATTTTCCTTGTGTTATTAGATGACTGGCTATTATAATAGGCTTTTAAGACCTCAGATGCTTTCCATGAAAGGTAGAGCTGTATACCATCTGTTCCATCTTTGCCAAGTCATAACTTGAACCTCTGCCTCTGTGATCTTTTAAGAAGGGAATGTAAGCACAGGGCCAAATTAATATGAATAGTTGGCATAGAGGGGCATTGGCCAAAATGAAGACCTGAACTTTCTCTAAGGAATGTCTGCTTCTTCAAAATAGCAAGTAGTGTTGAATTGTGAGTATAAGCATTTGATAAGCATATCATAAAACATTTGATTAATGCTATAATAATTATCATAATGACTAAGAGAATTAATCCAGTCTGTAAACTCAAATACAGCCAAGAACCAAGCTCAGTAGGTAGTCACCTAAAAACATCAAGAAAAGGGGAGTTGGATATAGGGAATGGTTAAAGCCATACAGCTTTCTTGTGGACTTGTTTAAGATCTTGTTCTGCTTCTCTTGATTTATTTATTCAAGTATAAGAAGAAATATTCACAAATGAACTCTTAAATGGAAAACAAAATTGCTCTATAAACTTTTACTCAAAAAGTTAAAAAAAAAAAAAAAAGAAGAAGAAGATATATGGCAACTATGCAAACTTCTTGTAGAGCTAGACAAAGTCAAGGGCAATTCCATTGTCTGATACAACTTTAGCAACAGAGTTTAAAGATAGTTTGCATTGTAAAAGTCTATGAATGTTGTATAATGTCTATTATTAGGCCATAGTAAGACATACCAGCCACTCTTCAGAAGGAAGTTTGGGCAATCTACTTCTGTAGTGATACTGCCTCGGAAACCCAAGGAGGGGTCGCTATGAGTTGGATCTGACTCGATGGCAGTGAGTTTGTTTTTGGTTTTTATGTCAACGCAAGGCTGGTGGAAGGCAGGTGTTTGCATGTGTGGAGGTTCCCCAGGGCGAGGCTGCAGTAAACCAGCCTGGGACCAGCAGAAGGCAGTATTATAATATTAGCAATATTGAGCACGGGGTGTCCATCAGTACAAGTAACACCAGGGCATGTCCAAACATAAGAAAGATAAAAGCAAGGCATTAAAAGATAAGCAAGAAATTAGATAGATGCTATAGTCTAACACAAATTTGACACTGATGCTCACATTAACAATAGCACTAGGTGTACAACTATAGTCAAGAATGTGTAATGCTAATGGGTCAGAATTATCTTGTCCAGATTTTGGAACCTGATGACAAATCTACCAGTTAAATTCTTGGCACAGGCTTCTGAATCTAACAAAGGCATTATTTTCTCAAGCCTCAGAAAAGACAATAGTAATAAGAAGGGTTAAGAACAGGCAAAAGTTCATGTTGAATAGCTTACAAGTTAATATATACAAGTTACAGTATAATAAAACTATTTCAAAAGTAGTAAGTATTGAACAAAGCCCAATAGTTTAAGTAATTTGCATTATTTAAATGATTGCAAAGTAAGTTTCTTTAGTTACTTGCATAGAAAAACAAAATGTTAAAATAGAGTATAATACCACAAGTGTGTAACAAGACAATTAACATATGAATAGTTATAATTATAAAGGAAAGTCCAAAAATTTCAGCAAGTTGCATGAAGTCCTATTTTATGATCTTAGGATAAACTATCTACTTCTGATATCAACTTCTTCTGGTCACAAGGGCATTTGAACTTCAGCTTAAGTTGTTTAGAATAGTCTGGGTAGGTGATTTGGCTTTCTTTAACTGAGACAGGTGGATTCAAGTTTTAACTTCCTGAAATTTAGAAGCACAAGGGTTAGTGAGAAGACCTAAATAGGTTTCCTTCCAGTAAGGTTCCAATGAATCATTTAATAGCTGTCTCTCCCAATATACATATTATCCAGGAAAGATGTTAAGTAGATTTCTATACTGAAATTCACTCTGACCAAACATCTCCTTTCTTTTTCAGGGTTTTGTAGGATAATTTTATTCCTCTTACTATAAGAACATTTTGTTTTTAACAAATTTGCTTATGCTGTCTGTATGTTTATAGTTGTAAAGTCAGTGGTGTTTCCCTTTTTCCTATTTATTAATGCTCTGAAACAAATCTAGTTTAAGTGGCTATCATGTGTGCTTAGAGAGCTGGTACCAGACCTGTTTCACTTGCTTTGCACAGTGCATGGGACAGACCAATGAAGAGAAAAGCACTCAATCAACACTATCTGATATTAGTGCACTTATATCAAAAACCAAAACCAAACTCCTTACCATCGAGTCGAATATGACTCATAGTGACCCCTCCTTGGGTTTCCAAGGCAGTATCACTATGGAAGTAAATTGCCCAATTGTCCTTCCGAGGAGTGACTAGTGGGTTTGATACCTTTGATACCGCCAGCCTTCTGGTTAGCAGTCAAATGCCTTATAGTAAACATTAATTGAAAGCTTTGATTCTTCACAATAAACTCTAGCCCAGCAGAATTTCATGTGGTGGGTCAGAATTTTCATCCCAATATTTAAACCAGAAGACAGTACATCCAAACCCACACAGTCCAGTGGTAAAAGATCTTGCAGCCAGAGTTTCTGTCTGTTGGTCCAAAAAACAAAGTGATAAGGCAGCCCAATGACATGGAGAAATCTGGGCTTTAATCTGGTCCCTACTTCTTAAAAATTTTATGAATGCAGACAAGCAATTCAAATTCTCCAAGCTTCACTTTAATAAACTTTAAAATTATAGTCATCAGAGAGATACAAATCAAAACAATGAGATACCATTTTATTCTAAGAAGTCCAGGAAAGAACTCCAGTGGCATCGTGGGTAAGACTTTGGTTGCTAACCAGAAGGTTGGTGGTTCAATCCCACCAGCTGTTCCACAGGAGGATGATGAGGCAATCTACTTCTGTAAAAATGTACAGCCTTGAAAGCCCAATGGGGGTCACTATGAATCAAAATCAAATCAATTGCAGTGGGTTTTGTTTTGTTTTGTTTTGGTAGGATGGCCAGGAAGGAATCCTGGTGACACAGTGGTTAAGCACTCAGCTGCTTATCAAAAAGTTGGTGATTTGAACCAGACAGCCAGTCTAGGGGAAAAAGATGTGGCATTCTGCTTCTGTAAAGATGTACAGCCTTGGAAATTTTATCAGGCAGTTCTACTGTCCTATAAGGTTGCTATGAATTGGAATTGACTCAACAGTGTCAGATGTTTTTGGTTAGTTTGTTTTGTTTTTGTTTGCTTTGTTTGCTGGAGGGGGGGGTTAGGTTTAGGATAGGTACAATAAAACTTAAAAAAAAAGAAAAGAAAAGAAATGTTGGTAAGATGTGGGAAATTTGAACCCTTATCCATTGCTGATGGGGATGCAAAATGGTACTGCCACTGTGGAAAATAGTGTGGTAGTTCTTTGAAAAACTGAAAATAGAACTACTATATGACCCAGCAATTCTACTCCTAGGTATATACTCAAAAGCCTTGAAAGCAAAGACTTATACACCATAGTTTATTGCAACACTATTCACGATATTCAAAAGGTAGAAATAATCTAAATGTCCATCAATAGATGAATGGATAAACAAAACGTGGCCCAACCATACAATGGAATAATACTCAGCTAGTAAGAGAAATGCAGTCTTGATACATGCTACAATATGTGTATAGATGGAGCAGGAAGATATTAAGCTGAGTGAAATAAACAAAAGGACAAATTTATGATCTCATTTATATAAAAAGACAAGAAAATACTACCAAACAAACACCTATGAGATTTGCATTGTGTCACAGCACTACTCCCAACAGCAAAGAAATGGAAACAACCTAAGTGCCCATTAACAGAGAAGTGTAAAAACAAACTGTAGTTCATACACACAATAGATTACTATCCCAGTGCTGTCAAGTCAGATCTGACTCATAGTGACCCCTCCTTGGTTTTCTGAGATGGTATTACTATGGAAGTAGATTGCCCAATCTTCCTTCTGAGGAGTGGCTGGTGGCTTTGAACTGCCAGCCTTATGGTTAGCAGTCAAATGCCTTAGGTACTATGCCACTAGTGATCCCATAGATTGCTATACAAAACTAAATAATAAACTAGAATCCACAAAACACCTCATAACATGGATGAATGTGGAAGACATTATGCTGAGTGAAATAAATCAATCACAGAAGGACAAATGTTGTATTTGTCCACCATTGTAAAAACTCAAGGAAAGGTTCACATATGGAAGGAAACTTTTCTTGTTGGTTACCAGGGACAGAAGGGGTGGGGAGGAGAAAAAAAAAAAAACACCTATGAGATTTGGTCCCTTGGTTTGGAGGTTTAGACTTACGGTTTCATGGGACATCCCAGTGAATTGGCCTATTAACATGTTTAGTATTTCTGTTCCACCACTTAATTGATTGTGTAGTGCCTAGGGTCTCAAAAGTTTACAAACAGCCATCCAAGCCACATTAGGTCTCTATTCACCTGGAACAAAAGAGGAAGAACAAGAGTCAAGAATAGGAGGAGGATATGGAATGTGTGGATAATTGCCTCCATAAATAACCACTTCTTTTTCCACAAGATCAAAAGAACTGAATGGTGCTGACTACCATTACTGAACATTCTGATCAAAGATTCCATAGGAGAATCCTGATAAAAAGGGAGAAAATGAAGACAGAACTTCAAATTCTCATGAACTCCATGTTTTCTGGAGCCATATAGGGTGAATGAACCCCCTAAAACTACTGCTCTGAGATAATATTTAAACCTGAAATCAATCCCCTGAAGTCACCATAAAACCAAACAATTGTTTAGCTTAACTAGTAAAGATGTTCTGCCTTTAGGGTTATAGTATTTTAAGATCTGTCCTTGTGGGATCAAATTGACAACAATTCAAAAGATTAGATAGGAAACTTAAGGGGTAGGAAATCTATGCTAATGGGATAGGAACAACTCAGAAAAGGAGGGTGAGAATGCTTACCAATTCAAAGAATGTGATCAATGTCATATAAATTGTGACTACACACGCGGACCTCACCAGATGGAATGCACAGGAATTAATTCAACTACATCTGTGGAAAGACTCAATGGAAGAGCTCAATATCACCACTCAGAACAAGGCCAGAGGCCAACTGTGAAATAGACCATCATTGCTTTCATGCATGTTTAAGGTAAAGCTAAAGAAAGTTAAAACAAGTCCATGAGAGCAAAAATATGACCCTGAGTATTGCCCACATGAATTTAGAGACCATCTGAAGAATATATTTGATGCAGTGAACACCAGTGACTGAAGACCAGATGAGTTGTGGGATGACATCAAGTATGTTATACATGAAGAAAGTAAAAGATCATTAAAAAGAAAGAAAAGACCAAAATGGTTGCCAAAAGAAACTCAAAACTTTCTCTTGAATGGAAAACAGCTAAACTAAATGGAAGAAATGATGAAATATAAAAACTAAATAAAAGATTTCAAACAATGGCTCAAGAAGATAAAGTATAACGAAATGTGCAAAGACTCAGAGTTAGAAAAAGGAAAAATCAAAAAGGAAGAACATGCCGAACATTTCTCAAGTGCTAAAAGAACTGAAGAAAAAATTCAGGTTGTGATATTGTAGGATTCTAGGGGCAAAATACTGCATAGTGCAGAAAGCATGAAAAGAAGATGCAAGGAATAAGAGTAAAAGAACTAACAAATGTGTCCTGGAAGAAGTGCAGCCAGAATGCTCCTTGGAAATGAGAATGGCCAGACTTCATCTCACCTACTTTGGCATTCCACTCCTCGGAAGGAAGATGGGGCAATCTACTTCTGTAGGGACACTGCCTTGGAAACCCAAGGAGGGGTTGCTATGAGTCGAGTCCGACTCAATGACACATAACAACAACAACAACAAAGCAACAACTTTGGAATTGTTGTCAGAAGGAACCATTTCCTGGAGAAGGATATCATGCTCGGTAAAGTGGAGGATAACTGAAAAAGGGAAATGCCCTCCATAAGATGAATTGACACAGTGGCTGCAAGAATGAGCTCAGGTATAGCAAGGATTGTGAGTTGACACAGGACCAGGCAGTGCTTTGTTCTATTGTACATAGGGTCACTGTGAGTTGGACATGATGCAACAGCACCTAACAACAACAACACCACACTAAAAGAATTGCTTAACATTCAACCATTTCAGGAGGTAGCCCATGATCAAGAACTGATCATTTTGAAGGAAGTAGTCCAAGCTGCACTGAAGGAACAGACTAAAAACAAAACTTTAGGAATTGGCAGAATAC
The DNA here is from genome assembly GCF_000298275.1 of Orycteropus afer afer. NCBI lineage: Eukaryota > Metazoa > Chordata > Mammalia > Tubulidentata > Orycteropodidae > Orycteropus > Orycteropus afer. Next base: position 4,424,111 of record NW_006921709.1, read on the forward strand.
CCATCAAGATCTTTCAACAAATGGATGCAGCACTGAAGACACTCACTCATCTATGCCAAGAAATTTGGAAGAAAGCTACCTGGCCAACCTACTGGAAGAGATCCACGTTTGTGCCCATTCCAAGGAAAGGTGATCCAACATAATGTGGAAATTTTCAAACAATATCATTAATATCACATGGATGCAGCAGTATATTGACTGGAAACTACCAGAAATTCCAGCCAGATTCAGAAGAGAACATGGAATAGGGATCACTGCTAATGTCAGATGAATCTTAGCAGAAAGCAAAGAATATGGGACAGATGTTTACCAGAAAGATATTTACCAGTGTTTTACTGACTATGCAAAGCCATTAGACTGTGCAGATCATAAAAAATTATAGAGAACATTATGAAGAATGTGAATTCCAGAATACTTAACTGTGCTCATGAGGAAACTGTAAAGACCAAACGGCTGTCTTTCAAACAGAATAAGGAGATACTACAAGTATAAAATCAGGAAAGATGTGTGTCAGGGTTGTATCCTTTCACCACACTTAGTCAATCTGTATGCTGAGCAAATAACCCCATTAACAACCTGTGATATGCAGATGACACAACCTTCCTTGCTGAAAGTGAAGACTTAAAGCACTTACTGATGAAGACCAGAGACTACAGCCTTTGGTATAGATTGCACCTCAACATAAAGAAAACAAAAATTCTCACAACTGGACCAATAAGTAACAACATGAGAAATGCCAAAAACATGGAAGTTCTCAAGGATCTCATTGTACTTGCCTCCACAATCAACACTTGTGAAAGCAGAAGTCAAGAAATCAAACAATATTGCATGGGACAAATCTGCTGCAAAAGACCTCTTTAAAGTGTTAAAGATGCAAAATGTCACTTTAAAGACTAAGATGTATCTGATCTAAGCCATGGTATTTTCAATAGCCTCATATGCATGTGAGAACTGGACAATGAATAACGAAGACCACAGAAGAATTGATGCATTTGAGTTGTAAGTTGGCAACTTATATGGACTGCTAAAAGAATGAACAAATCTGCCTTGGAGGAAGTACAATCAGAATACTCCTCAGAAGCAAGAATGACCAGACTTTGTCTCTTGTATTTTGCTCATACTGTCAGAAGGGACCAATCGCTGGAGAAGGATATTATGCTTGGTAAAGTAGAAGGTCAGTGAAAAAGGGGAAGTCCCTCAGGGAGATGGATTGACAGAGTGGCTGCAATGACAGGCTCAAGCATGGCAACGATTGGGAGGATGGTGCAGGAGTGGTAATATTTTGCTCTGTTGTACATGGTATTACTGAGTCAGAACCAACTTGATGGCACCTAACAATAACAATCAGTGCCACTGAAATGTGTGTGTAGAAACTGTTGAATTCGTGTGTGTTTTGCTGTGTAAATTCTCAATAACAACAAAATAATTTTTTAAATGGTGTTTAGGAGGAAAGGGAGAAATTCGAAGATAATCTCATTTTCAAAGCCCCTCATAACTCATGCCCAGAAGAGAACGCATGGGAAGCTTACCGACAGGAAACCTGGGTCTGTGAACTGTCACCAAAATAGTTGTTCCTTCCTTGTTCTGTGCTTTGACCACTGCTTACGATTTACTTTTGAATCACTTTCCCTTCCCTCTTCTAGACCCTTGGACAATAGTAGACATGAAAGGACCCCTAGTCACCCTTCGCACCTTTAGTTCAACTCATGCCCATGGCTTAACTTTCAGGAAAAGGATAGACTCACCTACGAGGTGAACAATACCCCAGGCGGGTGCACTCCATAGAACAATGAACTATGAATGATCAGAAGGACAGTATTTGCACAGGGGAAGAAAGCTCAGAGGGCAGGAATGCATAGGAAAGGACACAGGGAAAAGGTAGCCACAGGGAGGAAATGGGAAGAGAGCGGTTACAACTGGGCAATTGAAATCTAAGTCACAAAACAAAATGTGTATGAATTGTTGAATGGAAAACAAATTTGCTCTGTAAACTTTCACCCAAATCAAGAGCTAAGTTTTAAAAATGTCAATAAAAAGACAGAAGAACCTCCTTTCTCAATAGGAAATGTCTCTTACGATTGGTCCCCTCCCTGTGTATCCCCTTCTCGTCAGCTGGCCCCATGGGCCTCATGCAGTACAATCTGTGAGGCCAGCACTGGCTAAGGTGCTAAGAGACTCCACAAATCAGCTCTTGCCATCTGCCTAACAATGAACCACCCCTTCTCCACAATAAATGCAAAGGCACTGTGAACTCAGTTTCTAAAGGGGCAGCACTCACAGGTGCAGCCTATTAATTAGGATGGTGTCACATCTTGAGGCCCTACAATTTAATTTGACAGGAAACTCAAATGCAAATTTTTTGCTACTGCCCCATGCCTGAGACCAGAAGTCAGCAAGACATCATCACACCCTGGCTCCTCCAATAACAACAACAAAAAAAAAAAAAAACACTGCCATCAAGTTGATTCTGACTCATAGCAAACCCCAAGGGTTTCTAAAGCTGTATGGATTGCTTCATCTTTCTTCCACAGAGCAGCTGGTGAGTTCAAATCACTAACCTTTTGCTTAGCAGCCCAATGTCTTAACCAGAGTGCCACCAGAGCTCCTTGGCTCTTCCAATATATGCCTAGTAGTTCCTACCATTTTCCTCCAGTGCTAACTACAAAAGAGAAGGAGTCTTCAGAGGTAATCCATCACCTGAAAAGCATCTAAACCCAAATTAGATGCTTCCAAAGTCTGTATTTCCGGCTTCTGTCCTACTGCTCGTTTTCTGTGGAAGAGCTAGTGAAGTCAACAGAAGATAGGGATTTTCTGGCCTCAGGAACAGATATTAGCAACATGTATGTTGGTTTTGTGCTGGATTAAACTACTTGTGAATCAGGCTTTCCTTCTCTGGAAATATGGCAAAATAATGTTCAGCTAGTCACAGGAAACAGACAATGGAATTCAAATCACAGAACAAGAAGTCTTTTGATAATATGTCTTGGAGAATTCCCAATTCTAAATCAAAGTTTTGCTTATTTTGAACAGGGATAGGGGTTAGTAGTTTCACTTCAGCCATTGTACCTTGCATGTATTCCAAAAAAAGCAAAGCAAAAATTCAATACAAGGCAAATTTTCTTTGGATCTGGACTTCTGTAAGGGGAAAAAACAAATAGCATGTATGACAATAGAGTAAGTGTTTCTGGAGATTTTGCTTATTTTGGACCTATAGTCTGAGGTCTTTGCATTCCACAGCAAGGCTCCCTTAAACTGTGAAATTGTCTAATTTGGTGTGGCAGAACTATGCACAAGGAAATCCTTCAAGGAACATTATCTGGCTTCTTGGCTTACTTAAAAAATGTAGATCATTCATTCCTTTTCTCCAGTTATCCTCATTTCTGAAGTTGGTCTATCCTGAATGTCTCAGAATGTCCAGCAGTTTACCAGAATTTCTCCCAAGAATACATCCAGAAAGATTTGTCTTAGTTGGACTTGCCTCAAATGTCTAATGGTACTGGGTGCTCTAATCATTGCTCCAATAATATTCACAGACTGAATGAAACACAGATCTTCCCCTTAGCTACAGGTCCACTAGGGAAACTGACATGTTCACATGGCTCCTGTCCTGGGCCAGTCCACTGCCATCATTCAAATTCAAGAACTCCTCATCTTTCAGTACTTCTAATGTGAAATCCCCATGTCTCATGTCTCCCTATTCCAATTCATCCCCCACCCATTTTCTTAAATTAAACTTCCTAAACTAAGCTCTGATTATTTCATTGAACTTCACAGAACACCACCTGGGCCCACTCCCTACTGAATTGAAATATGGATTCCTCAACAACCATTCAAGACTGCACATAATCTGACCCCATTCTACTCTTCTGTCCTTGTCTCCCTCTGCCTCCTAACTTAAAAGCTACACTCCAGCCAAAATAGTCTGGTCACTGTTTCCTGAAGACACCCTGTGATTTCTCATTTCCATGTTTTTATGACCACTTCATTTGCCAACAATTCCATAATAATCGTGCCAAATCAATAAAACCTAAGCATGACCCTAAGAAATAGTATATTCCCATTTGTTCCTCACTGTGGCCAATTCTTTCCTTTAGAATCTTCCAGAGAATCCATTATTCCTGTGTGTTTGTTGTTGGCTTGCTTGTTTGCTTGTTTTACCTTGGGCAATTTTATTTCTCAATCTAATCTTTGACTGGCAATCTTGGATCTTATAGGCCCTCTGTGGTCTCCTCTTAGGTCTTTTGACTACCCACTGTCTCTTATTTTCTTATAGTTCTTCCCTCTGTTATTTCTCTTGTTATTCTTTCCATGCCAGAGACTGGCTACATCCTAAGTCTTATATTTCACACAATAGTTTTAAAAACCATATTTTTATTTTAAAAACACTCCAAAATTTCATCAATGTTAAAGACATGTAAGTTATCACCTTTACATCTTAGCACAGACAATTCTAGCCTTCCCTCTGCAGATGGGTCAGTCCAACATTCGAAGTTACCTTTTGAGAAAGAGTACACCCATCACAGCCCTATCATCTGCACTAGCATCTTTTTGATATTTAATCAGGAGGATTTTCTGATAGATCAGTAATTCTAAACCCCTCCAGGAGCACCACTTCACACTAAGTCCTGGTTTTATCTGTCATTCACACTTAGGGTCTTTTGCCTTTTCCAGGGTTCCCTCAAAATTAGCAATGGATCAGGATGACCCAAACACAAAAACAATTGCTTTTGGATTTCATGATTTATTTGACATACATATGCATGGAGTGCCCATTATGTACAAAACACTATGCTTTGGCACTAAGAAGGAGAGAATAAAAAAGCTGATTAACAAGTCACAATCACTGCCTGTAAAGTTGCTTACAAGGAGTGGGAAAGAAAAAAAAAAAAAAAAAAACAGACATCAAATGGATTCCAACTCATAGCAACCCGATAGGACAGAGCAGCAAAAGGTTTCCAAGGCTGTAAGTCTACACAGAAGCCTGCCTCATCTTTGTCCCACAGAGAAATTGGTGGGTTCAAACTGTTGACCTTTCGATTAGCAGCCCAATTCTTTAATCACAGCACCACAAGAGTTCCTTGTGGGAGAGACAAACACACACAAATCCACAAGAGTTTCAGAGGAAGTGTTAGTGCGAAATAGGTCCTTCCCTAGGTCCCAAACTGGAATGAACCCAGGCTAGAGTTGCTTTCAAATTCTAATCTTGAGGCATGTGCCCCTACAAAAATGTCTATATCCTAATCCCCAAAACTTTGTGCATATGTTACCTTTCATGGCAAAAGAGACTTTGAAGATGTGACTAAGTTAAGGATCTTGAGCTGGATATCAGGGGTGGGGGGGAGTGGACAGGCAAAGAAATCACAAGGTTCCTTATAACATTAAGAGGGAGGCAGGAGAGGTAGAATCAGAAAAAGTAGATGTGATGGCAACAAGCAGTCAGAGAAACAAAGATTTGAGGACATTATGCTGCTAGTTTTGAAGATAGAGAAAGAAGCTACAGGCCATGAGAATGCAGGAAGCCTTCAGAAGCTGGAAAAGGCAAGAAAACGGATTCTCCCCCAGAGCCTATGAAGGAACACAATGCTGCTGATCCATTTCAGACTTTTGACTGCCAGAACTAGAAGATAATAAATTTGTGTTGTTTTAAGCCACTAACTTTGTGGTAATTGGTTACAGTAGCAATAGAAAATTAATACACATTGTTGTTCTGGAGACAGGAAGGTGAACTGAAAGACAGGTACAAACCTTCAACCCACCCTAGGAGGACCCACTCTACTCTTAGGCCTGAATATCAAGGAACAACTAAATGATATCCAATTGCCTCAGGTTCTGAGGAGCCCCTATAACTGGCCAGTGCCAGGTGGCAGAGGTTTCTTTCTCTGCAGTACTGCCACTGGGATGCATGGTCTGTCCTTGTAGATTGTTAGTAATAAAGCAAAAACCAAACCCATTGCCACTGAGTAGATTCCAATT
>NW_006921709.1:4431793-4433202 GCF_000298275.1 Orycteropus afer afer
GGGGAGAGAAGCTTTTCCCTCTTTATAGGAGATCCACCTCGGGTTATCTACCTCTTCCAACTAGGCCAGCCAGAAAGGGCCCAAAATCCAACTGAACAAAAGAAACTTGAAAAAAGAGAAAACAAATGTTGAAAATTTTTATAAGCTAAAAAAGTAAAAGAGATTCTCCATTCAGGTTAAAGGCTTGTTTCCCACATTCACTAATAAAGAATATGTCAAAGATAATAGATGTATAAAGAATAAAATGCTTTATCTGGAATCTGCAAGTTTCCTCCAAATTAAACTGTGTGGTGGGGCATAAAGCTTCTTTTTATAAATTCTTGTGGTTTAATTTTCTCTGAGAAAATTATTTCCCAAGGAACTTGGGCTGTGGCCTGACTGCCACTCTTGGCTCTTGCCATCAGAGCGACAAGACTGAGGTCCCAGCAGTGTCAGAGGGAAGAGAGCAAGGAGAATGGATTCTTGACCTCAGGGGGGAAGAAAATATGGAGGGTATTTCAGTCTGTTTTCAGTCTGTTACATCACAACTCCTTTCCAGAAAGTCTGAGGGACTCATGACCACCACAGCTTCAAGTGGGGGTGGTTGTGGGGCTGAGTTTGAATTTCAGGTCAGCAGGTGTTTTCCTCAGCACAGCCAACCACGTTGGTGAGACTACCACACTCAGAAAACCCCCACACTGTAATCTCACCTCTTGACCTAGTTGGCTGAGGGAGTGGCTTCTAGAGTACTCAATGCTTAGGATTCATGTCCAATTGTTAATGCTCAATGAATAAATATTGAATGAATGAGTAAATAGCTGCCAACAACTCACAGTTGACTATAACCACCTTTTCTTCCCAGCCTGGTTCACACAAGCCCTCACATGCAAAGGCAGAGCTTTCCCTTGGTGCCTCAGTCTGCAGCAACAGCTCTCTCACCTGGACCCAGAATCACTGACTGTCTTGTCCATGTAACAGGTATTTAACATATTCTGCCTTGAGATCTTCTGGTTGTTATTATTTTAGAGTTTGTTTCAGTTTCTTATCTATTCATATCTTTCTGCCCAAATTGACTGCAAGCCCAAGAGAGCACGAACTATATGTCGTGCAGCACCTTCACATCCCATAAAGACTTGAACTTCTGGGAATGGGATGATAAAAGGGGCAGAGGCTCCAACTGGTGCCAGGTGTAGCTAACAGTCTTTCTATTCCCAAGGCCCTAAGACTCACTTGAGATATCTTTCCTTCTTGTCCATGAACTATAAACCATTTTGCCCAATACTGTTGGGAAATGAAATTATTGGGAACATCAGCAGGAATAAGGGAAGAATCTATTTCTTGTTCCACTTCCCCTTCAGTACATTCCAAATATATACAATAAACTGTTCCTTCTTTACTGGAGAAGGAAAATGCAGGAGGAGACATGGATC
>NW_006921709.1:4434518-4436136 GCF_000298275.1 Orycteropus afer afer
AAAAAAAAAAAAAAACATAATGCACAAGATAGCTCCCTACAACAAAGAATTATTTGGTCCAAAATGTCCATAGTACTGAGACTGTGAAATTCTGGCCTAAATTAATCAAAGGAGAATTTTGGGGGAAGATGAGAAAGTGAGTGAAAGAGTCTCACCCCACACACACACCCTGAAATCAGCTGAACTTATTACTAAAGGAATATTAGCCCACAGATGAAGGAAGGGTAAGATCTTGTAGTTCAAAGCAGAGAAAGGCATTATCTATTCACCTCAAAATCTGAGGAATTCTAATCAAGGACACATGGATCCAGGTTAAAGAAAACCACTGACTGCCAAACCTTAATCCTCCTTCCCTAGGAAGTGGGGCGACCTCAGCTTATGTAAGCAAATGAAAACCTGTAAGAACACTCTGTTGTTTTTACAGGCCATCAAGTCACCTCTGATCAAGTCATCATAAGATACATGGTAATCTTACATGTAACAGAACACTTGCCACTCCTGTTCCATTTCAAGATAGTTGGCACACTTAAATCATGGTTGCAACCATTTTAAGTGTCTTCTGTCATTGGGGGCTCATCTTCCAAGCACTCTATCAGACAATATTCTGTTGGGATCCATAAGATATTCATTGGATAATTTTCAGAAGCAGATCACCAGGTTTTTCTTCCTCATCTGCCTTAGTCTGGAAGCTTCATTGAAACCTGTCCACCATGGGTGACACTTCTGGTATTTGATGACATAGGTATTTGATGGCATCATAGGAACATGCAAGACACCACAGCACAATAAACTGACAGATGTGTGGTCAGTCAGAATACTCCACAATTACTTATTTGGAGTTAGAGAGAAGGGTAGGTTAAGGGACAGCAAGAAAGCCCTCCACACAGTGTCCATTTTGCCCCAGGTAATGAGTAAATTCCAACACAACTGAGCCATGAGGCCCAAGAACAAACGCAGACATATCAAACCAAAAGTCTGCAAGTTGGAGGTGAGAGAGTCATCTGGATGAGGATCCTCTTTCATCTAGAAGGATTCAGTCTCTCTTCTCCCTTCTTTGGAATCTTCAACACAGCAGCCCATTGCTCCAGGACAGAAGTGAGCCAGGTCAGCCCATGCTCTATGGAAGGTGGGCTGCACTGAGCTGTGCTTGTGGAAAACTGGCAACTGGTATCAACTTCCACAGAGAATAAACTTCACAAAGATAAATTTTCCTCATTGTGGCTACTCAGGATGCCAAGTTCTTCCCCAGTGTCTCCTCAGTTCACTAGATCTTTAAAAGCATCATCTAAAAGCTGTAGCCCCAGAGCTTAACATATGAGAGGATGAATCTAACTACAAACAGGTGAACATGAGAGGACCCAAACAAACCTGTCACACTTTTTAGAGTCACTGTCACACTGGAATCATTCTTTTTTCATTCAATAATGAGTAACAGAAAACAACACAAAAATTTAGGGACCACAGAAGTATTCTGCAACATGAAGAAAAAGGTAGATATAGCACAAAAAAGGTAGAAAGTACATCTTGAGAGAAAAATTATGATGGATAAAAACTTAGCTTTTGCTTTGCTTTCTTAATAAAGTTAATACAATATCATGATTTTAAGAACTAAAAGATG
>NW_006921709.1:4436576-4439669 GCF_000298275.1 Orycteropus afer afer
CTGCCTTGGCAACCCAAGGAGGGGTCGCTGTGAGTCGGGGCCAACTCGACAGCACACAACAACAACAAAATAAGGATTACCTTAACCAACAAAGTATGCAATTAAGTGACATTAAAGACTAGATCGTTAAAATATCATGTGCTTCTGCCTTGCTCTGTTGGGATGTTTTCTCTGGGAATCCAGAAAGCGTGCTGTGAGAAAGCCAAGCAGTCACATGGAGTGGCCACATGTAGGTGTTCTGGCTGATGGCTCCAACTAATGCTCCAGCCAACAGCCAGCATCAGCTGCCAGACATATGAGTGAACAAGCCTTCAGATGATTCCAGCCCCCAGCCATGGAGTGACCTCCAGCCTTCAAATGCCCCCAAGTGACACTGAGGAGCAAAATGAGCTGTCCTTGCCAAACTTGGCCAAATTGCAAGTTCATGAGCAAACTAAATGATTGTTGTTATTTTAAGCCACTATGTTTGGAGGTTAAGCAAGAATAGATAACTTAAACACCAACCAAAAATCTTCCTACCTAAGAGGAGGTAAAGATTATTTACCTCAGTGACTTGCTTTTGCTACTTCAGAGCTGAGATTTGAGTACCATGGGAGGAGCAGGGAGGTCATTTGGGGATTCAGATTCATGTATCTTACCACAGCATCAAGCAAGAAGCTGCCCCTGAGATTTTCTGGACAGAGGACACTCAGTCCCCAGATAATCTTTCCAACATGCTTGCTATTAACCTAAATGACTCCTTGGCAATAGCCTAGGGGCTGAAGTATCTTTTGAATAAGTGTTGTACAACTACACCTACACACACACCACTGCAGAGTTATTTGTCTACAAGGACATGTTTCAATATTTATAGCTCAACTTGGAGAATTCTTTTCCAATGGATCCAGGAGGCACTTAGCTGGAATAAACAAAGAGGTTTGTCCTATAATATTCTTAAACCAGCTTTGTACTGTGACAAACTACCATTCCCCAAGGAACTGGATAAAGAAGGACAATTATCTAGCCCAAAGAGACATGAATGCTCTTGACAATGTATATATGCCCCACTCCTTTTGGTGCCTGCAGTCTTCCTTCAGTTGTTTCCTGTGGACAGTTGTTTTCCCACCTCCCTCAGACAATTTCTACCAGTAGAACCTGGGCAGCCTCCTGAGAACTGGTAAGCAATACTCTGGAAGCTCCATCAGCAGTCCCATATAGGCTGACTCACTCCTAATACTCTCCCTCTGAGTGAGTGGGAACATCTGGTTAAGATATACAATAGAGGCATGTGACGGTTGGGAGTGCATGGAAGGAGGGGAAGAGGAAACCCTGGAACTTTTTCAAAACAAAAACAAAGAGTCAAATATGCAATGATCAAGAGTACTGAATTTACACCTGCTCATGTAAAAGCCGAGCTGGGCCCACTGAAACAGCGGTGACTTCTTTACCTCAGAAAATAAACTTTAGTGGAACTTTGGAATAGAAAAAATTTGACCCAGTGTGAGTAATCAAAGTAAGTAGGGTAGAGGGGACCCTCACAGGTCTTTTGCTTTCCAGGGTTGGGTCTCCTCTGCCTGGCCCCACACCCCAAACCCATCTTCCCTTTGCGTGAATGCAACCTCACCTGCAACCTGTCCCTGTCCCTATACTGCTGTCCAAGCTCCTCTTCACCTGCCTAACTGGCACAGTCTTCTCACTTTTCCCTTCTGACTGACTGTGAAGACAAGTGCAGAGGGTAGTTTTAAGCTAAGGGTTTTATAATGAATTCCATAAGGAAATTGACAGACAAAGGGGCTCAAAAATAGCAAACATAGGGAAGGAACAGATTTCAAGAAACCCTATAGAGTTCTAGCATCAGTGGGTTGGGGCTGGATCACAGACAGGGGAAAGGGTGGGAAGGGGATGGCAAAGTCCTTGACACCAGCTCAAAGAGCAACACAACGATCATCCTCTGACTGCTTTCTCTCTCTACTAGATCACTGTTACATCTTCAGAAGATTTCCTCTTTGTTGTCATATAAACATTATTTTCTCAGAAGAAAGTTATATTTTTAGCAAATGTTCAAACAGGAAACAATTGTTCTCCCCGTCCTTCACCCTTTCTGTGCATATAAGGTTGGTGTAGGTGTCTGCATGGTGTGAACAGTTAAGTACTCAAATACTGACCCAAAAGTTGGCAGTTCAAATCCACCCATAGGAGCTTCAAAAGAAAAGCCTGACAATCTACTTCCAAAAGGTCACAGCCTTAAGAACCCTATGGAGTGCATTTCTACTCTGCACTGTGGAAACCATGACTCAAGACTGACTGGACAGCAACTGATTTGGATTTTTTAAGGCTGGTATAATTTGAAACCCACAAAGATTTAAAATCTAGATGGTCCATAAGTTCCCATCTTGAGAATTTTTCTGCCATTTGTTGGTTTTATTTCCATTCCTTACAGTCTTCCTATGTCTTTCTCTTCTCCACTGTCTAGAACATTATCTTTTTCTTTTCAAAGATATCAACATAGTTATTGAACATCTAGTCTGTACTTACCATTTCTTCTTCCATGTCTGCATATTCCCCACCCACACTCCTATCAGCTACCTCTTCTATGCCCTCTATAACAAGGACTTCACTTCCAACCACCAGGGGAACTCCTGGAATTCTCCACCCACCCACACCTTCATGTACTACCATTATAGGGAGCCTCCACTCACATCTATGTTCTTAGGAGGATTAACTAAAGACTGCAAATTAGCTAAGAGTACCCACAACCTCCAACACTGAGAGAAATCTGAAACATCAGAAATATTCAAATTCAAATGTTCAAATGATTCAAAGATCAGCTGCAGCAGCCTTAACAGAAGTTTTGTGTCCAGTGAATGAATTTGTCAGCCTGCTGTAGAAAAAAATAATAAATAATAATAGTAACACTTATTAGCTCCTTCTGTATGCCAGACACTGTTCAAAGAATATTACATATATTAACTCATTAACCATGCTACAAACCTATGACATTGCTATTATCCCCATTTTACAGATGATGTAATTGGGATCCAGACAGGTAAAGCAACTTATACAAAAGTTTCCAACAGTAATGGCAGAACAAGGATTCAAATCTGGGCAGTCTGG
>NW_006921709.1:4440334-4441869 GCF_000298275.1 Orycteropus afer afer
AATTCCCATCAAACAACTTCTTGTATTTCATTGATCAGGACTTAGTCACATAGCCATATCTAGCAGCAAAGGAAACTGGGAAATATGGTCCCATTACTGAGAACACTGCCATCTGAATGAAATCAGTTTACTGGGACTAAATAAAAAGAGATATGGATATTGAGTAGGCAAATAGCAGACTCTGGAAAAGAAGGGAGCTAAAGTTTATTGAGTCATCAACTCCCTGCCAGGCACTTTACATAAATTTTCTCATTTGAACCTCATAATAATCAGAAAATATTTAAGAGTTACCATTACATTTATAGATAAGGAAATAGGATCAGAGAGAATAAGCAACACAGCTCCTCATATGGGGATACAGATTTAAACCAGACCTAATTTCAAAACTTGAACTCTACCACATTATAATGCAGCCTCCAACATTTCCTCTGTGGAAAAGTATTTTATAAAAATTCAAGTGCCATGTACATCTTCAAGACTTATGTTAATACTTTAAATGAATTCTCAGTTACTTCCCTGGAGAAAGTGAGGGAGTACTTCAATTATTTGTGAAAAGTTCAGAAATAAAGCTATATACTATTTCAAATGGCATGGGAGGAAAATTCACTGAACTAATACACATATGTGTTTCAGTTACTGGTGCATCCACGTTTTGAAAGCACATCCTGGCTTCTCTCCAGCGGTCAGGATAAACAGGCAGGAAAGGTCACTTCTGCAGAAAACAGCCTATCGATTTGAGTAATACCTGTGCTTCAAGTTCCGGCTCCCTTGCCTGCAGCCACAGATTGTTTATATTAGAAAGCAAAGATGATCTTTATGTTTTCTATCCTCTTGATCAGTTCTGAAAGGAGGTAAAGCAGAGAACGTAGCTACATCACATCAGAGTCCTACAGCTTTCGTATCCTGGGTCCATTCCAGAAGTCAGAGTGTTGGAAGAGTGAGGAGGTACAAGGCAAAGAAGGAAGCAGAAATGTTTGAGCAGCTGGAAGCAGGCTCTTCAACACTTTGTATTCTGTCTCAATAGAAGTTTCCATGCAGTTCATTTTCCTGCCCTAAGTAGATGACAATCCAGATTCGCATAACATAGGCATAAAATGTTGCTGCAAAAGACCTCTTTAAAGATTTTTAATGCAAAGAAGTCGCTTTGATGACTAAGGTGTGCCTGACCCAAGTCATGGTGTTTTCAATTGCCTCAAATGCATGGTTTTGAAAGCTGGATAGTTAAAAAGGAAGACAGAGGAATTGATCATTTGAATTGTGATATTGCTGATGAATATTGAATATACCATCGACTGTCAGGAGAATGAACAAATCAGTCTTAGAAGAAATATAACCAGGATGCTCCTTAAAAGTGAGGATAGCAAGACTTTGGCTTGCTTGCATTGGACAAGTCATCAGGAAGGACCATGTACTAGAAAAGGACATCATGTGCAATGATGGGTCTCTCCTCATCAAGAGCAAAGAAGAAAGAAGAAAACCAAAATTAATGGAAACAATCAGTCCTAGCGACTGGTACACCATCTGATCTGCAACCT
>NW_006921709.1:4444164-4445728 GCF_000298275.1 Orycteropus afer afer
TATGGAACAAAACTCAAAAACCATAAAAGACAAGGCTTACTTTTCTGATAGAGGGCCCAGTCTGGCATTTCTCTGACAGTACCACTTTCTGCAAGATAAGCAGTCTGCATGGCCAAGGGGAGCTCGCGTCCTCCTTCAAGGTGACCCTCTGGGTACCGTGAATCCTGGAATTTCTAGCCCAAACATCCCCAAACTTGCTTGCAGGGCTTGTGTGGGCTTTCTCCCCAGGTCTGTCCTCCTGAGAATGAATTGCACACAAGATATGTGCCACCTCCAGCCAAGAGACAGTTGTTTAAGGGGAAGAATGGACAGAATTAGGATACATACATACAAGGCCCTTTGTAGTGCTAACTGGAATTGGTGATAGAAAGGTAATTGGATGTGTGGGAGCAAGGAACCACTTCTCCCTTGCTACACCATTGCAGTAGGAACTCTGAAGACTTTGAGAATTCAAAATTGAAACCTAGTCTTCCAGGTCATTATGAAGATAAGTTTGTCAAAATAGGAAGATAGAACATATTTTATTTAACAGCTTTTAGTTTGACATAACTTAATATTTAAACATAGGGTATGTGGGATTCCATTTGTATTTTTTCCCTGGGCCCTGAAAAGTCATGTTTTACTGATGTCCCCTCACTCAACTAGGGAGAGAGCACTAGAGCCTATGGCAGGATAGGAATGACAGTGTTCTGTCTAATTTCTGGCACCAATAACCTGTGTGTCTTGGGGTCAGACATGTGATCTCTCTGGGCCTCAGCATTTCTGATGGCTATTGGGCTGTAAGTTCCATATTAAGTAGTAACACTCAGTGACCAAGGAAATCTAGAGCTTAATTTACCAACAGGAAGATGGGGCATGCAAGGGTTCTACCAGTGTTGAGCTACTACCAGAATTAATACAAAAAGAATTCCAATATCCTACTTCTGCACTGTGCATTTTCCACAGAGAGAATTGTATTTTGCCAAGCACTGAAGAATAAAAAGAAAATGTTCCAAAGACTTGAAGCCATGGAAATTCTTGTACTCTAAGACCCACATGATCACATTTTTCTATGATTAGTGCATGGTTTCTCAGATAGATGTTTGTTTGCATTGTGGAAATGGTTCCAAAATCAATAAGAAATGTTATACCTTATCTCTCTCAAGAAAGGGAAAGCAATAAGGAATTTTGTAAACCATGACTGGGAGGCTGAGGAGTGCATACATTCAAGTCTAATACAAAATGACCACAGATTGGAGACAGCAGTTATCAAGCCTCACTTTAGGATCCATTTCTTGCAGCCAGAGGGATCATCCTACAGAAACCACAAAACAGGGAAATAAGACTAACAGATGATTTCACTTTGCTTACCACCTGCTTCTAACCCAAATGGAGTAGTGTGTCAAGAAGCTAAGACCCCATTAAATTTCGTGGGTGTCTGAAGCTTCCATGAGAGAGCAAATTGGTCTTTACGTGAGTTATATGATAATGCTCTTATGTTTAAACTGGAGGAAGAAGTGCATAGAACAATATATAGTAAGCAAAGGACAGCTCAAAACAGATGTTGTTGTTGTTGTTATTTGCC
>NW_006921709.1:4459658-4460251 GCF_000298275.1 Orycteropus afer afer
CATTTCTGCAATTGGTCATGTGATCATAGCTGGTATTCAGAACAACCTTCTTCCACCACACATTCTGTATTTCCCTTGACTTCAGCAAGCACCTCAACTGGTCAGGTTCTTTGCCTGGTTGGGTAACCCAAACCTCCATTCCTGAAGGGTCTCGGCCATTAGAACTCATATAGAATTGGGTTGCTGTAGTTTTCCATTGACTTTAATCATGGGTCATGGTAATACTAAGAGATATCCTAAAAAATCTCCTGTATTCCAGACATTTTCTTTTTTACCTCAATTATGTAATATCAATCCAATTTCCCCTTGGTAATCAGGATCTAGCACACTAGACAATACATTAACTCCATTCTTTGCCTGATGATCCAGAGACATGAAGAAGTCAAAATGGCCGGGTGGCATTCTTAACTTCCAGTTCAATAGCAATCATTATTGTGTCGCCAAGTGAGAGTGTTCCTCCCTTTGGGACTAAGAGCTCCAGACCCACATAGCATAGGGCTGAAAGGATAAGAAGCAAAATATTTTTAGTAGGTCACTATGGGTACCACTCCCGTTTCCACCTCTTGGTTCCTAGACCCATGAATCCTGACTAT
>NW_006921709.1:4462641-4469406 GCF_000298275.1 Orycteropus afer afer
AGGCAGTTCTAATGGCTCCCACTTGGCTTTTCCTACCATAATAGCCCTTAATCCACATGGTAAGGACCAAATATGGAAGTTCTGCCAATTGCTGAGTATATCTATTCCAATTATGCATCTGGAACTGGAGAAATCACTACAGAATAGGTTTGGAGACCCACTGGATCCACTATGAGACAGAACTGAGTTAAGACTCCATCAATAACTTGACCTCCATATGCCCCCACTCTGACCAGTGAGCCACAGTGACATTTTTGGTTTCCTATAATTAGTGTCAATTCACAGCCAGGATCCAATAATACCTAAGAAGTCTGATTATCTCCTTTTCCCCAATGAATAGTCACTCTCGTAAAAGGCTTTAGATCCCTTCGGAGAAGACTGGGAGAAAGATCCACGGTATAAATTTTTGGCAATATAATGAGGTCCATCCTCAAGGGGACCCAGCCTCCCCTTCATTCAAGGTATTGTGGGTCTGTAAATTGGCTTAGTTCTGGCAATTGGTTGAGGGGCCATGACTTTCTGTTCTGATGATTCAATCTAGACCACTGTTCATGTGACCTAGAATACTTCTGTTTACACAGATCAAATAAATATTAGTAGAATTAGTAGATTCCCCACTTTGACTCCTAGGAACACCATGCCTAAGCAGCCAATTCCATAAGTCCACATGAGTCAGAATGTTCTGATTACTGCTTTGACTCTACTGTCCATTACGATAACCATGCCCATCTTGTCTTTGTCGATTAACTGCCTCCACTTGGCCCCTACCACCACAAGGTCCAATCAGCCCTATCATAGTTAACAGTCTTAATTCAATTAGGGAAGTTCTCACTGTCAAATCCAGCTTAAATAAAATAGCAATCATAGCAGTCTTTAAGGATGCTGGGGCTCCAGTCACAAATTTGTTCCTCACCATAATGGTGAAAGGTGTGTCCTCTAAGGTCTCCATTTCTGGTTCTATGGATCTAACCTGATAAATCCATTCTAACATACCAATTTCCCTAAACCATTGGATACCCTCTTCTACTTTATACCAAGGCAGGTCTGGTACTTCAACTTGACTTAATATAGGCCACTGACGAATCCATACTTCAGTAAGCCAACCAAATGAAGAATTTGTGCTTCTTATTGTTGTTGTTGTTGTTGTTGTTGTTGTTAGGTGCTGTCAAGTCAGCTACAACTCCTAGAAACCCCATGTACAACAGAACAAAAAACTGCCCTGTCCTGCACCAGCCTCACAATCCTTGCTATGACTGAGCTCATCACTGCAGCCACTGTGTCAATCCACCATGTTGAGAGCCTTCTCCTTTTTTGCTGACCCTCTACTTTACCAAGCATGATATCCTTCTCCAGGGAATGGTCCCTTCTGACAACATGACCAAAGTAGGCAATTATCTTGCTACAGATAATTCAAAAATGGTTACAGCAGTATATTGACCGGGAACTTCCAGAAATGTAAGCTGGATTCAGAAGAGGACATGGAATGAGATATTATTGCTGATGTCAGATGGATCTTGGGTGAAAGCAAAGAATACCAGGAAGATGTTTACTTGTGTTTCATTGATTATGCAAAAGCATTTGATTGTGTGGATCATAACGAATTACGGATAACATTGAGAAGAATGAGAATTTCTGAACACTTAATTGTGGTCATGAGGAACCTGCACATAAATCAGGAGGCTGCCATTTGAACAAAACAAGGGGATACTGCATGGTTTAAAATCAGGAAGGGAGTATTTCAGGGTTGTATCATTTCACCATTCTTATTCAATCTGTATGCTGAGGAAATAATGCAAGAAGCTGGACTATATGAAGAAGAACATGTTGTCAGGATTGGTGGAAGACTCATTAACAACCTATGATATCCAAAAACACAACCTTGCTTGCTGAAAGTGAAGATGACTTGAAGCACTTACTGATGAAGATTAAATAAAGAACAGAGGTGGAAGAGATAATGGTTTTACAACAATTTGTTCAGATGGGAAGGATGGTGCTGTTGGCAGGAGGGATTCAACAGAATTCAGGAGCTCCATGTCCCCATCTTCCTGATTTTCTGACCATATGTCACCATTCCAGGTTTCAGGATCCCATTTCTTCCCAATCAATGCCCTCACTTTAAGTTCAGACATCATTCTGGGTTGGCAATTAAATTAGTGTTGTAATTCAGCCACCCTTACTATGAGACTGTAGGTTTGGTTTTCAACAACATCAGCTCTGTTACTGGAAGACATAAGGCTTTCTTTTCAGAGCACAAGTGGAGACATTAAGGTCTTTTATGTGGTGCCTGAACTATGACTCAGCAGCCCTGAGCTCATCTCACTCTTTCACCACTTTGTTTAGTACAATTAGGACCAGCTACCTTATACTCATGCTGACAAAACTGCAGAAAAATATCAAACATGAGTAGAGCCTCATTTCTCAAAAATACTTGATCTATCAGTGATGTTATTTTGTATATTAGTGTTGCCACCTCATGCCATGGATTAGCAGGGCCCTCTTTACTAACAGAGGCAGAGCCATCAGTGCCTTTATGATTAATCAAACTGAGGAACAAAAACAGAATCAGTGAGAACCAATTTAGGAAACTCACCCTTATGATCTGGTTTCTCTAGAACCATTCTTGGTACCAAATATCTTAGGCTGGGTTCTCTAGAGAAGCAAAACCAGTAAAAACATATATATGTGCTGAGAGAAAGAGAGAGAAAAAAAAAATTATCTTAAGAAAATGGCTTACATGTAGTTACACAGTTATAGAGGCTGGAAAGTCCAAGCCCCTGGATCAAACGTCAAGTTGGAGGCGTTTCCTGACTCACACAGCTGCAATGGCTGACGAGCTCAAGATTTATAGGCATTATAACAGGCTGCTGACTTTGGTGGATGACAAATCAAAGATCATCAGGTTCATAAGACAGTTGTAGGCAGCACAAGAAGATTCAGATCCACAGAAGGTTCCCAAATTTTCCCAGGATATTCATTTATATATTGGAAGCAGGCCACATACCTAAGGAAACTCCCTTTCAACTAATTAGCTGTTCAAACCATGTACATCAGATCTCATCATGAGAACAACTACATCACAACTACTTAAACCATTCAAAATCATGGTCCAGCCAAGTTGACACACAACCCCAACTGTCACATAGAGGAAGACTTATTAACAACCTGTGAAATGCAGATGGCACAACTTTGCTTGCTAAAAGAGAAGAAGACTTGAAGCACTTACTGACAAAGATCAGACTACAGTTTTCAGTATAGATTATGCCTCAACGTAAAGGAAACAAAAATCTTCACAACTGGACCAATAAGCAACATCATGATAAATGGAGAAAAGATTGAAGTTGTCAAGGTTTTCATTTTCTTGGATCCACAATCAAGCAGTCAAGAAATAAAAAAAAAAAAAACACATATTGCATAGGGTGAGGCTGCTATAAAATATCTCTTTAAAGTGTTAGAAAGCAGAGATAACAGATCTCAGGTACAGCTGACTTAAGTTACGGTATTTTCAATCACCTCATATGTATGCAAAAGCTGGATAATGAATAAGGAAGATGGTAGAAGAGTTGATACATTTGATTTATGGTGTTGTCAAGAATGTTGACTATACTATGGACTGGCAGAACAACAAACAAATCTGTCTTGGAGGAAGTACAGCCAAGATGAGCCTTAGAAGCAAGGATTGTAAGACTTCCCACGTATTTTGGACATGTTATCAGGAAGGACCAGTCCCTTGAGAAGGGCATCATGCTTGGTAAAGTAAAGGGTCCGAAAAAAAGAGGAAGACTATCAAGGAGATGGCACGACACAGGGGCTGCAACAATAGGCTCAAACATGGCAGTGACTGTGAGGATGGCACAGGACCAGGCAGCATTTCTTTCTATTGCACATTGGATTGCAATGAATCAGAATGGAATTTATGGCCCCTAACAACTATGTGTTTACACCTTTTATATTATCTGCAAGATCCAGAAATATAGGTAATTACCCAGTAGCATCTAGGTATTAGTTGGCAGTATCTGCATTAACATCCAAATATGTGCCGTTCAAGGTACATTTTAAGCACTTCTTTGTTAGTGTGTCTATTTCTATGTGACAAGAAAATCAGAACATAGTTTGTTCCAACCTTATACAGTAAAACCTGTGACAGCTGGAACTTGATGGGACTGCTTTCTCTTTCTGGATTTCCCAAGTTTTCTGCCTGTGACAGGGTACAATATTGCCAACTTTCTGTTTCTCTCTATTAGTGAAAAATATTTGTTTTTCTTCTCTAATAGGTTTCCTCTTTACACTAGTTCTGGCTTTCTCCGGTTTTACTGTACTTCTTCCTCCTTGTGAAAGGAAAAAAAAAAAAACTGTACTTCAAATGATTCCCTGGGTCCATGACCCTGAAGTCAGACCTTCTGTAGACCTGATCTTGGTGACCAACCTGGCCAAGCCCCATACTCTGTGGCACAAAGAATGCTGGAGGCTTTATCCCTCGCAGCAAAATGTGGTTCCCAATAACAGATTAATCCCAAAGAAGAAGCCATCACCTCCTTACCTGACCATTTTTCTCCCCAGAGTTTATTTACTTCCAGGCATAATGCATAGTCAATGTCTCTATTGGGGCCTTTAAACAGAATGACCTCATGACTCTGTTTGCTATCTGGTTGTATTTACTCCCTAATATTCCAACAGTGTCCATATGCCTAGAGGCATTGCAATGGCAGATTTTTACAAGCCGAATAAATAATTATATGCAATATTTACTGCAGTCCGTTCCTATTACATCAGGTCCCATTAAAATCAAGACAAGGGGGAAAAATGCTGATTCTTTTGCCAGAGCACTGCAGAGCACAGCATATAAAGTATTTCCTTACTAGGCAAAATGGTCAAATGGATGTAGGCTTTTTTTTTTAAGACCCTTTTTCTGGGATTCAAATAAAGCCTTTCTAATGTAAAAATTCTTTGAAGATTGCTTTACTACTTGTTAGTTATGAATGTCTCTCCTGTTACCGGTTTGAGCCAAGGCTAATGATGCTGAAATACCAAAGGAAAATCCTTTTTAGTGGAGAACATCATCTTCCAACTGAAATTGGGAAACTCTCATTTGAGCATTTGCCTTTCAGATTTTTCTGCCCACTTTCACAAGATGAAGCTCTACACTTGCCCCTAGATCAATCTTCTGCCTCCAAAGTAATTTCCATTTCATTCAAATGTTCTTACTGTGCTCCTCTTTTTGTCCATTTTGATCATGAGGGAAACTGATTAATAAAATAGGAAAAACACATAATTGTCTGACAATATCTGATACAGAGTTTTTGGTTTACAGAACGTTTTCACAAACATTACCTTATTTAATTTTGCATTATCCTTGCAAAATGTCAGTGAGATAAATATTAGCCTCCTAATTTTAGAGATAAGGAAACTGAGATTTAAAGAGTTTTAGTTCTGTGTCCATGCTTATACACCACAAATCCAGTTATTGATAGAGACTGCCAATTGTCTCCTAATATATTCTCTCTCTTCATTAAGTACTCTTGTTGTTAGCTCCCATGATGGAGTCAGACCCCAGAGGAGCTCTCATGGAATAGTACCTAAGGTATTTATTCGACTGTTAACAAGAAGGCTGGCAATTCAAACCCACCAGCCATTCCTTGAAAGGAAGATTGGGGAATCTACTTTGGTAGTGATACTATCTCAGAAACCCAAGGAAGGGTCCCTGTGAGTCGGATCTGACTCAACAGCAGTGAGTTTGTTTTTGTTTTGTTTTGTTTTTTTGCTTTGCACCATGGAACCAAATGTTGTCCAGCCCTGCACCCTTCCCGAGATCAGTTGCAGATCTGACCATTGTGATTCATAGGATTTTCATTAGCTAATTTTCAGAAGTAGATCAGCAGGCCTTTCTTCCTCCTCCATATTAGTCTGGAAGTTCTGCTGAAACCTGTTCAGCATCATAGCAACATGCAAGCTTCCACCTGCTGACAGGTGGTGGCTGTACCAGGAATTTAACCTGAGTCTTCTGCATGGAAGGTGTGGTGGTTAAGGTTATGTGTCAGCTTGGCTGGGCCTGGTTTTGAGTGGCTGGGCAGCTAGGTATAGTGATTCCCCATGATGAGCCTGGTAATCAACTCCATGGTGGAATCTCTGTGAGCAGCTGAGTAGCTGCCTTAGGGATGTGGTCTGCTTCCAGTAGATGAGAAAAAGCTTTGAAAAAGGTCTCTGAGCTTTTTGGCACACCTGGATCCTGCATTTGGCTGAGTCTTCATCTCGATGGCCTGCTATGTTGCCTGCTGATCTTGAGACTGTTTTTGGACTTGAACTAGTGGACTGCTTTGTTGTCTGAGAACATTCAGCAATGTCTCCCATGGCATCTACCTCAGGCAATGACCCAGCAGGAACAGTTGGGTTAATCCCATCAAACTGAGGTGGAAGGGCTAATGGTTTTACAGTAATCCCTTCAGATGGGAGGGATTCAGAATTTACAGGCTCCATATCCTCATTTTCCTATCTGTCCATATGTCCCCATTCCAGGTTTCAGGATCCCATTTTTTCCCAATCAATGCCCTCACTTTAACGTCAGACATCATTCTGGGCTGCCAATTTAATTGGCGTTGTAATTCAGCCACCCTTACAATAAGACTCTGGGTTTGGTTTTCCACAATATCACCTCTGTTACTAGAAGAAATAAAGTTTTCTTTCAGAGCACAACTGGAAACATTGAGGTCTTTTATGTGGCACTTGAGCTGTGACTCAGCAGTCCTGAACTCATCTTGCTCTTTCACCACT
>NW_006921709.1:4474681-4489507 GCF_000298275.1 Orycteropus afer afer
GGACTTAGGAGACTAGGGCCACCCAATGAATGAGATCTGTAGAGGTGCCACCCAGTGAAGATCTGTCCAGGTACCAAGTTGACAAGGGATGGACTTGTGGTAGTTGAGGTTATGCATCAATTTGGCTGGGCCTTGTTTTGAGTGGTTGGGCAGCTGGAAGAAATTATTCCCCATGATAAGACTGGAAATCATAGTGGAATCTACTGTGAACAGCTGAGTAGCTGCCTTAGGGATGTGATCTGCTTCTAGTGTATAAGAAGACGTTTTGAGAAAGATCTCTGCAGCTTTTTGGCATGCTTGGACTCTGCAGGTAGCTGAGTCTTCATTCAGCAGCACACCATGCCCTACTGATCTTGGGACATTTTCTGGACTTGAACTAGTTGCCTGCCATGTTGTTTGATAATCTTGGGACTATGCTTTTTCACTTGTTGACCTTGAATTTGCCAGCTTCAGCAACCAGCAGCTGCCTGAGTTAAGAACAGCCTCTGGCTTCAGTGGGCCAGGAGCAAGAGGAAAAGCTGAATTAAGCCCAAGGTCAAAGGGCTTTCACCCAGCCCCTAGAGCTTGACACTTTGAACTTGAACTTCTAGCCTCCTAAACTGTAAGATAATAAATCCCTGTTTGTTAAAGCCACCTATTGGTGGTATGTTTTGTTAGACCAGCACTAGAGGAACAGAACAGAAGACAAGAATTTTATCATTGAATCACTAATGTCCCCACTCATTTAGTAATGTTGTTATTGGGTATCAGTGAGTCCATTCTGACTCAGAGTGACCCAATGTAACAGAGCAGAAATGCTCCATAGGGTTTTTTTTTTGGTTATCATCTTACAGAAGCAAATCACCAAGTCTTTGTCCTGTGGAGCAGTTGCATGCATTCAAACCATAAAACTTTTGGTTAGCAGCCAGGAGCTTAACCATTCATGCCAGTAGGACTCCTCCATTAAATAATAAAACCCTCATACTCCTTACATTGTAACTGGCACATAACCACCTGGTTTAAAAAAAAAAAAAGACATGTCTCAGCTCTCTTGTAGGTGTGCCCAGCCCATTGAATTCTATCTAATGGTATTTAAGAAAAAGAGGTATACACAGCTACCTGGAAGAGGCTGTGGGAATATCATGCCTTCACCTCTTTCTTCTTCCTACCAGTTAGAATGTTGACATGAAGGGCAGCCTCCTTGTACTGGAAAGTGGCTTTGTTGTTGTTGTTGTTATGTGCCATGGAGTCAGACCCAACTCATGGTGACCCCTCCTTGGGTTTCCGAGGCAGTATCACTACGGAAGTAGATTGCCCAACCTTCCTTCTGAGGAGTGGCTGGTTGGTTTAAACCACCAGCCTTCAGGTTAGCAGTCAAATGCTTTAGGCACTATGCTACCAGAGCTCCTGGAAGTGACCTTAGGAGTGGTGTATGGTCAGTGACTGCAACCCCCCAAAAAGACTCCCAGACTCTATCTTGTTTGGCCAAACCTATAAGAACTACAAGCCATTTCCCCTACCTCCCCTTGTCATGTATTCCCCTGCTCCCCCTGTGAAGTATTAACCACCTTTCCTGTAATGTATAAAACCATACTAAGAATCATTTCAAGCAATTAAACTTGCTAACAGCAATGTCGTCTCAAAGCATACACAGATGGTGGTTGTAAGGCATTACCCAGAGTGGACCTGGTACCACCCAGCCTGAAATCTGTCGTGTAACCCCCTATTCCCACTCACATAGCTCCCATGCCCAATTCTTCAAACTCAGCTATAAGTATCCCTGTAAAGTGGGAGGAGGTTAGCGGTGCATTCTGGCCCTCTGCAGCTGGACACTGACTGCTAGCAACATTTTATAAGCCTGCTTTCTTTGTCTTTATATTCCTCTCTCCCTGTTCATTTGTTTCTCTTCTGAATAAGGTTCACGTCTCTGACTATGCCTCTAGGCAAGTTTTTTGGACTCCTGCAACCTACTCAGGAGAGTTTTAACCTACTTGGAAAATTCCTTTAACAAATGGAGATCTTATATAGCAGAGCAACAAGATACGAGGGGGCCTGCATGCCTGCAGACTTTGTGTCATAAAGTTGTCTTACCACCCTGGACTGCCTATATCCTAACATCAATGTGAAAAGGAAATATGAAAGGTAGATGAAAGATAAAATTCATATCTTGTTTAAACTACTGTTATTCTGGTTTTACTACTATTTGCAATTGAACCTAACAAAAAGTAGTTTGGCTTGTTGAATCACTTTCCCTTCTTCTCTACAATAGGATGAAGATAAATGATTGGAGAAATTATCTAACTAGACCAATAACTTCTTTGCAAATGACCTAGACTACCTCTTGCATAGGAAAATGAGGTGACTTCAGTGGGGCTAAACACAGTCATTTGCAGTGAAATGCATTTTTCAAGCTAAGTTCTCTTAGATGTTAACATCCTCCCACTAAACTATCCAGCTACTTATATGTCAACTTTCACTAAATGCCAATAGAAAGAGAAATCACGAGGGGAGAGTTACATCCTGTGAAATGATGTCTTGGAGGCTGTGCTATCTCCCAAATACCAAAGGCTAGTGCTGAGAGCAAATCACGTGTTAAAGATGGCATCTGAAACCCACTTGGCTTACAGTGAGTACTCCCTCGAGTCATGAGGCTCTGGGAGAGGCCCTACTGTCTTTGATCCCAGTCTGAGCTGCTGTTCTGCCTGCCAGATCCCAGCAGGCTCTGATTGGAACCAGGTGAGCAAGACGCCTCACAAGGCCAAGCTGGAAAGAGGCCCAAAAAGCCAAACTCCAAGCCACACCCACCCTGGGATTAGGCCAGAGCTGTGTCTGTGCCAAAGAGTTACAAGAAATTTGGCAAAGAATGGAGAACTCCAGGTGGGAAGAATGAGAGGGGAGCAGACATTTCCTCGCACTTGTCAAAACCTCCTAAATCATGGTCTTTAGCAGCCGCATAGACTCACAAAGCTTCTGACAGTGTTCTTGGGCAGAGTCATAATCATTTATCACTGTGGGAGTCACTCAGTGTTCCAACAGAGAGACAAAGGCTGCAGAGGGTGAGGGCCCTGCTGCAGACACAGGCTGGTGAAAGGCTGTGCTGGATTCCAGTCCCCAAATCTCGATTTGATGATGTTTTTGTTGACATCACCCAAGCTCATTCCTCAGTCTCTCCATCCCATATGCCAATTCAAATGAGAGAAAAAGAGAGGGAAGTATATTCTCCGTACCAAGGACCAATTACCAAATAAATAAGCTAAGCATTTGCTTAGTGCATCAACAAAACAGGGCCACCAGTTTTGCAAACCAAAGACCCACAGATGCCAAGCACACAGGACCCAAGGAAAAGAGAGCACTGCAATGGGAGGGACCTGACAGTGCACTAAATGGAATTGATACCATTTTATAAATTTTGTTGTTGTTGTTGTTGCTACGTGCTGTCGAGTCAGACCCAACTCATAGCGACCCCTCCTTGGGTTGCCGAGGCAGTATCACTACGGAAGTAGATTGCCCCACCTTCCTGCCCTACCTTCCTTCCAAGAAGTGGCTGGTGGATTTGAACCACCAGCCTTCTTGTTAGCAGTCCAGTGCCTTAGGCACTATGCTACTAGAGCTCCCCAAAATTTTGTAGACGATAACAATTACATTTTCCTTTTCATTTTGGACTAATCAGATGTTACCTCACATTCATTTTTCTATCATTGAAAACATAAGAAGGCACTAGTGGCACTATAATCACATAACTCATGAAGTATCTTGTCCTGTCTTAAGTGAAGTGAACAAAAACACGTCTCAGATTGAGCACACCCTTGTATTTGCATCATGCTCTTTGTGACTGCTCTCACCCCTGTCAGACATCAGAAACAGTACAATGAAGTATGAAGATATAGCATCAAAGGACTAAAAGTGAGGGCCAAGTTTTTAAGTATTATTTCAAAACAAAAAACTCTCACGGAGATCTGCCAACAAACACAGTAGGACAAATGAATGAAAATATTTCCCTTTGCCTTCTAAGTACACTGTTGTTGTTGTTGTTATGTGCCATCGAGTCGGCCCCGACTCATAGCGACCCCTCCTTGGGTTTCCGAGGCAGTATCACTACGGAAGTAGGATTGCCCAACCTTCCTTCCAAGGAGTGGCTGGTGGGTTTGAACCGCCAGCCGTCTGGTTAGCAGGCAAGTATCTTAGCCACTATACTACCAGAGCTCCCTCTAAGTACACTACTTGGTTTAAAATCAAGAAGGGAGTGTGTCATGGTTGTATCCTTTCACCATATTTATTCAATCTGTATGCTGAGCAAATAATCCAAGAAGCTGGACTATATGAATAAAAAAGTGGCATCAGGATTGAAGGAAGGCTCATTAAGAACCTGCCATACGCAGATGACAATTTTGCTCACTGAAATGAAGATGACTTGGAATACTTACTGATGAAGATTAAAGGCTACAGTCTACACTATGGATTATACCTCAATATAAAGAAAACAAAAATCCTCACAATTTGACCAATAAGCGGCATCACAACACATTGAGAAAAGATTGAAGTTGTCAAAGACTTCTTATTACTTGGTTCTACAATCAACATCAATGGAAGTAGCAGTCAAGATATCAAAAGACATATTGCATTGGCAAATCTATTGCAAAAGACCTCGTTCAAGTGCTGAAGAGCAAAGATAGCTCCTTGAAGACTAAGGTGCTCCTAACCCAAGTCATGGTATTTTCATTCACCTCCTATGCATGTGAGAGCTGGACAGTGAATAAGGAAGACCAAAGAAAAGTTGATACTTCTGAGTTGTGGTGTTGGCAAAGAATGCTGAAAGTACCGTGGACTGCTAAAAGAACTAACAAATCTGTCCTGGAAGAAATGCAGCCAGAATGCTCCTTGGAAGTGAGAATGGCTAGACTTCATCTCACCTGCTTTGGCCATGTTGTCAAAAGGGAACATTCTCTGGAGAAGGATGTCATGCTTTGTAAAGTGGAGGGTCAACAAAAGAGGGGAAGGCTTTCAACAAGATGGATTCACACAGTGGCTGCAGCAATGGGCTCAGGTATAGTAGCGATTATGAGGCTGGCACTGGACCAGGCAGTGTTTTGAAAGGTCACTATGAGTCGGAGATGACTCGATGGTACATAACAACAACAACAACAACAAAGAAAATTCCAAAATGAACTTTTTTTTTTAAAGCACAATGAATCAGAAGAGACTCCCATTGAAGGCTCAAGTTTAATGGGTGCAAATCATTGTACTAGTAGCACTAGTACTGAAATTACTAATAGCAATATGAATGTAAAAGAATTTGTCCCAAATTCTGCATCCATTCCTTACTGTAATAATAATAATAATAATAATAATAATAAACCTTAGTAATGGTGTAGAAAGTGAAACTATTTCAGAATCTGAAATTGTCACACCTGCAGACCCCATAAATAACAAAATTACAGACCATGCTTTGTGGAATAATTTTTCTTCTGATTATGTAAATGATCAGATCAAAAGAGTGATTGTCAGTATCACAGTGAATCACGTCAAAATTTCGGAACAGTATACAAACAAAGTTCTCTGGCCAGAATATATTTCTAGGGTGCAAAGCTAATGTTAAAAATTATAAGAGAGAGTGGATACTGTATTATCATCAGTCAGCTCTGCACACTGTTTTGTTCACAAACTATTCAATCCTAAATCATTTAATTCTTGATTTGCTACAGATGCATTTAGTGATTGGTGCAACCCCACCCAGTATGATTGATAAACATGAAAACAGTTCAATTCACCGAGATTTTATGTTGTCACATGTAAACTAAAGACATGGTTTTGGCTTAACTCATGAGCTGGAAACAAAAATTAATGAAGAACAAGAGTATCAGAAAGACATTTTATAACACATTGTTATAATAACAGTCACTGAACATATGGGGCTATCTTTTCAAAGAAGAAATGAAGTGTTTGGGTCCCTACAAAATGGAAATTTTAGGGGTTTAATTGAACTTGTTTTGCTCAGTTTGATCCATTTTTAGCAGGTCACGTCTCAAAGTGTGGTAACCCAGGAGAGGACAATCCATTGTAAATATCTAAAAAATTATGTGAAGAATTGATAAATTTAATAAGTGATAAAGTTGATCAACTATTTGCAATGAGATAAGTATAGCTTGAAATTTCAGGTTGTCTGTAGATTACACTTCTTATTATTCTCATACAGGTCAACTAAGTACTGTTCCCAGCTATGTGTCTCCAACAAATGAAAAACTTGTCAAGCAATTTATCACATTTACTAACTTTAAGAATCACACCAGTAAAGAAATGGCAAATCAAGTAGTTCTCTTTTCATGTGAAGTTTGCAAAACTGATTTTGCTAAGTGTAGAGATCAGTCCTGTGACAATGCTGCCAATGAGTTATGGCATTATAAAGACATGCAACAGAAAATTTTAGAACACAATGAAAATGCCATTTTTGTGCTGTGCATTCACTTAATCTTGCTGGATGTAGCACACTTATCTGGAATCAGTTGATGTTTTTTCTTCTGTTCAGTTATTCTACATATTTTTTCCACCTCTACTACCAATGGCAGTTCTAAAAACATATTTAAGCAATGATTATTAAAATGCCTTTATAGTACATGTTGGGAAGTGCTTGCTGTAGCCAGGAGTGCAATCCTGGAATCATACACTCAGACTTCAGATGCCTTAGAAAATATTGCTAAAGACCAAATACAAAAATAGGATATCAAATGAGAAGCTGAAAGTGCCAAAAAAAAAAAAAAAAAAAAATGCAACCACTGGAGTATGTATTTATGTTGATTGTGTGGAATAATATATTGCAGCATTTTCTTCAGACTAGTCAAGCTCTTCAAGATTCAGAAATAAATTTAAAGACATGAACAAATCTCTAACAGTCATTAACTGGGTATTTATGTAATTTAAGAGATTATTTTAATAACTTTGGAAACATAACTAAACAAATACTGTCAAATAAGATTATCAAGCAGTTCACCATCACAGAAGCATTTAAGCAAGTAAATGACAGAAGTACTCCAGAAGTATCATTGAGGGCCAGAGATTAATTTTATGCAATCACATACTATACTATCATTGATGCCTTTGAATCTTGCATGAAAAGAAGGGAGAAAATATAGGACATTCTTTCAAATAGATTTTCTTTCTTAAACAATGTGATATACAGATGAAGCATGTATGAAGGCATCCAAGAAATTAGTGCTGGATTATCCCAGTTACTTAAATACAAATCTTTACGGAGAAGTACAACAATTTCATTCTCACATGAGAACAAAGTTTACAGATTCAGGTAAGACAAATTTTACTCACATAGACACATATCATTCCATAATAGTAGATAATACAATCCATATTTCCCCAATGTTGAAATTGCTTTATGCATATTCTTAACTTTAATTATTACAAACTGCAAAACAGAATGCTCATTTTTGTCCCTAAAGAGACTTCCAAAGTGAGTCACTGGGCCAAGGGCTCAGGACCATGGTTGTGGGGTACATCAAGCTCAACTGTCATAACATACTATGCAAAAACATTGCTCTACATCCTACTTCAGTGAGTAACAACTAGGGTCTAAGAAGCTTGAGAACAGCCATCTAAGATTGAACAATTGATCTCTCCTCACCTGGAGCAAAGAAGAATGAAGAAAATCAAAGACACATGGAAACAATTAGCCCAAGGGATTGGTGGACCCTGCAAACTTCACCCTACATGACCATTAGACCAGAAGAACTAGATGGTGCCCAACTACCACTGTTAACTACTCAGAATGGGAGCAAAATAGGAGCTCCTGAAACGAGTGGGAGAAAAATGTGGAAC
Organism: Orycteropus afer afer; assembly: GCF_000298275.1. NCBI lineage: Eukaryota > Metazoa > Chordata > Mammalia > Tubulidentata > Orycteropodidae > Orycteropus > Orycteropus afer. The sequence continues at coordinate 4,482,485 of NW_006921709.1, forward strand.
AGAACTCAAAATCATAAAAATGAGCAGGCTTACTGGTCTGATAGAGATTGGTGAGACCCCCAAGACTATAGTCCCTAGTTACCCTTTGAGCCTCAAATTGAACTCACTGCTATGGCTTCTAGCTAACAATAGACAGGCCTACAAGGTGAACAATTGTATCATGTAGGTACACTCCTTAGAACAACCAACTATGAAAGTTCAGAAGCACAGCATTTGCACAGAATGATAGCTCAGAAGATAGGAATGCACAGGAAAGAGAGACACAGAGAAAAGGTAACCACTTGGGAGGAAGTGGAAGAGAGCTGTTGCATTATGGGGATTGCAATCCATATCATGAAACAAAACGTACCTGAACTGTTAAATGGAAAACAAATTTGCTCTGTCAACTTTCACCAAAGTCACAAATTAAAAGAAAGAGAGAGAGTGAGAAAGACTCCCAAACCCTCAGCATACAACAATGATTCAAGAAAGACTTGATTCATTATCTTTATTATGTACATAACTAAATATTGTTCAGCAGCTTAATTGTGATGGGATCACTGAAGGATTTGTAAGAACAAAGTATAGAATGAAATGTTTTTAATTATAATATGTTAGAGATGAAATATCTATCTAAAAATAAAATACAGTAATTTGCTGTAATATTTGTTTTCTGATCATTAAATTTTCTTTTATTACATTATTTATTTGTTCATTGTAATTATAACATTTATTATGAAACAAACATCACAGTTAAAGTATGAGCCAGATAAAGCAAAACTGATGAAAATCATTTTTCATTGTGAAAGATCAACAGAATTTTACATTGATTGTTGAAGCAATAAATTCACTAACTCATTCCTCTTGCTATAGAATATGTGGGATATTCTTTTTGTAGAAAATGTGGTATACAGTAAAAATCTTAATACCTGCCTCCACTAAAAATTTTATAATCCAGTTCATCTCATCCCATTAAAATGGCATGCTCCACTTTTGCATTCAATCACTAATATTATAGTTGTGTTTAAAAAGAAGTTACATTATGGATAGCTAAGACACACACACACATATACATGCCATTGAGCCAATTCTAACTCATAGCAACATCCTTTGTGTTTCCAAGGTGGTAAATCTTTACTGAAGTAGATTGCCCAATCTTCCTTGCACAGAGTAGTTGGTGGGTTTGAACTGCCAACCTTCTGGTGAGCTGTCAAATGCCAGATCTCTTTATATGTATATGTATATATATATATGTATTATATAACTCACATATCTCGTTCAAATTCGTGAGTACGCAGAGCAGGCACCACAGGTTATCAGTGTTTAGGACCCTTGCCTGCCTTAATCCGGACTTGATCCTTACACATACAGCACTATTTTCTCTGCTTGTCAGCTCTCTCCCCAGCCATCTCCTCCTGTCTTGGAGCTTCATCACCATCTCTCTTAGGAAGCTACTCCAATTCTTCAGTGAGTGCTGGATGCCCTTACTCGGTATTCCAAATATACTTTCATAATCTTAAATGTTATTTGTGATATTAAGATGTTCTGTTTGCTCTTGTGTCCTCCTCATTAAAATTTAAACTCTGTGAAGGTAAAGAGTCTTACACACTCATCCTGACCCTCATATTCTGTGCTATTTAAGTATATTACTTATGTTGTCTAATATAATCTTCACAGAAATTTTATTGTACCTGTTCTATAAATGGGGAGACTAAGGCACACAGAGTTCACAGAACTAGATTAAATGACAAAGATTGTTTGTTTTTTTGTTTGTTTTGTGCCATCGAGTCGGACCCGACTCATAGCGATCCCTCCTTGGGTTTCCAAGGCAGTATCACTACGGAAGTAGATTGCCCCATCTTCCTTCCGAGGAGTGGCTGGTGGGTTTGAACCGTCAGCCTTCTGGTTAGCAGTCAAGTGCCTTAGCCACTATGCTACCAGAGCTCCCAACAAATGACAAAGCTAGGAAGGGGCAAATATGGGATTTAAACAGGCAGCCTGACTTACTGCACTCAGCTGCTAACCAAAATGTTGGCAGTTCACATCTGCACACTGGCACCTCAGAAGAAAAGCCTGGCCATCTAGTTCTGAGAAATCACCCACTGAAGACCTTATGGACCACAGTTTTACTCTGACACACACGGGGTTACTGTAAGTTGGATTTGACTCAACGGCAACTGGTTTTAGTCTGACTCCGAAGAGCTCTGAACCACTCTGCTATGGTGTTTCTCCTATATCAGTTTAAGAGTGTTAGGTTCATTTTTAGTTAAAAGACCTTGGGTCTTTAGGGGAACTATTTGTCGATGGAAGAGAGTTGCTTTGTCGTGCCATTTCCAGACCAGAAATGCAAGACTTTTGTCACTGATGCTGTCCAAGCCCTGCTCACATCCCTGGAACCATTTACTGTGCTCCAGTGAGTTCCAAATGCTAATATCTGTATCTCTTGCCTCACAGATTTATTTCTTGGTTGGTTGGTTGGTTGCTTTTTCCAGGAGATTTCTCTGCCCAAGTGTAGCAGGCCACAAGTGCTGGGGAATTAACACCTTCTGGGAGAGCACTCAACCAATGACTCTCGGGAGTTACATAAGTGCCCCAGCTCCCTCCCTCCTCAGATGAGAGAATTCTGAGGTGTATGTGTTTGTGCCATTGCCTCAAGTTTTCAACAGGATTAACTCCAGTTGCACACTGTGATAGCTGTGATAGCTGACTTAGCAACACGCTCTGTATTAATGACCTTCCCTTCCCTGTAAAATCTTTCACTTCCCTAGTGGTGTTCTTTGAAATTCCCAGGTAAACTGCTTCCACTTTTGTCTCAAGGTCTACTTCTGGGAGAAGTTAGTTGCTGTGTTGTACAACCCTAGAAAACAAAACAACTATCACTGCAGTTTCTATGTGAACAGCACCCCTTGCAGTTGTGCAGTGCACAACTCGTGCAGCCATGTGCAGTGACCAAACATACAGAGGGTTCTCTCAGCTAACTCTGCTATCAAAATTAGATACCCTGCAAGGTAGACTGCTAACCATCTGTCATGTGTACTGCCATATCAGTGTGAAGCTGTTGCTTGATCTCCCTGTGAGCTTTGCAGTAAGCACAACTGCACCTGATGAATCTACCTCCCAAAAGCATTAATGTTTAGGATCAGAATGTGATTGTTACTGTACCTTCTGTGATTAGTACAGTTGTCTTTCAACAAATGCTGCATGAACAGAGGAAAAGAAGAAAGCAAATCCTAGAAATTTAGAGTGGTAAAAAAGTCATCAGGGGGAAAAAATTACCAAAACCGAAAACGAAACTCAGTGCCATCAAGTCAGATCCGACTCATACTCATAGCAACCCCTCCTTGGGTTTCCAAGGCAGTATCACTATGGAAGTGGATGGCTCAACCTTCCTTCCGAGGAGTGGCTGGTGGGTTTGAGCCACAAGCTTCTGGTTACTAGTCAAATGCCTTAGGTGCTATGCCACCAGAGCCCCACCCCTGAAAAAATTACAGAACTATAGTGTAATAGTCCAACCTTAAATGGAAGTTCAAGAAGCAAATGGATGAGAAGAAACCTGTACATTGAATTTATATTTCTTCAGAAACAGAATTATTTGGATATAAAAATATTCAGTTTTTCCTGACAGAGTGAAAACAATATAGAAATTCCTTTTTAAATAATAGAAATTGTACAAATAAAACTATAACCCCTCTTTAATATTGTGGTATTTAAGTTGTGTGTCAAGTTGAGTGGCTGGGCAGCCAGATGCAGTTATTCCCCAGATGAGACTGGTCATCAACTCCATGGTGGAATCTACTGTGAGCAGTGGAGTAGCTGCCTCAGGGATGTGGTCTGCTTCCAGTATATAAGAAAAAGCATTGAAGACGGTCTCTGAGTTTTTTCACGTGTTTGGACCCTGCATGTAGCTGAATCTTCATCTCAATGGCCTGCCGTGTTGTCTGCCGATCTTGGGACTGTTAATGGACTTAATTAGTGGCCTGTTGTATTGCTTGATAATCTTGGGACTATGCCATTTTATTTAAACCTTGGGTTTGTCAGCCTCAACTGCCAGCAGATTCCTGAGCTGAGATGCCTCCAGCTTCAGTTGGCCAGGAGCAAGAGGCAGAGGTGAAGCTCAAGGTTAAGGGACTTTCACCCAGACCGTATAGCTGGCACTTTGAACACAGCTGTCTAGACTAAACTGTAAGAGAATAAATCCTTGTTTTTAAGCAATCCATTTATGGTGTATCCATTGGAGTGGCACTAGAGGACCAAAACAAATATATACCTCTATTTTCAAAATCTTGCAATTATTAAAAGATTGTTTACAGAGAAAATAAATTTCTGGTATGTTTCAATTTATACCTCTATTGCCTGATATAAAAATAAAGGAACTGTGTTCCCTATTTGCAGGCTTCATGAGGAATAATTAGTGAAAATGTAAACTGGCTACGCAGATCTTGTGGGGAGTTTGGAGCATGGTTGTGACATTGAACTACCAGCATCAGCCCTTTAGTTTCAGAGCATTCACATTTCCCTGTTTGAATTGCACTCCTACAAAAGTTTAATAAGGACAGATTGATCACCAAGATGTGTAGGCCAAGGTAATGTTACATGAAGCAGCTTTATAGCTTCACGTGTCCAAGGGCTTTTCTACATCATAGACCACGGACTCTTCCAAGGTTACCAGCAACTTGGTTTAACACAGTAAAGGGGGCACAAGTACTGTATGTGAACATGTTGCCATTTTGTTTAAATTACTTTGGCTTGAGTAAACTATGCAACATATTTGTGTATTTCCTTTTTAAATGTTTTAGAGTGAGGGGTGCTTGGGCACATTTCATCTTAAGAAGATGTTGACCTTACCATTTCAGGTATTTATATAAGGCAAATAAAAATTAGGATATCTTTTCCATAAATTCTATAACCCTGGGGTCCCATATCATTCAGTCTCATCATAGATGTGTATGCAAATAAAAGCAGTCCCACTTATTCAATAAGCACTCACTTATTCAATACATGTTTATTGAATACCTACTGTGTGCTGTGGTTGCTGTTGTTAGGTGCTGTCAAATCAGCTCCGACTCATAGGGACCATACGTAAAATGGAATGAAACACTGCCCAGTTGTGTACCATCTTTACAAACCTTCCTATATTTAATCCCATTCTTACAGCTACTGTGTCAATTCATTTTGTTGAGGTCCTTTTCCTTTTTTCTCTGACCCTCCACTTTACCAAGCACAGTATTCTGCTCCAGGGAATGGCCGCTTCTGACAACATGGCCAAAGTAGGTGAGTCAAACTCTGGCCATTCTTGTTTCCAAGAAACACTCTGGCTGCACTTGTTCCAGGACAGATTCATTAGTTTTTCTGGCAATCCATGGTGCTTTCAGTATTCTTCACCAACACCACAACTCAAGAGCATCAACTCTTCTTTGGTCTTCGTTATTCATTGTCCAGCTTTCATAGGCATAAGAGGCTGTTGAAAATATGATGGTTGGGTTGTTGTTGTTGTTGTTGTGTGCCGTCGAGTCGGCCCCGACTCATAGCGACCCCTCCTTGGGTTTCCGAGGCAGTATCACTACAGAAGTAGGATTGCCCAACCTTCCTTCTGAGGAGTGGCTGGTGGGTTTGAACCGCCAGCCTTCTGGTTAGCAGTCAAGTGCTTTAGCCACTATGCTAGGCACACCTTAGTCTTCAAAATGACATCTTTGCTCTTCCACACTTTAAAAAGGTCTTTTGCAGCAGATTTGCCCAGTGCAATACGACATCTGATTTCTTGACTACTGCTTCCATGGGTGTTGATTGTGGATCCAAGCACTATGAATCTTTGACAACTTCGATCTTCTCTCTATTTATCATGATGTTGCTTGTTGGTCCAGTTATAAGGACTTTTGTATTCTTTTGTTGAGGGATAATCCATACTGCAGACTGTAGTCTTTAATCTTCATCAGTAAGTGCTTCATCAGTTTGAGCTTTCAGCAAGCAATGTTGTGGTGTCTGCATATTGCAGGATGTTAATGACTCTTCTTCCAGTCTTTATGCTGTGTTCTTCATATAGTCCAGCTTCTCAGATTATTTGCTCAGTATACAGATTGAATAATTATGGTGAAAGATACAACCCTGATATACACCCTTCCTGATTTTAAGCCGTGCAATATCCCCTTCTTCTATTCAAACAATAGCCTCCTGATCTATGTACAGGTTCCTCATGAGCACAATTAAGTGCTTTAGAATTGCCATTCTTAACAATGCTATCCATAATTTGTTATAATCCAAAGAGTGGAATGCTTGTGGATAGTCAATGAAACACAAGTAAACACTTTCCTGGTATTCTATGCTTTCAGCCAAGATCCATCTGACATCAGCAATGATATTCCTCATTCCACGTCCTCTTTTGAATCCATCTTGCATTTCTGGAAGTTCCCTGTCAACTGACTGCTGCAACCATTTTTTAATTATCTTCAGCAATATTTTACTGGTATGTGATATTAATGATATTGTTGGATAATTTGCACATTCTGTTGGATCACTTTTCTTTGCCATGGGTACAAATATGGATCTCTTCCAGACAGTTGGCCAGGTAGCTTACAAATTTCTTGGCATAGATGAGTGAATGTCTCCAGTGCAGCATCTGTTTGTTGAAACATCTCAATGGACATTTCATCAATTCCTAGAGCCTTGGTTTTTGTCAATTCCTTCAGTGCAACTTCAACTTCTTTTTTCAATACCATTGGTTCTTGATCATGTGCCATTTCCTGAAATAGTTGAACATTGACCAATTCTTTTTGGTACAGGAACTCTATGTATTTGTTCCATCTTCTTTTGATACCTCCTGCATCATTCAGTACTTTTCCATAGAATCTTTCAATATTGCAATTCGAGGCTTGAATTCTTTCTTCAATTCTTTCAGCTTGAGAAATGCCATGTTCTTCCTTTTTGGTTTTCTAACTTCAGGTCTCTGCACATTTCATTATAATAATTGACTTTGTCTTCTCAAGCTGTTCTTTGAAATCTTCTGTTCAGCTCTTTTTATCTTGTCATTTCTTCCATTTGCTTTAGCTA
>NW_006921709.1:4490587-4499905 GCF_000298275.1 Orycteropus afer afer
GTTGTCTGTACTGCCCATGTACCTCTCTATGTCCAGACTCTCTTTTGACATCCATTTTGGTCTTTTCTTCCTTTCCTGTTTTTTAATGATCTTTTGTTTCCCTCATACATGATGTTCTTGATGTCATCCCACAAGTTGTCTGGTTTTCAGTCATTAGCATTCAATGCATCAAATCTATTCTTCAGATGGTCTCCAACTTCAGGTGGGATATAATCAAACTCATATTTTGGCTCTCATGGACTTGTTTTCATTTCCTTCCACTTCAACTTGAACTTGCATATGAGCAGTTGATGGTCTGTTCCACAGTCAGCTCCTGACCTTCTTTGGCTGAACATATTGAGCTTCTCCATCACCCCTTTCCACAGATGCAGTAGATCTAACTCCTGTGTATTCCATCTGGCTAGGTCTGTGTGTATAGCCACCATTATGTTGTTGAAAAAAGGTATTTGCAATGAATAAGTAATTCATTGGTCTTGCAAAATTCTATTGTGCAATCTCAATGTCATTTCTATCACCAAAGCCATATTTTCCAACTACCGGTGACTCTTCTTTTTTTCTGACTTTTGTGTTCCAACCTCTAGTAATAATCAGTACATCTTGACTGAATGTTTGCTGCAAAAGACCTCTGTAAAATGTTAAAAAGCAAAGATGTCACTTTGAGGACTAAAGTGTGCTTGACCCAAGACATAGTATTTTCAACCACTTCATATGCATATGAAAGCTGGACAATGAAAAAGGAAGACCTGGGAAGAATTGATGCCTTTTAATTATAGTGTTAGCAAAGAATATTGAATATACCATGGTCTGCTAGAAGAACAAACAAATCTGTCTTGAAAGAAGTACAGCCAGAATGCACCTTAGAAGCAAGGATAGTGATACATCATACTTAACATTGGACACGTTATCAGGAAGGACAAGTACCTGGAGAGCACATCATGCTTGGTAAAGAAGAGTGTCAATGCAAAAGAGGAAGATCTTCAGTGAGGTAGAATGACACAGTGGCTGCAACAATGGGCTCAAGTATAGCAGCAACTGTGCAATGGTGCTGAACCAGACAATGTTTCATTTTGTTGACCTAGAGTCCCTATGAGTTAGTGAAAACTCAGTGGCACCTAACAACAATATAAAGCAATCCACATGTGGGAAATAGAGTTAACAGTCAGCCAGTGACAATACATGAAAGTAGCCAAATTTTTTGCCAGTTGCCATAGAGTCAATCCAACTAATGGTGACTCCATATGTGTCAGAAGAGATGTGCTCCACAGGGTTTCCTAAGGCTGATTTTTCACAATTAGAGTATCAGGCCTTTATTCTGAGATGTCTCTGGGTGAACTTGAAGTCAGAGGATAACTCCTCTCTTCTCCATTCCTCACCAATAACCCTCCCCACAACCTCCACCATGAGTGCAAAGTATGACCTGATCACACCACTTGGTGTGAATGTGTTTGAGGCAAGAATCTGGTGGAGTTTCTGTCCCAGGAATTACTAGGAGCCATGGAAACTGACTTGAGGGCTACCTACTTCTCTCAGCCATGGTCTTCAGAGCTAAAACTCCTGTCTTAAATATTGTCTTATCCAGGTGTTTCCCCACTTCCCCCACCATTCATTCATTCAACAACTATATAGAGAGCACTTGCTCTGTACCATGTACCATGCTTACTTTGGAGATACATTTGTGACCCAACAGACACAGTCCTTGCACTCAGGTAGCACACACATTCTCTCCCCAGTTCTGTTGCACAAGCATTTTTAGGTGGCTATGCTCTGGTGGCAAAGTGGTTAAAGTATTCAGCTGCTAACCAAAAGGTCGACAGTTGAAACTCACTAAGTACTCCTCAGGAGAAAGATAAGGTATTATGCTTCCATAAACATTTACAGCCTTGGAAACCCCATGGGGAAGTTCTACTCTGCTCTAAAATGTCACTTTGAGTTGGAATCTACTCAGTGGTGGTGGGTATATGCCTCAGAATCTACTTCAACATGTCACCTATTGTTCTTTGCCAAAACCCACAGCCAGGATCCACCAACTGCCCTGCACACCCACTCTGCTTGAAGTATGGCTATTGTGTCATTGAATTGTACAATGGCTTCTTCTAGATAGCATCAAGAACATAACACTAAGAATCTAGTTCTTAAAATCATATCAGCATCAAGGACATAATACTGAGAAAATTTGTTCTTAAAATTGTACACCTTGAGAGATGGTGTTGTTTAAAATCATATCAGAAACTACAAAGCCAAAATAAACCAGCTTTAATCTAAGACAGATCAGAATTCTGGGTGTGTAAAGTAATCTTTCTTTCCTCTAGGAGTCAATCAGTATGTCTACCCCCATTGCTATTAGAAATAATCAAAATCTTCTGTGTGTCCTAGTAATTTCTGCTCAAGCACAGCTTGCGGAGAATGTGTTCCCAAATGCAGGTCTCACACCACTGACAAATTTAATAAATTAAGACATGTTTTTTCAGAATTAGGACTTGTGGTCTCATCAATAATGTTGAGCACAGCCTTTTGTCACAGCATTTCTATTATGTGGTGTTCCCATCAACTAAATGTACTACTAAGAGAATTCCCAGGTGACAGAAGGCAGAACCAGAGAAAGCAATATGCAGAAGGTAGTGCAGAGGCTCAATTCCCTATAGATAAACATGACAAAGTTCCATGTTTCCAGTAAATGCCACCAACAATGCTCATTTAAGCCCTCAACTCATGCTGAATGATAGACAACTTACAAGACATCCTAGACTGATTTTCAATTGAATACAATCATGAAAATAGTTTTATTTCAGTTATTTAAGACTTAGTCAAGTTCATTCTAAAACGTCAGTCTTTCAGTCTTGTCTTCCAGTTAAAGCTCTCTTCTCTAAGCTATGAAGGTTTAGAGTAGAGGGAAGAGGAGTGTGGTAGTTAAGATTGTGTGTCAGTTTGGCTGGACCTGGTTTTGAGTGGCTGGGCAGCTAGATGTAGGTATTCCTCATGATGAAACTGATAATCAACTACTTGGTAGAATCTACTGTAAGCAGCTAAACTGCCTTAGAGATTGGTCTGCTTCCAGTATGTAAAAAGCAGCTTTGAGAAGTCTCAAGCTTCTCCAATCCTGCATTTGCCTGAGTCATCAGTGAGTGGCCTGCCACATTGTCTGCCAATCTTGGGACTGTTTGGACTTGAACTAGTGGCCTGCTATGTTGCTTGATAATCTTGGACTGTGCCATTGTACTTGATGACCTTGGACTTGTCAGGCTCAGCAGCCAGAGTTAAGAGAAGCCTCCAGCTCCAGTTGTCTGGGAGCAAGAAGCAGAATTGTAGCCCAAGGTCTAGGGACCTTCATCCACCCCTAGACCCAGCACTTTAAACCCAGACTTCTAGCCTCCAAAACTGTAGGAAACAGACAAGAGGCAGGAAGATGGTGTCTTTCCTGTAGCAAACACATTAGTTCCCTCTAGCCTCTTAGTGTCTGAAAAACTAAATGCAGCAGTTTGAAGCAGGGATTCTGGCACTCTTAACAGCTCATTAAGTCAGAGTATGCCAAAATCAGGGGAGTAGGATTAGAAAGGAAAAGGGGGCAGTGAAATTACCTGGAAAGAATAAAAACTGGCAAACCTGCCCTGCGGAGTGCTGACCAGCTGGTGAGACGGGGCATCAGAGGGCTCCCTGGGAGTGGAGAGAACACACCAGAGGACCTGCAGCAACTCCACAGATTTACCTTCAGCACCTGACGGCAAACAACAACAATAAACCTGCTTTTATTGGTAAACTTGGGACTTCTAGGAAGGAGCAGAGAACCCTCTGGCTCTGGGTGCCACCGAATCAGGACCAGAGAGGGGAATCATGCTGCCAGTGGGTGGTCTCTGGAATGAATTCACATTGCAGATCAGGGCAGCTATCCTAGGTCAGCTTTTTGGTTGGAGAGCCTGGAGAACAGGGTTTTTGCTGCTGTCTGAACCTGGCAGAAAGGGACAGCACCCCAACAATTGGGGTCATTCCTGAACTTGAGCTGCAGGCCTGTGAGTAATAGTATAGTGTCATCATTAGCCACCCACTCAAAGCCCTAGAAATGGCTACTGGCACCTTGGAGCTCCCCCCCCCCTCCTTTTTTCTTCCTCTTTTCCCCACCTTTCCCCTGTCTCACCCAATAGAAAAACCACATAAAGCCACCATAATACCTGCCGGCTCGAATTCTAAACTCCCTTCAAGACAAACAGAGACCTGCTTCCACATTCCATACAGTGATTCCATCATCACCAAGAAAACTGCAGAGCAACCCAGCACACCTAAATTAATAACCAAAAAAATAAAATACACCAGATCCACCTTTCCAAAAATATTAAATCATAAAACCAAGACAAAACAAATCAATACATAACCAACTGTTAAAGGTAACTTCAAAATGTCTAGGAAACAACAGGCAACCTCAAATCAAACAAACAAACAAAGAAAAAGTCTCATTAAATGTGGAGGCAGAGGAGGCAATAGAATTATCCACGAAGGAATTTAGAAGGTATGTTTATATAACTCTACAAGAGCCTAAGGAAACCCCAAACAGAATCAAGGAGAACACAGACAATACCCTTGAAAAACTCAGGAAAACCATTCAAGAACAAATAACAAGATTAATACACAATCAGAACTCATACAAAACCAGCAGTTAGAAATCCAGCAGATGAATAGCAAAATTACAGAATTACACAATATAGTGCAAGCACAAGAGAATAGGCTAGAACTGGCTAAAGAACACATTTCCCAACTAGAAGATAAATCCTTGGACACCAGCTTGTATGAAGAAAAATCAGAACAAGAATTTAAAAGAAATGAAGAGAACCTAAGAGTTATATGGGACGACATCAAAAGAAACAACATATGCCTCATTGGAATTCCAGAACAAGAGGGAAAAAAAAAAAAAAAAACTGATAAAACTGTGGAAGACCTGCTAACAGAAAACTTCCCCCATATCATGAAGGAAGAAAAGATATTTGCCCAAGAAGCTCAAAGAACCCCATACAGGATAGATCCCAAGAGAAAAACACCAAGGCATATCACAATCAAACTTTCCAAAACCAGAGACAAAGAAAGAATCTTGTAAGCTGCCTGGGACAAAGCAAATATTACTTATAATAATCAAACAGTTAGGCTGAGCTCTGATTACTCAGCAGAAACTATGCAGGAAAGAAGGCAATGGTATGGCATATATAAAACACTGAAGGAAAAGAACTTCCAATCAACAATCCTATATCCAGCCAAATTGTCCATCAGATATAAGGGCAAAATCAAGATATTCTCAAACAAACAGAAATTAAGGGATTTTGTGAAAACCAGACCAACCTTACAAGAAATGCTTAAGGAAGTTCTTCCAATAGAGAACCCACAACAGAGAATAACAAAATCAGGACACATGACATCAACACTAAAACCAAATCAGAAATAGATGCTCAAAATAAGACCATAAAACATTGTACACTAAAAATCAAGGAAGCCAATCTACACACGACAACAGCAACTAACCAAATAGAGGGAATAAATGCACTAGGTACAAACTTTCAAATGGAGATAAAAACAGGACAATGTCTTCATAGAACAGACTGTTCCAAAAATATAGAGACAAGAATTCACTCCAAGGTAACCACAGAGAAAATTAACAATCCCCCTAAGCAAACCCAGAAGAAAGAAAAACATACAGGTTTAGTAAACACAAAACCAACAATAATGAAGAAAAGAGAGGGAACACTTGAAACAAAATGTACTCAGCACAGATAAGTAGATGGACCAAGGAAACACCAACAACATAACAAAAAAAAAAAAAAAAAACACACAATAGAATGACAACAATCAATTCATACCAATCACTAATTACACTCAATGTGAAAGGACTAAATGCACCAATCAAGAGAAAGAGAGTGGCAGACTGGATAAGAAAAGAAGACCTATCGATATCCTGACTGCAAGAGACCCAACTTAGAGACAAAGATAAAAACAATTAAAAGTTAAGGAGTGGGGAAAAAAAATATACAGAGCCAATGGTGATGAAAAAAGAACAGGAGTGGCAATATTGGGTCTGACTCAACAGCACATAATAACAACAACATCTATGGACAGCTGAACTTTGACAAAGGTCCAAAACCCATTAAATAAGGAAGAGATAGCCTGTTTAACAAATGGTGCTTGCAAAACTGAATATCCACTTGCAGAAAAATGAAACAAGACCCTTACCTCACCCCATACACAAAAACAAACTCAAGTTGGATCAAAAACTTAAATGTAAAACCCAAAACTATAAAATTCATCAAAGATAAAATAGGTACAAATCTAGGACCCCTAATTTACAGCATAAATAGACTATCAAACATAACCCAGAATGCACAGGATGTAGAAGAGAAGCTAGATGACTGGGACCTTTTAAAAATTAAATTCTTACATGCATCGAAAGACTTCATCAAAAGGATAAAAACAGAACCTACAGATTGGGAGAAATATTTGCCTATGACATAGCTGACAAAGACTTATCTCCAAAATCTATAGAAAACTTCAACATCTCAACATCAAAAAGACAAACAATCCAATCGAAAAATGGACAAGAGACTTGAACAGACACTACACTAAAGATAGTATGCTGGCAGCCAACAAACACATGAGGAATTGCTTGTGATCTTTAGTCATTAAAAAGATGCAAATCGAAACAACGATGAGATATCATCCCACCCCAGCAATAATAGCAAAAGTCAACAGGACAGAAAATAACAAATGTTGGCAAGGTTGTGGAGAGATTAGAACTCTTGTGCATTGCTGGTGGGATTGTAAAATAGTTCAACCATTGTAGCAAATGGTAAGGCATTTCATTAAAAAACTGAAAACAGAAATACCATTTGACCCAGTAATTCCGTTACTAGGAATATATCCTAAAGACATGAGAGGTAGGACACTAGTAGACATATGCACACCCTTGTTCATCACAGCACAATTCACTATAGCAAAGAGATGGAAACAACCTAAATACTCATCAGCAGATGAAGGGATAACCAAATTATGGCACATTCACACAATGGAATACTATCCTACATTAACAAACAATGAAGGATACACAGATTATCTCACAATGTGGATGAGCCTGGAGGACATTATGCTGAGTGAAATAAGTCAGTAGCAGAAGGACAAATATCATATGAGCCCATTACTGTAAAAAGACAAGGAAGGGTTTGCTTAAGGAAGAGAATTCACTTTGTAGGTTACCAGGGCGGGGAGGGCAGGGAAGAGATTAATTTCAGGCTAGTTTGGGGCCAAACACTGAAGAGGGATGGTATGAAGAGTCTGTGACCACCATGATATCATTAGGGAAAGGGAGAACACCAGATTGTGCACATAAAAGATAATGATAGATGCTAATGTTGTTGTTGTTGTTGTTGTTTGCCGTCGAGTCAGCCCCAACTCATACTGACCCCTCCTTGGGTTTACTGTATCACCATTAACACCAAACACCAGGCTACAGATGAACACATAAATATCTGCGAAGATCAGATGGGGGTCAGTGAACAGGAGTATACTCTAGACAAAGGATAGATTCAGCTGAGGCTAATCTTGCATAGATACCAGTGATAAGAAATCCCCATAATCCTGAGAGAAACAACAGAAGACAGACCTAGAGCAATCTCTTACAGACAGCCAGACACTGTGGGAAAGAGATCCAATGGATCAACTAACATAGGGCCACAGTACTGGGGACACCAGACTCAATTGGCACAATAAAACACATAAAAATTGTGTTCCACAACCTACATTGGTGAGCAGCGACAGGGGTCTTAAAAGCTTTCAAGTGGCCATCTAAGATGCAGCTAATGGTCCTATCATCGGAAGCGAAGAAGAGTGCAAACAAAAATCAACCAAGGACATTTGGAAGCAATCAGCCCTAGGACATGATGGACCTCAGGACCAGAATAACTAGATGGTGTCCAGCTACCAATGCCAACCACTTGGGAAAGGATCAAAACTGGAGATCCTGGATAAGGTGGGAGGAAAAACGTGGAACAAAATCCAAAAACACAATAACGACCAGAACTACTAGTCAGATAGACTCTGGTGTGACCCCCAATACTATGGCTCTGGGATACACTTCAGGCCTGGAATAAAACTTACTCCCAAGGGCTGGCTCTCAGCCCAATAATAAATAAGATATACACGCAGACCACTCAACCCAGGGTGATGCACCCACATACTCTGTGGAGATGCATCCTTTGGAGCAATCCACCACAAGACACCAAAGGACCAACATTGAAATTGAGGAAATGCAGGACACACAGGAGTGCATAACTATGAGGGGCATGGGGTGGGGGGGGGTTGCTGGGCAGGGAGAAAGAAAGTAGGTTAGGGTTAGGGATGGTAATTGGGGAGTGAAACCAAATGTACACGAAATGTTGAATGGAAAACAAAAGGCTCTGTAAACTTGCACCTAAAGCACATAAAAAAATAAATAAATACTGTAGGAAAATAAATCCAATTTGTTAAAGCCAAACATTTGTGGTATTTTCTGTTAGAGCAGCATTAAAGAACCAAAACATGGAGACATGATGTGTTCTCACCTCTTACCTAGACTCAAAATCATGGCTTCATGTTCTCTTCCTACCTCTATGGTCAGGGAAAACCTGAGTCCTGAAGAGCTGAATTTCAGACCTTTGTCCTTTACCAGGCTGAAGTTCTTCTGCAGTATCTCTGTGTTGTTGGTGGCAGGGGGAAAGGGAGAAATAGAAAGATTTTATGCATGTTTCATTGTGTATATATAGACTTTACTGTGTACATTGTATCAGGAAATACATATGACTTACTGTAGATGCTAATGAACTAACAGTATTTCTGAATAAATCTAATTCCATTAACAATCATTTTTAGTGGCCCTCTACCATTTATGGGTGTTGTAGACAGTGTGCCTCCCAAATTCAGGTCCTTCTAGAACCTCAGACTATGACTTTATTTGAAAACACAGTCATTGTAGATGTTATATTGAGAATGCGGTCATACTGGAGTAGGGTGGGCCCTTAATCCAATACGAGTGGTGTGTTTATAAGAAGAGAAGAACAGATACAGAGGACAGACAACAATATGATGAAAGAGGCAAGACTGGAATGATTCAACAACAAGCCAAGGAATAACAAGGATTGCTGGCAATACTAGAAGCTAAGAGAAAGACACGGAACAAATACTCTCCTACAGACTTCAGAGAGCTGACATCTTGATTTTAGACTTCTAGCCTGCTCTGGTAGCATAGTGCCTAAGGCACTTGACTGCTCACCAGAAGGCTGGCAGTTCAAACCCACCAGCCACTCCTTGGAAGGAAGG